>NC_082707.1:196524854-197124854 GCF_030144855.1 Hypanus sabinus
TCATGGCAGCAGAGGAGGCCATGGAAAACCATGTTGGAATGGGAATGGGAAGTAAAGTTAAGATGGGTGGCCAGTGGGAAATCTTGCCTGTTGTCACAGATAGAGTGACGGTGCTTGACAATATAGGGGTAAAGAGTCCTTCTGAACTTTTCCCGCTTCCTTATAGAAGTGAACAGGACAGGCCGGACTCCAGGATAAAAATGCCAAGGGTATCTCCATCCCACTGTCCATGTCAGCTCCTAACTGATAGGTGCCACTTCGCTCGATGCCATTACAGCTTGAGGCGACAAAGTTCAGAGTTCAGTTCTGATGCCGTCCATAAGAAGTGTGGACCTCCTCCCTGTAAGCGCATAGGTTTCTCTCCAGCTGCTGCAGTTTCCTCCCACATTCCAAAGACACACCGGTTAGTAGGTTAACCGGCCATTGTAAATCGCCCTGTGATTAGGGCTAAATAGATGTGTTGCTGGTTGCTGTGGCTCGTTGGGCAGGAAAGGTCTGTTCCACAACGTATCTCTAAATAAAAATAAACTTTAAAAAATTAAATGCAGGTTGAAAGCACCGCGCCTCCTCTCACATTTTAATGAGCTGTTTTAAGAACATTATCTAATGAAGCGAGAGGGTGAGGTTTATTCCTTTATCCCGTGGTATGTGGTAGAAGGAGTTGCCAGACTATGCAGTAGAGATGTTTATTAAGCACTTGAAAGTCACTACAAAGGAATATATGGTTTTGCTTGTCAAGCAGGTCCCTCAGCCTAGAGCATTAACCCTTTCCGAATCAGATTTACTATTGCTGACTGGGATGATGTGAAATTTGTTACTTTGTGGTAGCAATGCAGAGGTAACTTAGGAAAGAAGTAAATTGTGCAAAAAAAAGGGATAATGAAGTAGTGTTCGTGGGTTCATGGGCTACTCAGAAATCTGATGAATGAGGAGAAGAAGCTGTTCCTAATTCACTGCATGTCCTTCTTCAGGATTCTGCACTTTTCCCCGATGGTAGTTATCAGAAGAGGGAGTGTCCTGGATGGTGAGAGTCCTGAGTACTTTCCTGAGGCATTGTCTGTAGAGGTTGACCAACTCTCTCGAGCATCTTGTGATCCTGTGCATTCGAGCTTCCATACTAGGCTCCACCGTACGTGCAGAGAAACTTGTAAAATCTGGTTAAACACCAAACCTCAAACTCCTATTGAAGTTCAGGGCTTTTTAATACCTTGCCATGAAAGATGTTTTTTGTAGAGACAGAAGGATAGCTGTCAGTAACTGTGTGGAAAGCAAAATGTATTTCTTTTGCCCTGGGAGGAATGGTAAGAAGGGTACACCTCACCCGCTCCACACCAAAGAAACCTTAATATCAATAAAACAATTCAAGAGAAATTCTTGTATTTATACAGTATAGTGTTTCCCTTAACCTTAGGATATCCTGAACTAGTTCAGCCAGTGAAGTGCACTTTAAAATCAGAGTCAAAGTAAATTTGTTATCAAGGTACGTAAATGTCACCATATACTACCTTGAGATTCAGTTTCTCGTGGACGTTTACTGGAAAATAAAGAAATGCAATTGAATTTTTGAAACTATACATAAAGACTGACAAACTACCAATATGCAAAAGAAGATAAATTGTGCATTAAATGAACCAGCAAACAAATAAATAAATAAACACAGAGAGATAGATAGGATATTAAATAGATCAATGGAGAATGAACAAGTAAAGGAATAAATATATAGATGATAAATTAATAGATAAATAATGCATACATAATTATTAATTAATAAATGGATTAATTAATTAAGTACTGAGTACGTGTGTTGTCATAGTTCAGAAGATGTATATCTAGTAGTTTTGTGAGCTGTGCTCAAAATGTTACAATATATCGCCAGGCATGAATGCAAAGTAGGAAATATGGCAGTCTCTTCCAAGTGTGATTTGTTGAGGCTTTTCCAGTCTTTCCCAGTCTTTTTTCTTGCCTTAGGGCTTCAACAGCAGCGACCCACCTTGCAGTTCAGTACTTCTCATCAAAAGGAACAGGGAGTGCCTAACTTCCTTTGCTCTACCAGTGAGTATTGGCAGATGTCCTCATCTGCATTATCTCCAAGGTCTGTTCTCCTCCCCTGGCCTTCTCTGTTTCTTTGTCTCTTTTACTATTTTTTAAGATGATGTAGCTCACACCATTCACTAGGCTTATGGCCACTTGTCTGAATGTTTCCTTCTCTGGTGTGGTATCTGTTTGCTAGAGCCCTTGTAAGCATTTAGAATCACGAGGTCTTTAAAATGTATCAAGGTGGCCATTCAACACATTGCATCTGTACCAGTTCTGTATAAAGTAACTCAAGATGGCCACTTCCTCATTTCTTACCTATAGCCCTGCAACTTCAATGTCCTTTTGAAAGCACTAATTGATTTTTCTTACACCACCCCTATAGGCCATGAGTTCCAGGTCGTTACTGCATGCTGTGTGAGGAAAAAAACACCTTCCCCTTTCCACTATTGTCCAAAGTTTAAAACCTTGTGTTCCCATGCTCCTTGAAACACTCTAATGAGTAATAGTTTACGTTTATGTCCCTTTTCTGAACCAGTCATGAACCAGTATATATAGACTGGAACCACTTTAGTAACCCCTCTTTCACTGCCTTGTAGTGCCAGCATAACTCTGCGTTACTGCTTTACATCCTGACTAGAGAACTCTACAGCTAGTGTGTGCCTTGCACCAAATTGTACTTTGATCTTGAACCAGAGGGTTCAGCTCCAATGAATGGACATATTGAATCCCTAGTTCTATATATTTTGTGAATCTTAATTTCATTTTGAAGAGATTCTGCAGAAGCTGGAAATCCAGGGCCACATACACAGTAGTCTGCTTATTCCTCTGTAGAGGCTGTCTGACCTGCTGAGTTTCTCCGGCGTTTGTGTGTGTTACTCATTTTGAATTTATTTAATATTTGCATTGACCAAGAGATGATCAACAAATATGTAGATCATCACATAGTTATACACCTTACATCTCTTGTTCCACTTCGTGTGAAACCTATGATCTCATTGAAACCTGTGTTTCTAAGGAGCACCTCATTGGCTAAAACTCACATGAACCTGGAGATTACCGTCATGGTGTGCTCTGGGAGAGCTGGACCCGTTTGCGGAGGAAAGGATGGATCTCTGTTACGGGGGTCACTGGCACTGACACAACCCAAGAGCTGCAGATGGCAGACTCACAACTGTAGGACTGGAGGAACGGCAGAATCCCACAGAGAGACGGAAAAGAGAAGTTATATATAGGAACGCCGACAAAGCCTTAGAGGAACGACTGAGCAAGGCTGCGAGACAAATCATTCTCAGGGAATGTGGGAAACCCATGCCAGTCACAATCAACTTGAGCAGATTAAACCAAAAACACAAGGGCTGAATGGCTCTAGTTAAGATAACGATTGGTAAATACATGCGCTGAAGAACCCTGGTAGCTCAATGCTCCACGGCAAGCTGCAGTGGCCATAGGGCTCATGATAATTATGGATGTTTCTTCTGGCTGGGACGTCTGAAACCAGGGCTCATAGTTTCCAAATAAGCGAGCAGCCAATCAGGATGAAGATGGAAAGGAAATTCATTCCTACAGCGGGTTGTGAATCTTTGGAATTCTACGTATATCGGGGATGACCGTGAAGATTCAGTTGCTGAGTATATTTAAGAAAGTGATTGATGGATTTTAGGATATTTAAGGAATCACAGGCTATGGAGATACTGTGGCAAAGTGGCTTCAAGATAAAAACACACCCAATGACAGATTGGGAAAAGGGACCAAACATCCAAATTTTACTTTTACTTTTGATTGTATTTCTTTTGATTTAAAAAAATATTTTTGTTACAAGTTATGAATGCTGTAAACATGAACATCCTGAATTATTCTGGGGGGGGAGGTGTTGCTATGTTATCAAGGTTGTTGAATATTGGTTGTCCTGAAGAAGGGTCTCGGTCCACAATGTCAATTTCTTTTTCATTTCCATTGATGCCGTCTGACCTGCTGAGTTCCTCCAGCGTTTTGTGTGTGTTGTTGATATGGGAGCTGGAATAGCTCAGTATTTGCAACCACTTGTAACTTCAAAGTTCGAAGTAAATTTATTATCAAAGTGCATATATGTCACCATAAACAATCCTGTGATTCATTTCCTTGCGAGCATACTTGATAAATCCATAGAAGAATGATAACCGTTAACAGAATCAATGAAGGATCAGTGTGCAAAATTCAATAAACTGTGCAAATACGTGAAGAAAGAAATAATATTAATGAATAAATAAACAATAAATATTGAGAACGTAAGATCATTTCATAGCTTGTCACACCAGACAGTCAGCCATTCTTGTCTGGCGCGTAGGGTCAGGATTGGTCTCCTTGCGGATTAATCGGGTAACGGCATGAACATGAACATAAGATGAAATGGTCTTGAAAGTGAGTCCATAGGTTGTAGGAACATTTCAATGATGAGGCAAGTGAAGTTGAGTGAAGTTATCCCATTTTGGTTCAAGAGCCTATTGGTTGAGGGGTGGTGTGAGTGAATCTGCAGATGCTGGAAATAAATAAAAACACAAAATGCTGACAGAACTCAGCAGGCCAGACAGCATCTATGGGAGGAGGTAATAACAACGTTTCGGGCCGAAACCCTTCATCAGGATTGAAGTAACATGGGATGGTCGAGGGGGGATAAGAAGTGGGGGGAGGGATGAAGTAGAGAACTGGGAAGTGATAGGCTGAAGGGAAATGGGCTGGGGGGAAGGTGGAGAATTATGGGAAATAAAAGAGAAAGAAAGGTAGGGCTGGGGGGAGATTATAGTGAGGGGGGAAAAAAGAGAGAGAAAGAGAACCAGACTAAAATAATAGATAGGGATGGGGTAAGGGGGGGGGGGCAGGGGTATCAACGGAGGTCTGTGAGTTGAATGTTCATGCCGGCAGGTAGGAGGCTACCTAGGCGGGAGATAAGGTATTGCTCCATCGACCTGCGTGTGGCCTCATCTTGATGGTAGAGGAGGCCTTGGACAGACATGTTGGAGTGGGAGCGGTCTGTGGATTTGAAGTGTGTGGCCACAGGGAGATCCCACCACTGCTGGAGGACTGAGTGCCGGTGTTCGGCGAAACGGTCTCCCAGTCTGCGGCGGGTCTCCCCAATGTATAAATAGCCACATCGGGAGCACTGGATACAGTATATCAGCCCAGTTGACTCACAGATGAAGTGGTGCCTCACCTGAAAGGACTGACTGGGGCCTGGGATGGTGGTGAGGGAAGAAGTGTGGGGGCAGGTGTAGCACTTCTTCTGTTTGCAGGGATGAGTGCCCGGAGGGAGGTCGGTGGGGAGGGATGGGGGGATGAATGGACAAGGGAGTCACGTAGGGAGCGATCCCTGTGGAAAGCCAAGAGTGGGGGGGAGGGGAAGATGTATCTGGTGGTGGGATCCCGTAGGAGGTGGCGGAAGCTACGGAGGATTATATGTTGGATCTGTAGGCTGGTAGGGTGATAGGTGAGGACCGGGGGACTCTATCCCTGGTGGGCTGGCGAGGGGATGGGGTGAGGTCAGAGGTGCGTGAAATACGGGAGATGCGATGGAGGGCAGAGTTGATAGTGGACGAAGGGAAGCCCCTTTCTTTAAAAAAGGAAGACATTTCCTTTGTCCTAGAATGAAAGGCTTCATCCTGACAGCAGATGTGGCAGAGGTGGAGGAATTGAGAGAAAGGGATAGCATTTTTGCAGGAGACAGGGTGGGAGGAAGAATAGTCTAAGTAGCTGTGGGACTCTGTAGGTTTGTAGTAGACATCGGTGGATAGTCTGTCTCCAGAGATAGAGACAGAAAGATCTAGAAAGGGGAGGGAGGTGTCGGAAATAGACCAGGTGAATTTGAGAGTGGGGTGAAAGTTGGAAGTGAAGTTAATGAAGTCGACGAGCTCAGCATGTGTGCAGGAAGCAGCACCGATGCAGTTGTCGATATAACGTAAAAGAGGAGGACAGATACCGGTGTAGGCTTGGAACATAGATTGCTCCACACGGCCGACAAAAAGGCGGGCGTAGCTAGGACCCATGCGGGTGCCCATGGCTACACCTTTAGTTTGGAGGAAGTGGGAGGAGCCAAAGGAGAAATCGTTAAGGGTGAGGACTAATTCCACAAGGCGGAGAAGAGTGGAGGTGGAGGGTGACTGGCTGGGTCTGGAATCCAGGAAGAAACGGAGAGCTTGGAGACCTTCCTGGTGGGGGATAGAGGTATATAGGGACTGGATGTCCATGGTGAAGATAAGGCGGTGAGGGCCAGGGAACTTGAAATCTTTGAAGAGATGTAAAGCATGGGAAATATCACAGACATAGGTGGGAAGGGATTGAACAAGGGGAGATAAAACAGAGTCGAAATAGGCAGAAATGAGTTCAGTGGGGCAGGAGCAAGCAGAGACAATGGGTTTGCCTGGACGGGCAGGTTTGTGAATCTTAGGTAGGAGGTAGAAACAGGAAGTGCAGGGTTTGGGAACTATAAGTTTGGTGGCTGTGGATGGGAGATCTCCCGAGCTGATGAGATTGGAAATGGTTTGGGAGACAATGGACTGGTGCTCCCTAGTGGGATCATGGTCCAGGGGTAGATAAGAGGAGGCATCAGCGAGTTGTTGATGTGCCTCCGCTATGTATAGGTCAGTGCGCCAGATGACAACAGCACCCCCCTTATCAGCGGGTTTGATGGTAAGGTTGGGATTGTTGCGGAGGGAATGGAGAGCAGAGCGCTCAGAGGGGGTAAGGCTGGAATTGGAGCAAGGGGTGGTGAAGTCGAGACAGTTAATGTCCCGACGGCAATTAGAGATAAACAGATCCAGGGCGGGTAGAAGTCCTGGGCGGGGAGTCCATGAGGAGGAGGAGGGTTGGAGACGGGAGAAAGGGTCATCGGTGGGGGTGGTAACTGTTTCTGAACCTGGTGGTGTGAATCCTGAGGCACAAACCATTGCTCCTGATAGAGAAGCTGTGGCCAGTGTTCCACAGGAGCAGTTTGTATTCCTTCCAGTTTAAATTCTCATCAAAATGCTGCCTTTATTTTACTGTTGCACTGATGCCAGAATTTTGTGCCTCTGGCACCAACAACATGGTGTTAATAGAAATGGAAAAGCCTGACAATGAGAAGGAATAATAGCCAGGTTATGAGGTGTGGTTGGTACTCTTGTTTCTTCAAAAGCACAGCTCTGTGAATCAGTGGGAATATTTCTCCAGTTCACACCCCATCCTGCTTGCTAGAGCTTTGACAGTAACATGGCACACAAGAGATTTTTAAGCCAGGTTGAGTCTCTATGCACTGTAGGCTTCCATGGAAAGAGTGGTGCATGTCTGATCTGCTGAGTAATCCCAGTTTTCATTTTGTCCTTCAATCTTGGTGCATTTCAGTCCGTCTGCCCTACAAAGAACGGGGCAGTTCAAGATTTAGATTTATTTATCACATTCAGATCGAATATTAAAAGCAAGAAGAAAAGGCAGCTTCCCAGCTGCAAAGCCTCAAGCCCACTGGCCTGAGCCAATATTGGTGCATCTGGAGATTCAAAAATCAATAATTGACTTAGTCATGATGCTGAGAGGAGATTACTCAAGTATTGGTACTTTCTTGATGGGATGTTTGATGTGAGAAACTGGGTAGGTGGATGGGCTGCAAACTTTAGAATTCTCTGACTTAGTTTCTCAAGGTCTGTGCTACTAGAATCAGGAAAATCATGTCATTGAATCCTTGAACATTACAGCACAGAACCAGGCCACTTGGCCCATCTAGTCTGTGCCAAGCTGTTAATCCACCTAGTCCCATTGGCCTGCACCCGGACCATAGCCATCCATACATCTCCCATCCACATAAAGCATTTACCCAAATTCCTCTTAAGTGTTAAAATCGAATCCACATCCACCATTTGCACTGTTAGATTGTTCTACACTCTCACCGCCCTCTGAGTGAAGAAGTTCCTCCTTATGTTCCCCTTAAATATTTCACCTTTCACCCTTAACCCATGACCACTAGCTTTAGTCTCACCCAACCACAGTGTAAGAACCCTCAATCCTTTACATTCCAGGTAATAAAGTCTTAACCTGTTCAACCTTTTCAACCTTTCCCTACAGCTCAGGTCCTGGCAACATCCTTGTCAACTTTCTTCATACTCTTTCAATTTTATTTACATCTTTCCTTTAGGTAGTTGACCAAGACTGCAGAAAATACTCCAAATTAGGCTTCACCAATGTCTTATACAACTTCAACATAACATTCCATTTCCTGTACTCAATACTTTGATTTATGAAGGCCAATGTGCTAAAAGCTTTCTGCTTGTGACACCACTTCCAAGGAATTATAGATCTGTATTCCCAGATCACACTGCACTCCTCTGTGTCTTCCCGTTCTCCATGTAAGTCCTATCCTTATTGGTCCTCCCAAGGTGCACCACCCAACAGTTGTCTGCATTAAATTCCTTCCACCATTTTTCTGAAGCTTCCTTTCAAAACCTTCAGGAAATACAAAGGCATGATCCTCTTGGGAAAGGTAGTGTTTCTGTAAAGGAATAGGATCATGTGTGGGAAGTCAAGATGTATCCTGTACTATTTCAAAACTATAGTCAGTAGTGGCTGAAAGTTATAGAGTGAGAATGCATGGGGACAGATCCTTTGGTTCATCTTGGCCATGCCAGCCAAGTTGTGGAACTGAACTGGTCCTATTGGCCTTATCCAATTAAAACTTTCCCATCCATGTAACTGTCCAATTTAGTGAATGATGCCCTTTAGTCATGGGTTTGCCAGCTCATCAAAGTGTCCATGGAGAAATTCTGCCAACTGGCACATTCCAGACTGCAGGAGTACGTGCTGAGGGACACACTGAGGCTTGGTGCAGTCACCACAGTCTCGATGAAGAAGGACCACAGCGTAGGGCTCGTCTGCTACTGGAGAGGGAGGATGCCCCTCAGTTATTGAAGAGGTGTAGCACCCCAAAGGACCACATGTGTGGCAGCATTGATGTGCAGGAAAGTAATAGAACAATACTGAAAGCATTGATGATGAATGCAAAGCATTAAAATGCATTGCGCGGTTTATTCTTCTAAACTCTCTTTCGAATTATAGTCATGGAAAACTACAGCACAGAAACAAACACTGCTGCCCTTTTTTTTCTTGTCAAACAATTTAAGTTGCCTTGTTTCATTGGCCTGCAACTGGACCATAGCCGTCCACACCCCTCCCATCCATGAATCTGTCCAAACTTGTCTTAAAAGTTGAAATTAAAATCACATCCACCACTTGTGCTGGCAGCTTTTTCTACACTAGTGGTCGCCAACCTGTCAATCACGATCGACTGGTTGATCTTTGAGACTTTCCTAGTAGATCCCCAAAAAAAAAGAAAAATAAACACACAAATACTGTTGAAAGATTGTTTCTGGGTTGTAGGGTTTTTAATTCCATTCTTTCTGCCCAGTGCGCATGCATGTAGCTCCACTTCAGTGTACTTCAGTGACCCGCAACCACTGGGCCGCAAGGAAACGATATGAGTCAGCTGCACCTTTCCTCATTCCCTGTCATGCCCACTGTTGAACTTGAATACACGCGAAGTCATTACCCAATTGAGGTCGCCTAAATGCAGTGATACCCTCGCACCAGGGATCACTGGCTGGCCTCGGGTAACCGGTGCCTCGTGCGGCCGGTGGGAATTTGCTACTGGCTTACAGCGTGGACAAATGGGCACTGCCTCTAAACCTGTTTAGCACACCAAATGTTCATGGGGAACCTGGTGCTAAAATATTTGCAGACGACTTAATTCGGGCTCAGGCTCAGGGTTCCGTAAGTATCAGAGCAGCTACCTCGCTGCGATCTACTGAAAGTCATCCCTCGGCTGATAGATCCTACGGCGGGGGGGTGGGGGGGGGAGGGTTGGCACACGTCTTGCTGCACTCCTCGCTGAGTTGGTCGCTCTGTCCGGACTGTGACCGCCGCGGACCCGATACGAGATCAGCTGTACCTGGTCAAGGAGTCTGGAGGCTGGTGGGTGGGAGGCTGTCTCCTGTGTGACGTGGCTAACGGCCAACCTCGCCCCATCGTCCCGGCAGCCTGGGGGCAGTGAGTTTTCGACTCCATACACAATTTGGCGCTCCCATCTATCAGGAAAACCATCTGGCTGGTCTCCAGCAAGTTCGCGTGGCACGGACTTCGCAAGCAGGTCAGTGAATGGGCCAGAACATGCGCGCAGTGCCAAACAGCCAAGGTGCAGCGGCACACTAAAGCCCCGCCGCAGCAGTTCGAACCCACCCACCGGAGGTTCGACCACATTCACGTGGATATCGTGGGCCACCTACCAGTGTCCCGAGGAGCGCAGTACCTCCTAGCTATGGTAGACCGGTTCACGAGGTGGCCAGAGGCGGTCCCGCTCACTGACACATCTGCCGATTCCTGCGCCCGAGCACTGATTGCAACCTGGGTAGCACGCTTCGGGGTATTGGCCCACATTACCTCCAACACGCGCTCAGTTCACCTCCAGCCTGCGGTCAGCTGTGGCCAGCCCGTTGGGAACGCAACTACACCACACGACTGCCTACCACCCACAGTCGAACGGACTGGTTGAACGCTTCCACCGTCACTTGAAGTTGGCTCTCATGGCCCCCCTGAGAGGACCTAACTGGGTGGATGAGCTTCCCTGGGTCCTGCTTGGAATTTGTACAGCGCCCAAAGAGGATCTGCATGCCTTGTTGGCCGAGTTCATGTACAGCGCGCCCCTGGCTGTCCCAGGAGAGTTCATACCAGCCCCAAGGGGGCAAGAGGAAGAACCCGCAGCAGTCCTGGACAGGCTACGCGAAAGGCTCGGCAACCTGGCCCCCGTACCAACTTCACAGCAGGGACGGACCCCAACCCATCTACCCAAAGACCTGCAGAACTGTAAGTTTGTGTTTGTACGAAGGGGCGGACACTGGGCACCTCTACAGCGGCCGTATGAGGGGCCATTCAAGGTGATCAACAACAACGGGTCCACGTACGTTCTGGACAATGGGGGGAGAGAGGAGGTTTTCACGGTGGACCGACTCAAACCAGCCCATGTGGACTTGGCACTGCTGGTTGAGGTTCAGGCACCACGGCGCAGAGGCAGACCTCCCAAACAGAGGCTGATCCAGACTGTGGACATTGGGGGGTGTATCGCCTGTTCTGGGGTGGGGGGGGTTATGTGGCGACCCACTTTCTGCGCAGGCGAACCGGCTCACAAAATAGCCAGCGCGCGGGCAGAGACTTTGGTAATGCACCTTTGACGTCATTTCCACCTGGAGAGGGCGGGCGCTAGGGATTAAAATGCCAGCACCGCGAAGTTTGAATAAACTAGTTTTGAAATGACTTACCGACTGCGTGTCGTTATTTCAGCGCTGTGTGTAGCACATCGCTACAAGTTTATGTTTTTCTTTAAAGTTGACCTATTATTCCTGTTTGTTCTTGCATGTTCGTTAGGTGAGAGTGCCTGGTGACAGAATGAGTTAGAAATTTTTAAACAGCTTTTGTCTCTGAGTGATTTCGGTGTAAAATCTCAGTTGGTTTTGAGAGGCTTTTATAAAGGGTAAGGGGATTGTCAATCAGATACAGTGTTCAGTTGAGCCCTCTCTGACTTGTTATGTTGGATATATGATTCCTAAAGCAGCCCCTTGATAGGGGCAAGGCAAGTTTCCTGTCCAATTCTGACAGGTGTTGAGATAGATTATTGATAATTAAAATGTTGCTGTTCTCACGTAGTTGCTCTTGAATTTACTGCTGTCTTTACAATACAATAACAAAGACTCCTGCTCTGAACAACTCTATTGATTGCAAAACCCCAGAGATCATGTGATGCATTACAGAAATCTATCTTCTTTACTTAACACCGTTATTTATATATAGCAATATCCCTTTAGAACAGAGATGAGGAGGAATTTCTTTGGCTAGAGCAGGGGTGGGCAAACTTTTTGACTTGTGGGCCACAAAGGGTTCTAAAATTTGACAGGGGGGCCGAACCAGGAGCAGATGAACGGAGTGGTTTGGTAATACACCTCATAAGGGAAAATAATATATCATGGGATATTATATTCTTTAAAAACCGCCACAGTCTCTTGGTATATCAGGCATACAGCAGTTGATCGGTGTTCGGTAAAAAGATATATAGTTGTCCACTCCTTATTAAACACCCGACATTCTCTATCCACTGTTCTTTTCTTAGCTCCACTCATCTTTACAGAAGGGGTGAGAGGTTGTAGCGGTGTGCTACATGCAGTGCTAAAATTACGACACGGAGTCGGTAACTGCAGTCGAAGGAAAAAAAATTTATTTGAAATCCCCAGCCTCACTTTTAAGCCTCCCTCAACCTGCCCCCCCCCCCCACCCCCGTGGCGCAGAGGCTCCTAAGCTCTGTGCTCGCAAATCCCCGCAGGCTATCTCCCTTAGCCAGAACGCTGCCTAATTGTGAGCCGGTTCGGACATGCCAGGAAATGGGTCGCCACAAGGTCACAGAGTAAAGTGCAAATGTGGAGTAATACGCTGCACCTCAACAAAGGTCAATGTAAAGAGAGTGCGTCATCTATTGGGAAAACGCCAGAATTGTGGGGAAAAAACGTTAACAAGGTTTATTAATATAATTTCAACAAGTTCTGCGGGCCGGATTAAAAAGCTTAACGGACCGCATATGGCCCCCGGGCCGTAGATTGCCCATGCCTGGGCTAGAGGGTGGTGAATCTGTGGAATTCATTGCCACAGAGGCCAAGTCATTGTGTATATTTAAACTGGTGGTTAATGCATTCTTAGTAAGAATGTGAAAGGTTACAGGGAGAAGGTCAGAGAATCAGATTGAGAGGGATAATAATTGTGCCGTGATGGAATGGTGGAGCTGACTGGGCTGAATATAATCATATGTCTTATGGTTATACAACTGTAATACTGTCTTCTCTGATGACTAGTCACTTTTGTATGAAAAATGTGGAATTTCACACTAATCTGCTCTGCCACTTTTCATTAGAATAAAAATTAGGTGGCACAGTCGTGTAGTGGTTAGCACAACGCTTTACAGTACCAGCGACCTGGGTTCAGTTCCCACCACTCCCTGTAAGGTGTTTGTACATTATCCCCGTGACCGCCTGGGTTTCCTCCTGGTGCTCCGGTTACCTCCCACTGTCCAACGACGTACCAGTTGGTTAATTGGTCATTGTAAATTGTCCGGTGATTAGGCTACAGTTAAAATGGGGAATGGCTGGGGTCGCGGCTCAAATAGCTGGAAGGGCCTGTTGATTCACTGAGGTCTATTAAGTTTCAGATTTGTTCATTTATTGATAACAAGTACATTGAAACATACAGAGAAATGTGCCATTTGCGATAAGAACCAAAATAACAAGAACGTGCTGGGGGCTGTCCGCAAGTGTTGCCACACATTCCAGCACCAGCCCACTACGCTCAGCAGAGTTCAAATTAATTTTACTGACTTTCTGAAGCACGCATCACTAAATCACATTCTTGGCTCATGCTGTGGCAGAGAAATTTCTTCCAAGCTTGGTAAAAGAACCTCCAAGAGGATCACAACCTCAACTAGGGTTTGGAGGCTTGCGTATCTCAAGGACATAGAAACAGAGAAAATAGGTGCAGGTGTAGGCCATTCAGCCCTTTGAGCCTGCACCGCCATTCGGTATGATCATGGCTGATCATCCAACTCAGAACCCTGTACCTGCTTTCTCTCCATACCCCCTGATCCCTTTAGCCACAAGGTCCTTATCTAAATTAAGACATGGAGAGCAATGTTGGCTAGAGTCAGGGCTTTTGGTAGGGTCATCCATGCCAAACTGGTCAAAGGGTAGAGGCCAAGCTAAGAGTGGTCCACTAGTCATCCAGGTTCAGGGGTGCAGCTCAGGGCTAACAACCCTGAATGGTAAAAGAAATGTTACAGAAACTGCAAAGAAGAATCCTTCTATATCTGTGTGTGATTGTATGGACAGACAGAGATGGAGGTCTTCATTGCTGGCCTAAAAACCAGCGTCATAAAGGGCAGGAGGTAAGTTAGAAAAACAAACTGCAGTTTGTCTGTATTGACTACAGTGAAGAAAGACTAATTGAAGGTTATTTTGGCCCGTTTGCAGAGGATGCAAGTATTTATGCCTTTGCTCAGTTCATAATCCCTCACACTGCATGTTATTTTCAAATTTCCCTTCCAGCAGGTTTCTGGCAAGCCTCAGGACTTCAGACCACAGTTTATTCTTTCATATTTTAGTGAAACTGGCCATTTTTTCTTCATACACATTATTGTTTTTAGGATGTGAGCATCGCTGGCCCATCTATTATTTGCCTATCTCACATTGTGGGTGAGGGAATTGTAGGTTTTAAAGTTAGTGTATCTGATCTCGGCCTAAAACATCAACTGTTTCTTTACCTCCATAGTTGCTGCTCTGGCATTTTACGTGTGTTGCTCTGGATTTCCAGCATCTGCAGAAGCTCTTGTGTTTAGAAACCAAGATAAAATGTGTGGCTTGCTGGGTAGTGATGTTGCCTTTGTACTTGGTGGTATTGATCATTGCATTGGGAAGTATGTTTTGTGTGCCTTTTGTAGATGGTATAAACTGCTTTTCGTGTAGAGATATGACTATGGGATGCAATTGTGGTTTGCTGAGCTAGGATTTTGTTGCTTTACCTGGGCAGCCTTGTCTTAGGGCCGTGAACAGATTGTTTTTGATCAAAGAGTACTGTGCAGAAAATGTCTCATTCTTCACTCTTAGGTTGGAGGAGTAACTCTTCATAGGTACATTATGACATAGTGTCTTGTACTTCAATACAAAGGTAATGATAAACGATTGCAATAACCAACTGGTTAACATTAACAAACTCGTGGTTTCCTGGCATATGTGATGAATAAATTGTTCTTGGGGTTCCAGACGGGGGCAGGTATCGATTAGAACTGGCGTTTCAATGACAAACTCTGCCATTTTCATCAGGGGTCATCCTTGATGAAGGAGGCAGAGTTTGTCATCGAAACGTCGAACATAACTGATACCTGTACCCGGCTGGAAACCCGAGAATCATTTATTCATCATATTAACATCAACATTTGGAATATGTTCAAGTTCATATTCCATCTGGATGCCATCCAACCTGGTGGCATGAACATTGATTTCTCCAAATTATGGAAAATTTCCCCCACCCCTCTTCTTCTATTCCCCACTCTGGCCTCTTACATCTTCTCCCCTGCCTATGGTAATGTTACAGCTGTATAAGACCTTAGACCCCACTTGGAGTACTGTGTTCAGTTCTGGTCGCCTCAGTACAGGAAGGATGTGGATACTATAGAGAGGGTGCAGAGGAAATTTACAAGGATGTTGCCTGGATTGGAGAGGATGCCTTATGAGAATAGATTGAGTGAACTTGGCCTTTACTCCTTGAAGTGACGGAAGATGAGAGGTGACCTGATAGAGGTGTATAAGGTGATGAAAGGCATTGATCATGTGGTTAGCCATTGGCTTTTTCCCAGGGCTGAAATGGCTATAATGAGGGGGCATTGTTTTAAGTGCTTGGAAGTAGATACAAAGGGTTGTCAGAGCTAAGTTTTTCACAGAGAGTGGTGGGTGTGTGGAATGCACTGCCAGTGATGGTGGTAGAGGCAGATACAATAGGCTCTTTTAAGAGACACTTAGATAGGTAGAACTTAGAAAAATCGAGGGACATTCTAGGCAGTTTCTAGAATAGGTTACATGGTCAGCACACTCCTCCCTTATCAGATTCTTACCTCTCCAGCCCTTTATCTTTCCTACCTACCTGACTTCACCTATCACCCTCTAGCTATCCTCCCTCCCATCCTTTTTATTCTGGCATCTGTCCCCTTCCTTTCCAATGCTGAAGAAGAGTCTCGGCCCTAAATGTCGACCATTTATTCATTTACATACCAGCTGCCTGACCTACTGTGTTCCTCCAGCATTTTGAGTGTGTTGCTTATGGTAATCTTTCTCCCTTCCCTTTCCCTCTTCTTCAGTTCCCCACTCTGGCCCACCTGCCAAACACCTCCCCCGGTTTCCTTCCTTCTTCCCTTTCTCCTATGGTCCATTCTCCTCTCCTCTTAGATTCCTTTCTCTGCAGCCCTTGACCTTTTCCTCCTGTCAACTCCCAGCTTCTTACTTCATTCCCTACCTCTAGCTGCCTGGCTTCATCTGTCACCTTCTAGCTTCTAATCCTTTCCCTCCCTCCGCCCCCACCCCAGCCATGTTCTTACTATGGCATCTTTCCCCTTCTTTTCCAGTCTTGCTGAAGGGTCTCAGCCTGAAACATCAACAGTTTATTCATTTTTTGTGCATGTTGCCTGACCTGCTGAGTTCCTCCAGCATTTTGTGTGTGTTGCATTGGATTTCCAGCATTTGCGGATTCTCATGTGTTCATTCTTCACTTGTTGGGAGGTATTACATTATATCGTCAGGCCCTTCACTAAGATCCCAAGCATTTGGACCTGAGGGCTGAGATGTTGAGGCCTACTCTGGAGCAAATCCCTTCATGCATTGCACTAGGGAATTCAGGCAAATTGAGAAACAAAGTTAATGTACTGGTGAAGTCATCTTCAGCTGGAAATATTAAGCTTTCCTTGATTTTCATAATGCTGACTAATTTGCTGAGATTTTGTCGATCAGATTGATAAACTTGTGCTGTACCTCACTGAAAGCTATAAATTTGACCCAACTGTGAACATTCAGTGATTGCATGAAAAGGATTTTGTGGCCCAAGTTTAACATTATTAATTTGATTGACTTCTCATGGGGTCTTTTCAAGGCCTGCTGAACATATTGGAGTGGAATTTTGTCTTGAACTGCAGGTCAGAACTGGAGCAGTGCATTAGTGAGTAATAAAACTGGAAACAGGCCTAGCGGTTAATGGAAAGCCAATGTGAAATCAGTGCCACCCAAGTTCCTGGTCCATTGTATAGTTAGAGGTTTTTCGAGTGACTGAAATTCCTTTGAGAATAATATTCAGCAATTATCAAGGAAAAGGATTCTTCTTTCACTTGAAGTGCAAAACCTGCACTGCTCAGTTTAAAGGTCTATGAGAAGATGTAGAATATGAAGATGTTCTAACAGCAGTGGACAGATTAGAACCAGTAACCATTGTTTGGGGTGCAGTACCAGGGGTCCAAGTGTAAGGATAAGTGTTAGCCACTTAAGACTGACATGAGGAGACTATCTTTTCACCTGGACAATAATGAACATGTAGAATTCTCTACCACAGGAAGCAGTTGAAGATGAATCTTTAAGTCCATTTGATAAGGCTGCTGGATATTTTTCTTGGTGCTAAAGAGATAAAAAGATATGGGAAGAAAGCTGGAACAGAATATAGATGAAAGTGTCACAAATATAGATGATAAGTAATGATCATATTGAATAGGAGAGCAGATCTGACTGGTTGAAATTCTTTCTGTTTCTATTATTTTGTATGAGGTGAAGAGCCGTCAGGCTGATCAACACCTCCACCCATTAATCTGCCCCTCCACCAATACATTCACAACATCTCACGTCAATTTATGCACATATAATCAACCTTTATATATAACTGTTGCTTGTACGTTGTGTTTTATAGGATTGGTTTTATATTTATATTTATTGTGCTCTTCTTTTGTTTCTTTATTGTGTTTTTTATGCTTATTGTGTCTTTTTATGCTGCATCAGATCTGGAGTAACAATCACTTTGTTCTCCTCATGCTTGTGTACAATAAATAATCTTGACTCTTGAGATTCACCGGACATATCTCTGTTAATCACTGCCATTTCGTTGTCTTGCAGACCCTGCCTCAGCCTACATCAGACAACTGGAAAACAAAGTCAAGTTTCTGGAGGAAGATAATAAGATCTTATCACAGGTATAACTTCCCTAATTCTCCAAAGTCTTCATTGATGTAATGTACAGCAAGTTTTTCTCCCCATCCTGTTGTAGCAGCTGCCTGTGGATCCTGCGGGATATACTTCGCATTTTAGCCCCATTGATTATTTATTTGCTGCCCAGCAAACCCCCCAGGTTAATCCTAGTCTAATCACAGGACAATTTACAATGGCCAATTAACCTACCAACTTTGGACTGCAGGAGGAAACCAGAGCACCCGGAGGAAACTCACGTGGTCATGGGAAAAATGTACAAATTCCGTACAGGCAGCAGCGGGAAATGAACCCGGGTCACCTATACCGTAAAGTGTTGTGCTGACTACTACGCTACTGTGCCGCCCTACCCAACATGCCCCACCCAACTCCTAATCATTTTGCAACCAGCCCTATCACCCAATAAATAGCCTGGCTCCATCTTGATCATATGACTGACCATCCTTTCCTCATCAGCCACACTTCTCCGCCTTCGCCTCTTCAACGCCCATCCCAGTAGCATTATCAACCCACCATATTAAACTTCTCCTGTGATTTATAAACCCACTTGTGAGATTCTGAATCAGAATCAGGTTTAATATCGCTGGCATGCATCATGAAATTTGTTGTTTTGCGGCAGTGTGTGAAGCCTCATTGGACAGGGCCAACCATGGATGTCGCACACTAGCTGTCTATGTACACGCAAGCTGGTATGCCAGCCAGGCACTACGATATGAAATGCAACATCAGGTGCCCCCTCTCCACACAGCTGATGAATCCAAAGGAACAGCAGAGACCAATGGAGTTTGGGACCAGCAGCTTCACAGGGATCTCCAGTCAGTGCTGAACTCAACATAGGACTGCCTTAGGGATGCCAGCTCTGCACTTTTCCCGTGGCGTTGACTCGCGAAGCCTTCCCCACAAGTGGGTGTAACTGCGAGGCAGCGGAGGGTTGAGATCTGAGTTTTCCTTCTCTTAGAGGAGTTGCCAACCACGGCTGGCAGCAATACAGTGTATACATAATTTAAAAAGCTATAAATTATAATGAAATATTTATAATTTTATATATGTAAATTAAGTAAATAGTGCAAAAGAGAGCAAAAAAGTTATGAGGTAGTATGCATGGGTTCATGTCCATTCAGAAATCTGATGGCAAAGCTGTACCTGAAATGTTGAGTGTGTGACTTCAGGCTCCTCCACCTCTCCCTTGATGGTGGCAATGAGAAAAGGGCATGGCTGGGGTGATGGGGGTCTTTAATGACGGATGCCACCTTTTTGAGGCATTGCCTTTTGAA
Source organism: Hypanus sabinus (assembly GCF_030144855.1). Lineage (NCBI taxonomy): Eukaryota > Metazoa > Chordata > Chondrichthyes > Myliobatiformes > Dasyatidae > Hypanus > Hypanus sabinus. The sequence continues at coordinate 196,543,972 of NC_082707.1, forward strand.
GATGCCCTCGATGCTGGCGAGTCTAATACCCGTGATGGAGATGGCTAACTCTGTAACATTCCTGTGCAGCGGCCCCTCCGTACCAGACACTGATGCAACGAGCTGGATTGCACCCCATCATGCATCTGTAGAAACTTGCAAATGTCGTTGGTGACATACCAGTTCTTCTCATACACCTAATGATATATAGCTTCACACAAAGTACACTGCAGATGCTGTGGTCAAAGGAACTCCAGCATCCGTGGAAACAAGCAGTCAACGTTTTGGGCCGAGACCCTTCTTCAGGACTGAAGAGGGAGGGGGCAGGGGCCCTATAAAGAAGGTGGGGGGAGGGTGGGAAGGAGAAGGCTGGTGGGTGCCAGGTGAAAAACCAATCAGAGGAAAGAACAAGGGGTGGAGGAGGGGAAGCAGGGAGGGGATAGGCAGGAAAGGTGAAGAAGGAATGTAAGGTGAAAGCACTGTGTAGTAGAAGAAGGCAGAATCGTGTGAAAGGTGATAGGCAGCTGGAGGAGGAGGCAGAGTGAAACTGGGATGGATGAAGGGAGAGGGAGTGAATTACCGGAAGTTGGAGAATTCAATGTTCATACCAAGGGGCTGGAAACTACCCAGATAGTATAAGAGGTGTTGCTCCTCCAACCTGAGTTTGGCCTCATCATGGCAGTAGAGGAGGCCATGTATGGACATATCCGAATGGGAATGTGAAGCAGAGTTGAAGTGGGTGGCAACCCGGAGATCCTGTCTGTTGTGGCGGACGGAGCGGAAGTGCTCGATGAAGCAGTCCCCCCAATCTGCGTCAGGTCTCACCGATGTAGAGGAGGCCACACCAGGAAATATAGCTTCTGTTGCGCCTTCTTTGTAATTGTATCAATAAATTGGGCCCAGGATAAATCCTCAGAGACGTTGATACCCAGGAATTCGAAACTACTCATCTTTTCCACTGCAGATCCCTCAATGAGGACTGGCGTGTCTTCCCTTGACTTTATGGAAGTAGGGCTACATGGATTTTACAAGAAATAACATTAATCAGAACGAAAAGACCAAAGCCCATTGTCGTGCAAAGTGATCAAAATGATGTAGGTTGCTATAGTGAAGGCCTGTCTGGTTCTGTGTCACAGAAAGATGGGTATATGTACAAAGTTCAAAACAGATTTATTATGAAAACATATATATTTCACATTGGACTGAGATTCATTATTTTGCAGACATTCACAATAGAGCATGGAAATACAATAGAATTAATGAAAAACTACAAACAACCTTTTTGTGAATTATTTATAAGGACAGTAGATCTTACAATTACACCTGATTACTCTCTTAATGATGTACCAACAGAACATCTGGGCTACCTTTCAACTCCTGCTCTATGTCTTTACTCAGGAATACTCAGTTTCCAGTGATATTCAGTGTCCTGAGTAAAAAGTTAGAGGTTTCCAGGTAAATGTCTCTCAAGGAGCTCCTCTGGAGCCAGTAATTTTTGAATCCAGGAAGAAGCAGAACCATGCCATTTGGCCCCTCAAGTCTGTTCCAGCTTTTAAAGATGGTTGATTTTTTTCCCCCTCTCAACCCCATTCTCCTTCTATCCTTTATCAATCAAGAATATATCAATCTCTGCTTTAAAAGTACCCAATGACTTGGCCTCCACAGCCAATAGAGGACACGAACACAACAAGTAGAACACTAGGCCCTCAAGCCTACCCTGCCTTTCAAGGTGATCATAGCTGACCTCAACTTCTCTTCTGTGCTATTTCATAGCCTTCGATTTCTTGATCTTCCAAATAATTCTCTATCTCCACCTGAAATATTTCTAACTGGCTGACTTCCACCACCCTGGGGGTCAGAGAATTTCAGAGATTTACTCACAACAAGAGGAGAAATTTCTCTTCACTTTAAGGGATAAACCTCTCACACTTTATTCCAGTTGCCACGGGCAACACAAATCCCGCAGTCAAAATTACCAACACAGACTGATTCCATTTTCAGATTGTTTTTTGTGGGATTTTGCTGTACATAAAACAGCGATCAGGTTTCCTATATTGCAGGGATCATAAGTCTCTCATTAACAATAAAATGCAGGATGATGTGATGAAGCAGTGAAAGGTGAAGTAGAACTGCAAGTCTTTCTTTTTCTGCCTCTCTCCGTCATGTGTGTGAACAATAATCCCTTGGGCATTGAAATTACTGGTCATGGTCAGAAGATAATAAACTGTAAGGGAACAATGTGCCTCAGGGATATCCATTCACTCACCAATCATGCACACAAAAGCTGCCACAAAATTGTAGGTAACATGGCAGCTGTCTGAATATGTTCAAAACATTCTGCTTTTATGTGGCTTCAGCTCTAACGTTCCTGCCGCCCAATTATAAACGGACACTATTTTTCCCTCAGTGGGTTACTTACGTTGAGGAATAAGATGCCCCATCATATTTGGATCTGTCTGCCAACTTTGAAAACAGATAGATGATGACGAGAATACCCAAGCTGAAGTGAACGCAGTGCTTTGTTTGACCCAGTTTATCACTGTGAAAGGATTTTCGATCTGTGATACCACAGATTTCATTTTACAGACACTTTGTTTCAACTGCGGGATACTACAAGAGAATGCCAACTAAAGCTCCTCCAGCCTGTTCTCCACAGGCTTATGCATCAGGAAATGAGCTGTCAATGCTCATTTTCCCGGTGTGACATTTCCCCTTGCTCACTTGTACATCATCCTCATTTTAAACTGCTGAAAATACTCTCTATAGGTATCTTGCAAGTATAGAAGGACATCTCACTATTGCCAAGGAGTAAAAAGAGAGCGTTAATATTTCAGCTCCATGACCTTTCAAAGTTCAAAGTAAACTTATTCTCAAAGTACATATATGTCACCATAAACAATCCTGAGATTCATTTTCTTGCAGGTATTCTCAATAAATCTAAAGAATAATAAGTAACAGAATCAATGAAAGATCACACCAACTTGGGCATTCAACTGAGAAAGACACCAAGCTGTGCAAATATAAATAGAAGAAAATAAAAATATAATAATAACCAATAATAATAATAAATAATAATAAATAAATAAATAAGCAATAAATATTGAGAACATGAGATGGAGTCCTCAGAGTCCCTGGAGTCCATAGGTTGTGGAAACATTTCAAAGATGGGGCAAGTGGTGCTGAGTAAAGCTTTCCCCTTTGGTTCAAAAGCCTGATGGTTGAGGGGTAATAACCATTCCTGAACCTGGTGGTGTGGCTCCTGAGGCTCCTGTACCTTCTTTCTGATAGCAGCAGTAAGAAGAGAGCAGGTCCTGGGTGGTGGGGGGGGGGGGGGGGTCCCTGACAATGGGTGCTGCTTTCCTGCAACAGTGTTTCATGCAGGTGTGCTCAATGGTTGGGAGTGTTACCTGTGAAGGACTGGGACATAGCCACTTCTTTTTATAGGACTTTCCGTTCAACTTTCCGTTGGTGTTTCCATCCCGGCTGTGATGCAGACAGTCAATATACACTCCACTGCACTGTAGAAGTTTGTCAAAGTTTTAGATGTCATGCCGAATATCTACAAACTCCTAAGGAAGTAGAGGCACTGATGTGCTTTCTTCGTAATTACACTGCTCCATTGAGGGCTGTAAGATTGATTTTCCTTTTCCTCTCACATCCTGCTTACAATCGTTTTGCTCTATATTTTTGATTTTCTGTCTCTACAACATTTTTCTATCACCTATAACTGGCCACTCCACTTAGCTGAAATAGGCAGATGAACAGGGAAGAGGAAATCATAAGCATAAGGAAGTCTGCAGTTGCTGGAAATCCAGAGCACCACGCTCACAAAATGCTGGAGGGACTCAGCGGGTCAGACAGCATCTATGGAAGTGAATGAACAGTTGATGTTCTGGGCCAAGAAAGATCTCCAACCACTCCCAAGTCCTTCAGAGTCATCGAAAGGACAGGGCCACAATCACATGAGGAAATGTTGGAGATGGATTGGGCAAGAGGCCAACACACTCATCAAGACAGCACTTCATTGGATACGTGAAGGGTGGAGGAAATGTGAGAGATTAAAGACAACTTGGTGCCGTACCAGAGAGGCAGAAGTGAAGACCCTGAACCTCACCTGGAGCACAATGGAGAAGATGGCCAAAGAAAGACAGAGATGAAAGACCTTCATTTGCCCTCTTAAATGCCAATGCCATATTGAGCTGTGAGTAAGTAATAATGACACAGTTCACAAGGCATTGAAGGGTACAATCCAATGCAGACATATAGGAAGTTCTCATTGGAATATTTGCTACTACCACCAAGATCTGCTCCTGCAGTGGCTCTACCCAGGATTCCATGCTCAAAGCAGCATCCCTCCTACTCGTCGTGGCGTAGTCACTCTGGGCTTTCTATCTTGACTGCCAGCAGCAGCCAGGTATGGGCCAGATGCTCAAGCACCATCCATTTTCAGGGCTAGTTGTTTCGGCTGTGTGGATGGACTAAACTGTTGGCATGAATATAGCGGGCCGAAGAGCCTTTTGCTGTGCTACAGAACTCTTTGGCATCTTGCAAAGGAAAGACAGCATTTCTGTAGCATGTATGTCCATACATGGCCTCCTCTACTGCCATAATGAGGCCAAACTCAGCTTGGAGGAGCAACACCTCATATACTGTCTGGCTAGCCTCCAGCCCCTTGGTATGAACATCGAATACTCCAACTTCCGGTAATTCCATCCCTCTCCCTTCCACCATCCCACTTTCACTCTGCCTCCTCTTCTACCTGTCTATCACCTCTCTCATGATTCTGTCTTCTTCTACTACCCATAGTGCTTTCCTCTTTCATTCCTTCTTCACCTCTCTGGCCTATCCCCTCCCCCACCCCTTGATCTTTCCTCTGATTGGTTTTTCATCTGGCACCTTCCACCCTCCACCCACCTTCTTTATAGGGCTCCTGCCCCCTCCTTCTTCAGTCCTGACGAAGGGTCTTGGCCCGAAACGTTGACTGCTCATTTTAACAGATGCTGCCCGACCTGCTGAGTTCATCCAGCTTGTTTTTACGTCTTGATTTGACCACAGCATCTGCAGTGTACTTTGTGTTTAGCATTTCTATAGTGCTGCTCCCAATCTTGGAACATCCCAAAGCACTAGACATGCATTAAAATTGTTTTCGTACAGTCACTGTTTGAAATCTCTCAGAAATAGGAACCTGATAATCTAGGTATGGTGATATTTATTGAAGGATAAGCAGGCTGCTCCACTGAGTGGACAGGTGGACCCTTTGTTTAACCCTTTATTAGAAAGTTTGATTCATAAAAAATAGGATTGGTATTTTCTTGATCTGTGGATCTGAAAGCAACATAGATTTTGGGAACGTCAGCACTGGTGGAACTCTGGAGTGAAGACTCCAGTTAAAATCCCACTGCAGCAGATACAGAATTTAAATCTTGCTCATTTAAGAACCTGGAGATTAACCAGAACCAGAAATGGTAACCATGAAAATCTGTTGAGTTCCAATCGTCTGATCCTGTCTGCATTCTTACCTGGTCGGACTTGGACTCACAATGATGAGATTGTTCAGCTATGAACTACTTTCAGGAATGTTGTAGCAAGCCACCCAAGTATCCCAATCTACCAGAACTCCTTATTAAACTTCCTTCAGTATTCCTTGGTGCCAGCCTTTCTTCCCACCAACTTGACTGGAAGAACCTCAGTGTCTAGGAAAACAGCTTACCACTCCTTAGGATGGATACTAAATATTGACCTTACCAGCAAAGCCCATGTCCCACAAAAAAAATATTTCCTTCTAAATTATTTTCTTATATCTCCAACAAAATACTATGTTGAAAGGCAGGATGGTGGATTTTAGTTGAAGAAACCGAGGCACTCACATGTGTGCTGAGAAGGAAAGCATTGGCTCGCTGCATTTTTCTACCCTGCTCTGTTAGATGAGAGAAACTTCTCCTGAATACTTCCCTCTCATGAATGGATTTCTTAAACACACTGCACTTGGAATCAGATTCATTGTCACTGTCTGATATAGTGTGAAATTTGTAGTTTTGCAGTGGTAGTGCAATGCATGAAATCACTATAATTTAGAAAAGAAATAGTGTAAACAATAAAGAAGAACTTTAATGTGTTTATAGACCATTCCAAAATGTGATGGCAGAAGGAAGATTGAGAATCATTGAGCGTGGTTTTTGAGGTTACTGCACCTCTCCCCCAATGATACTAATGAGAAGAGGAGAGGTGCAGATGGTGAGCAGATTTCTTCATGGGTGCCACTTTCTTGGGGCACTGTGTCTTGAAAATATCTTCAATAGTGGGGAGCAGTTGAAACTGGCTGAGTCTACAACCCTCTGCAGCCTCTTGTGATGCTGTGTCGAGAAGTATTTGTGCTCTCATAACCAGACTGTGTAACAGTTTCTGCCCCCAAGCACACACACACACTCACTCTCTCTCTCTTTCTCTCTCTCCCTCCCTCCCTCTCCCTCTCCTGAACACCACTCCACTCCCTTTGCAATTGTTGCCAATTTCTTTCTCAATTCCTGCTAAAACATTGTTTACATTTACATCATTTATTATATTTTAATTTGCCTTTTACTGTGCCTATTGTCTTGTTTGTTAATTATTGTACTGTCTTGCCCTGTTCTGTGCACTTTATGTAGTCCAGAGTAGGTCTGTAGTCTAGTGTAGTTTTTGTGTTGTTTTATGTAGTCTAGTGTCTCACATAGTCTAGTGTAGTTTTGTGCTGTTTCATGTAGCACCGTGGTCCTGGAGGAACGTTGTTTCGTTTTTACTGTGTACTGTACCAGCAGTTATGGTTGAAATGACAATAAAAAAGTGACTTAGAGTTAGATTTAGAAGCTGCTTGAACAAACTCAAACAGACCAAGCACGGGGAGTTATCCTGTATGATGCGTCTTCTGATCCAATCCAATACTAACAGTTAAAAAGTTGAAGAATTGTATTCAATCCTTTATTACTAACAAACAAAACGTTCTTATAGTGATGAAACGAGTGAAGCTGGTGGATACGATTTCAACTTCAAAAGTTAAGAGAAATTTGGATAGTTACATGGATGGGATGGGTATGGAGGGCTATGGTCTGGGTGCAGGGTAAGAGGACTAGGTAGCTTAAATGGTTTGGCACAGATTAGATGGGCTGAAGGGCCTGTTTCATTTTTCTATGACTCTATAACTCTAATATTGTATCTGTTTCTGGGATAACTTTTATCCTTGAACTACCCGTTTTGTATCCTTTTATTAAAGCATTTCTGATTTATGAGGTCAAAGGTTGCGTACTGACCCTGCCTTAAAACATTTTGATCAGCCACCTTACAAAAATATATCACTGCTTTTAAATTAAATATATGTATCTATTTGGCAAGGTAAGTTTTGGATTTAGCCCAAAGAAGTTGCTCATCAATTTCTCCCTCAGCCATCGGCCTGAACCTCATTCATCCTGCAGAGATGTGTGAAAATGTCTGGCTGAGGGGAAAGGCCTCATTTATTATAGTCATTGGTGTGCTAAGGCCTGCAGGCTCGGTGTCAGTGGCAATGCTGTGACTAGTTTATTGGCTGCAGGCAGCCAATCAGATCTCATTGTCTGTATGACCTTGATGCCTTTGATGTTGCCTTTACTAATGGTGACATATTGGATTTTTATCTAATCGACTGACATTGCAAAGCAGTACAGGATTAGCAGCAGGAGAAACAGAAGTGAAACGCATGCTTATTCTTGAGAGGAAAAGAGTAGGCCACCATTTGATTTATTTATTTTAAATATTTCGAAGTTCAAAAGTTCAAACACGAGAAAATCTGCAGATACTGGAAATCCAAGGCAGCACACACAAAATACTGGAGGAACTCAGCAAATCAGGCAGCGTTATTGGAAATAAATAAACAGTTGATATTCTGGACTGAGAAGGAAGGGGGAAGATGCCAGAATAAAAAGGTGGGGGAGAGGAAGAAGGCTAGCTGGAAGGTGATAGGTGAAACCTGGTGGGTGGGAAACGTCAAGGGCTGGAGAAGAAAGAATCTGATAGGAGGAGAGTGGACAATAGGAGAAGAGGAAGGAGGAGGGGACCCAAGGGAAGTAATAAAGTTCAAAGTGCATTTATTATTGAATTATGGCTGTAACCTTGAGATTCAGCTTCCTGTAGACCAGCACAAAATGAAGAAACATTGTTGAAGCCATGAGTCTCGAGTCTCTCAGCTTATTGTAATCCTGATTGTTCAGTTTCAGTTTAATTTTGATGGTGAGCTGTTGGGTGTTGTAAACCATGTCTTTTTGTAAATAATAATGTTCTGGTTGTTAGCATTCTCTGAATTCTAAATTATGTCAAATGACATGACAGTTCCCTGTGAAATCAACTTAATGTCAAGGCTTGCACTTTGCACTGGACATCAGTACTGCTCCCACTGGCTTGTAAACAGGGGACTTATTGGGCTTCGAAGTTCTAAGTATATTTATTATCAAAGTATGTATAAATTATACAAACCTGAGATATGTCTGTTTACAGGCAGCCACAAAATGAGAAACTCAAAAGAAACCAATTTTAAAAAACACCAACATCCAATGTGCAGAGAGACAAAAAGCAAATCATGTGAACAATAAAGCAAGTATCAGCATTCAGAACCAAACTGAGCCCATAAACCTGAAGCCCAGAGCAGCTGGAGTAGGCCCATAACCTCAGTCTCAGTTCATCACACAGTGGGGCAAGTTGCTACAAAGCTCACAGACACTAAGCCCAGAGCAGCCGGGGCACGACTCAGCCTCAACCTCAGCACCGAGGAGACCAGAGTAAAACGTCATGGAGCAGAACCGGCCCCAACCCTCACCTCCAGTCCTGACTCCCTGCCTTTTCAGTCCATCTGGTCCAGTATTTAAATTGCCCAAGCACCGGGTCATCACCTGCACTCGGACCCAGGCACCGCTGCAGTGATACATTCCGGAATGGCCCATACTCGACCTTTCCAAATTGGCTTAGTGCTTAGGTGGATCCAACCAGAAGTTTACAATGGCTTAAGAAGTTTGAGAAGGTTTGAAGGGGGCACTGACAGCGTAAATACTGTGAGGATGTTCCCTGTGCTCAGATTAAAGAGACCTTACTCAGGAATGAGCCAAAGATATTTTTCTTTCAGCAGATTAGGTTAATTTATTTCTTTGTTATTATTGAGATACAATGGAATAGGCCCTTCTGACCCTTCTGGCCACACTGCTCATCAATCCCCTGATTTAACTGTACAATGTCCTGTGTATGTTACTCAAAATGGCCTCTTTGGTTTGTTACAAGTAGGAATGCTTCTTTGTCGGATAAGTGTTTCTCTCGCCGTTGTTTCACTTTAGAATGGCTGATACGGTAATTGTATTCATTTGTTAATCAATGGGGAATGTCATTGTGTCTTGTGATGCTGGGAACTTGGGGGAGGGGTTTTCGCGGGTTTTTGGTGGGAGGAGGAGGCCGAGGAAGACGCCGAGGAAGGTGGACGTGTGCTGGACTGCTCGTAAGACCGCCGGGGTGGTCCCAGGTGCGACGGCCGGATGGGTCGATTGGTTCGTTGATTGAGCTCCAACGAGTGCACTAAACAGACTGAACTTTGATAAGTTGGCGCCTTTTGTTTTTTTCCTTGTGTATATGTACATATATATATATATATATATATATATATATATATATATATATAGAGAGAGAGAGAGAGAGAGAGAGAGAGAGAGTATTGCCTACTACTCTTTTAATTTTAGTAAACTCTTTAAAGTGTATTTCATAACGGTATTTGTTGTGGGTTTGATAATATTGGCAGGCGCGAGGCATAAAACTCAATTCTCACAGCACCTGCGTGTACGGGAGGTGGGTTGGTGAGTGGCTGGATCTCTTTTTTTCCCCTAGACATATACCAGCTTGTTGGGTAAGTGTTACATAACCATAGCCTCATCACAGGACAATTCACAATGACCAATTAACCTACCAATTGGCACATCTTTGGACTGTGGGAGGAAACCGGAGCATCCGGAGGAAACCCATACAGTCATGGGGGGAACGTACAAACTCCTTAAAGGCATCAAAAAGAAATGAAATTGGGTTGCTGGTGACTGTAAAGAGTTCTGCTAACCACTACCTTACTGTGCCACGTATTAATTGCGGTAATATTACTTTTATGTGTTGTGTGTGTGAGTTATATATACTGTGTTGTGCACCTTGATTCATAGGAACTTGGTTTTGTTTGGCAATATACAGTACATGTATATGGTTGAAAGGCAATAAACTTGAACTTGATCCAACTCTGGGAAGAGTGGTGAAGGAAACCCTGATGATTTTCTGTTCACTGATACACACCGCAGTTGGAAGTGGAAGGAGGGGTTGGCATGCCAGCCATTTGTGTTCCGGATGATGGTGATCAGTCTGAGAAGCACATATGTCCAGTGCACTTGCTGTGGAGAACTCTGGCTAGATCACACGTTGCATTCGAACCAGTAAGCTAGCTCATTCTGGTTCCAAGGTTAGGTTGTATCTGAGTTAGTGTAAATAGATTTGACAAGAGGAATAATGGGCTGCATTTAATTAAATGGGAGATCATTTGTAACTGTCAAACTTCAGCTTGGCATAGACATATTGCTGCCACCCACAGATCAAACTGAACCTCTGTATTTGACATCCCATCTCAGGGATACAGAGGCAATTCCATTACTGTCATCTACAGTACCTAATGCTAATTCGTGTACGTACTATAAGACAAAGGAGCAAGAGTCGGCCATTCGGCCCATTGAGTCTGCTCCGCCATTTTGTCATGAGCTGATCCATTCTCCCATTTAGTTCCACTCCCCCGCCTTCTCACCATAACCTTTGATGCCCTGGCTACTCAGATACCTATCAATCTCTGTCTTAAGTACACCCAATGACTTGGCCTCCACTGCCGCCCGTTGCAACAAATTCCACAGATTCACCATCCTCTGGCTAAAAAAATTTCTTCGCATCTCTGTTCTGAATGGGCACCCTTTAATCCTTAAGTCATGCCCTCTTGTACTAGACTCCCCCACCATGGGAAACAACTTTGTCACATCCACTTTGTCCATGCCTTTCAACATTCGAAATGTTTCTATGAGGCCCCCCCCCCCCCCCCGCATTCTTCTAAACTCCAAGGAGTACAGTCCAAGAGCAGTCAAACGTTCTTCATATGTTAACCCTCTCATTCCCGGAATCATTCCAGTGAATCTTCTCTGAACCCTCTCCAAAGTCAGCACATCCTTTCCAAAATAAGGAGCCCAAAACAGCACACAATACTCCAACTGAGGTCTTAACAATGCCTTATAGAGCCTCAACATCACATCCCTGCTCCTATACTCTATTCCTCCAGAAATGAATGCCAAAATTGCATTCGTCTTCTTCAGCACCGACTCAACCTGGAAGTTAACCTTAAGGGTATCCTGCATGAGGACTCCCATGTCCCGTTGCATCTCAGAACTCTGAATTCTGTCCCCATTTAAATAATAGTTTGCCCGTTTATCTCTTCTACCAAAATGCATGACCGTACACTTTCCAACATTGTATTTCATTTGCCATTTCTTTGCCAAGTCTCTCTGCAGACCCTCTGTCTCCTCAGCATTACCGGGCCCTCCACCTATCTTTGTATCATCAGAAAGCTTAACCCAAAGCTATCTATTCCATAATCCAAATCGTTGATATACAACGTAAAAAGAAGCTGCCCCAAAACGGACCCCTGTGGAACGCCACTGGTAACCAGCAGCCAACCACAATGGAATCCCTTTATTCTCACTCCGTTTCCTGCCAATCAGCTAACACTCTATCCACGTATGTAACTTTCCCATAATTCCATGGGAATACCTAACATTAATCCAGGAGACAGCGTTCAGATTTCCCTTTATAGATTCAAGTTAGATAAATGAATTTTCCATTGAAGCCCTTTTAGTATTTAAAGTGGAATAATCTGTGAACTATCTTCCTTTTAGTTTTCCAAATTGGTTTATTAATGTCACATACTGGCGTACAGTGGGAAACTTGTCTTGCATACCATTCATACAGAACTATTGATTACAACAGTAACAGGGCCTCTGTTGATTGGCATCAGCCGTGGATGCTGTATCCTTACCGCCTACACAAGTCAGGGCAGCACGATCTGCAGAGCAAGCTTTGTCTACGCACCACACACTCCCTCTCCACACAACTGATGAATCCAAGGGAACGGCAGGGACTCATACAGTTTGACACCAGTGGCGTTGCTGGAGTTGCCAGTCAGCATTGAACTTAGCGTAGGACTACCCTAGGGACTCCAGCTCCAGATTTTTCCTTGGCGTTTACTCCCAAAGCCTTCCCCATGAGTGGGTATAACCGCAAAGTCATGGCAGTTTGAGATCGGAGTTTTCCGTCTCTTCGTAGATGAGTTGCCAGCCATGGCTGACCAGCCCCATCTGCATGGTGACTGGTTTTAAGGCACCAGTAGCCTGCTTTTGCCCCTTCTCCTGTCAGCAGAAACAGTTCTGCCGGACTTAGCAGCCGCATGTGAAGGCCAGGAGATAGACTTGGTTGTAAGAGGCTATTTGACTGCCCACCATTGGGAGCTTATCCCCACCGCCCCACCAGCTATGACAACCTTAGGCAATCAACAGATTATCGAGGTAATTCAGGGTTAAACAATAGCAGAGTTCAGAATAAAGTTGAACTGTTACGAGAAGGTGCAGTGCGGCAGACGGTAAGCTGTGAGGCCATAATGAAGTAAATTGTTAGGTCAAGAGTCTATCTTATCATATTTGGGAACTGTCCAGTAGTCTTTTTTTTAATAAATTTTTTTTAATTGAATTTTCAAATGGTTACAGAAGGAAAAAAAATTATCAACCCTTCCCCCCTCCCCTTAACCCCTCCCCCCTAACATATCCCTGTAGAAAGAGAAAAAGAAAGAAAGAAAGAATGCCTGGATATCGGGAGATCCCCACATACTCCATGGAGTTCATAATAGCTTTAGTATATATATTTATTTCTTTCCCCAAATAACCAATAATTTTATCTTTGGAGCACCTATATATTTAATCCTATCTTTTGTAAATAAGGGCGCCAAGTTTTCAGAAATATTTCATATATATCTCTTAAATTATAAGTATTTTTTTCAAATGGAATGCAGCTAAAAGCTATATCTATTTTCATTTTCTTAATGTATGTTAAAATTCTTTTTCTTTTCACCGGTCCATTAGGCCCACTAACATTAAAACTTAAAAATTTCAGTAAATTAGTCATTATTTTTAACAGGGTTACTCCAGTCTACCTAACCTAACATACCTAACTTTTCAACTTTCATAGTACCTTGGGGAATCTTTTTAAAATTCTCCATGTTGCTATGTGTTTCCACCCCCCCCCCCCCCCGATTGTCCAGGCAAAGAAAGAAAGATTAAAGAAAAATAGATTATAAAGAAAAAAATAACAAAATACCCCCCTACTAATGTTGTGAATAAAAAAAACACAACATTACCCCCCTCTGTTGTGCGGGTCATGGCAATCGCCATGATTACACACGTGAATCCCGTAGCAATCGATCCGAAGTTCCCCCAGCTCTCCTGTAACATAAAAAAGTATATATAAGAGAAGAAAAAATAATATCACTACTCTTGATTAATATTTCTCCAATTTTTACCTTCCTCCCCCGTATCATATAATTAAGAATATATTTAAATATTCTTCTGTCCTTAGACATCCATCAACTCCATTCACTGTCCCTGTCTTCATCTTTAATCCATTTCACTTTCAAATCTTTGGCTGTGGTTAGCGAATATTTTGGAGTTCTTGTGCAAATTCTTCCGCATCCTGATAATCAGTAAAAGATCTTCTTTTTCTGTCATCCAGAAAAATTATCAGGGTTGCCAGGTGGCGCAATATAAATTTATAACCCTTTTCCCATTAAACTTTTTTCGCTGGGTTAAATTCCTTCTTTCTCTTCAAAAGGTCATAACTTATATCAAGATTGAAAAGAACTGTTTTCCCTTCTATCATCAATGACCCGTTTCTCTTTCTGGCACATTGGGCAGCCGCCTTCAGGATCTTTTCTTTATCTTGATATCTTAAGCATTTTATCAAGATTGATCGTGGGTTTTGATCAACTTGAGGTCCTAAGGCTCTGGGAGCTCTTTCAATTTCAATTAACTGGGTTCCTTCTTCCATTTCCAAAATTTCCAGAATCCATTTTTGAAAAATATTTATTGGATCCTCTCCCTCTATACCTTCTTTAAGTCCAATAATCTTAATATTATTTCGTCTGTTGAAATTTTCAAGTACATCCACTTTTTCCAACAACTGTTTTCTTTCTGATGTCCAGGCAGAAATATTATCTTCCATTTCATTCACTCAATGGTATTCCCGTTATTTCTTCCAAGTTTTTAATTTTCTTGTCCATTTTGTCCTGTCTTTTCGTCATTTTATCAAACATTATTTTCATATTTTTAATATCTTTTTTATTACTTTTAATGCTTTTAATTCATGCACTATTTGCACCAAAGATTTTTTAATGTCTCCAATATCACCTCCAACCTCTTCCTGTTGCTCTTCTTTGTTTGTCTCTTCGTCTTCATCTGATTTATCCAGAGAATCTGATTCCACTTCATATTCACTTTTACTTTCAGTTCCGATCATAGCTGGGATTTGTAGTTTGGGTTGCTCGTGCTTGCACATGCCCCTTCCTTCACGCATGCGCAATTCCTGTTGCTCTTTTTTTTGGAGACGGTTGATGTTGCCGCAGTTTCCTGTTCTGTATCGCCGGAGGTAAAATGCACTTGAGCCCGAGGCTCTTTCATGGCTGCCGGCCTTGATTCTTTTCCAACTTGTGTTGTCTTCAAAGTAGTAGTTTTCTTCTGCTTCTGTTTAGGAGACATATCTTAAGACAATCCTGAGTAGTCTATAAGTAATTTTTAAAAAGTATTTACTAACTTTTCTTCACTTAAACATTATTTTACTGGTTTTTTACGGGAGAGCTGGATTTCCACATCTCGATACTACGTCATCACGTGACGTCCCCTGTTCAGTAGTCTTATAATGGCAGAAGAGAATCTGTCCTTAAGGCATTTGTATCTTCTGTCCGATGGAGGGGGAAGAAGAGAGACTGTCTGCAGTGGATGGGGTCTTTGATTATGCTGGCTGCTTTACCAATGCAGTGAGAAGAAGAGAGACATGCTGGGCTACGTCCACAACTCTCTGCAGTTTCTTGCAGGCTTGCATAGAACAGCTGTCCTACCAAGGTGTGATAGATCCAGACAGGATGCTTTCTATGGGGCATTGATAAACGTTGGCGAGGGTTGAAGGGGACATGGAAAATTCCTTTATCATCCTGAGGATGTAGAGGCATTGGTGAGCTTTCTTGGCTGCTGAGTCAACATAGTTGGACCAGGGCAAGATGTTTACTCCAGGGAACTTGAAGCCTCAGCACTGTTGATGTAAACAGGAACATGTGCCTTTCTTTACCTACTGCCAAGGCACCACCACCACTGGATGCTAATCCAAGACCTACACACAACCTTCGGCAAACATGCCAACCTGGTCATTATTCACTCCTGAGTTTTGACATTAAAAGTGTCCGTGACATACTTTTAGATGGGACTTAGCCTGTTCTTACCTACTGCTACTTGAATTTACATTGCCTTCAAAGCAGCTTACAGCCAATATGATAGACAAAATGGCTTAGCAGTTTGTGTGTAGCGGCAATGTGATAACAAACAAACACACTGCTTTGTGGATGTTGTTTGAAGTTCGGCTATTGGCCAGGAAGCTCTCTCTCTCTCTCTCTCTCACACACACACACACACACACACACACACACACACACACACACACACACACACACACAGAGAAAGGAACAGCAGCTTTTCCTAATTTTACTCAAAATTATCCACTTCTCCAACTGCCTGTACAGAGTGTGTTGTACCTAACAATTCCTATAACTTGTTCCAGCAAGAGGCTGAATCCATCACTTTAGGTGTCAGCGTCTGATCCATGAGTCTAGACAATGAAGATCGGCAGGATTAGCTGCTGCAGCATTACTGTGGAGCAGCCTAATCCTGTCGCCAGCTGACATCCACAAATCTGTACAGAAATCCCGCAAACTGTGCTGGTTTGAATACAGGGAGCGCGTCAGTATCCCCTGGGCGCTGTAATCAGTGCAGGGTGTTGTTTGGATGGCCAATGATTCTTCAGCCATCCCAAAGGGAGTAGGTTTGCTCCCCATTCCACCCAAGAACTTTCATTTCTTACTGGTAAACTGACAGTACCAGTATCTATCTAACCAATGCTTTGTGTGGACCACAAGCCTATTGTCATCAACGTTGGCACCAGTCATGATCACCCTGCCACGTTCTGGCTAAGGTCAGCTGAATGTACATAGGTTAAGGGAAAGGGTGAAAATTGAGACTTTGATTGTGCAGTGGGTTTCACCTGGCTGAATTCAATTTACATCAGTGAGTTATTTTTTGCAGAGTTAAAGGTTAATTTGCAGGTTGAGTTGGTGGTGAGGAAGACAAATGCGATGTTAACATTCATTTCAAGAGGACTAGAATATAAAAGCAATGATGTAATGTTGAGTCTTTATAAAGCACTGGTGAGGCCTCACTTGGAGTATTGTGAGCAGCTTTGGGCCCCTTATCTAAGAAAGGATGTGTTGACATTCGAGCAGGTTCAAAGGAGGTTCATGAAAATGATTCTGGGGTTGAAAGGCTTATCATATGAAGAGTGTTTGATGGCTCTGGGCCTTCTTTCACTGGAATTCAGAAGAATGAGGGCTGACCTCATTGAAACCTATTGAATGGCGAAGGCCTTGATAGAATGGATGTGGAGAAGATGTTTCCTATGGTGGTGTGGGAGACCGGAAAGCACAGAAGGGCGTCCATTTAGAATGGAGATGAGGAGGAATTTCTTTCGCTAGACAGTGGTGAATCTGTGGAATTCATTGCCACAGGCTGTGGAGACCAAGTCTATTTAAGGCAGAGGTTGATACATTCTTGATTAGTCAGGGTGTGAAGGGATATAGAGAGACAGCAGGACATCAGGATTGAGAGGGAAAATGGATCAACCATGATGAAATGGCAGAGCAGACTCAATGGGCCAAATGGCCTAATTCTGCTCCTATATCTTGTGAACTTTGTCATCCTTGCTATCATGTAAGAAGCCTATTTGCATACAACAACCTCCCAGTGAATGGTTGACTGAAATCTTTGATGTTCATTACAAGACTTCTAAAAGATTGACAAGTAGGATACAAGAGATTCTGCAGGTGTCGGAAATCTTGAGGAACACAAACACACACGCTGGAGGAACTCAATGGGCCAGGCAGCAGACAATAAAGAGTCGATGATTTGGACTGAGACAGGAGCTTCATCTCTATTTCTCTGCCTCATGTTCAGAGCAGTTCATAACCCTCTAGTCCAAGCACCGTCCTAGCCACCTTTCTCAGCCCTGTCTATGCTTTTGTTGCATCAGTTTTCCAGTGTTGTGTGTTAATGTGTGGTGTTTGTTCAATTACTGGTTTTGAAAATGATTTTTGTTCAGTTTGACTGAACTTGTGCTGTGAACTGCAGGTATTCTCTACTTGACCTGATGCTGTGCAAGCCAGGGAAGCTTCCTGTGCAGAGGTTTATTAGCATCACTATTTATCATTACCATATTTTTATTTTTTCTCAGCTCAAGCTGGGAAAACTGGAGCCAAGCACACTCATTTCTCAATTGCTAGGCTCTTTCAGGCAATTCTAGTGGTGTTTAGTATTGTGGCTTTCTGAAGATTTACATAAATATTGCTGTGTAAGCCTATTTGTTTAATGTTATTGTGTCGTGACTAGATATACTATTGGGGCAATGTATATCCTGTTCATGTTCTATAGTCTTTCAATTTCCTGTTTTAATTCAGCATGTTTCTGGTGTTCTGCACTTAACTGATTTCTGATTTGCTGAATGTGTGTTTGGAATGGGTATTTTTATTAAGTAAGTTGTTCTTGCTTGTTTACCCTGCATTATTATATCCACACTGTTATTATGGATTGTCCCATCTGTAATAACTCATCAGTCATAATATAATTTGTGGTATTCGGACTCTAAAATTGGATCAGGCTTGTATTTATTGTAAGGTAAGGTGTATTTTGAGTTTGTATGTTAAAGCAAGGTTTTGATGGATGATGCTTGTCACTTGATTGTGTCTGTGTAAGTAATCAGATTGAGTTAAACTGCTACAGGATCCTATATTTTGTTGGATTGTTTGTGGCTTTTCTTGTCACTTTCTCTATTTATCTTTTTGAATTTGTTGGTTTTTATATTTTATTTTTGATAATTTTTTTGTGTTAATCACCTGGTCCTGTTTTGCCACAAAGAACCCTTCTGTTTCTGGGAAGAAGTTTCCAGCTCAGAGCCAGGTGTTCAGTGTTACCTTGTCATCATCTAACCTGCTCAGGTCATAGAGATGTCTATTATTGTTATCAAATATAGCAGAATACAGTGAAAAGCTTTTCCTGCATACTGTTCATACAGATCTGATCATTACTCAGTACACAGCAAGGTAAAACAATAAAAACACAAAATAAAGTGTAACAGATAACAGAGAAAGTGGAGTCTAGGTAAGTAGTCTGGTGCAAGATCATGGCGAGCTAGATCAGGGGTGGGCAAATTTTTTGACTTGTGGGCCACAAAGGGTTCTAAAATTTGACAGGGGGGCCGGACCAGGAGCAGATGGACAGAGTGTTTTATAAGAGAAAATAAAATATCATGGGATATGTAGAAAACACGTGCTTTAATTTCAATTGAAAATGAACAAATGCATTACAACAAAATATCTGTCTTTGAAGTCCCATGGTATTTAGCTATTTATTGAAATGACTTTTAAAACACTGAAAATTAAATGAATAAAATACAGCTTTTTTTAATAGTAACAGTTATTATTTTAAAGCACTGAAAATTCTGTTATCCTTCAAGATATTATCATCATCACTCTCCTCCTGACTGTCTTTATTTCAAAAACGGTAGGAGATGCAGGTCTACTTGTCCTGCTCCTTCTTATTCAATTGTCCCCTGTGCCAAAACTCAACAACGACCAGCACAATGACAGAACAGTGAGAGCGCGCCAGTATGCAGAGCGCGTTATTTGATCTGGAGCGCATTTTTTATTTTGAGAACGTACGTGCACCTGTGCACTACTCATGTCCATCACTTAACAGAAATGACATGTAACATGTAAGGCTTATTGAAAAAAATATTTTCAAATGCATTTTTTACGTAACACAACGAAGAAACTTATTTTTAATTTCAGTGGGAACAGTGTTGTTGGTCTCCCTTTTTAGCCAGTGCATCAAAGTCTGGATTTAGTTTTGTTGTGGCGATTCTCAGGATGGATCTGAGGTGTTGGTCAGTTAACTTGGATCTGTGGCTGGCTTTGTTGATGTTCATGACGCTGAACGCCTGTTCACACAAATAAGTCGAGCCGAACAAAGAATAAAGCGCAAATGTGGAGTAATACGCTGCACCTCAACAAAGGTCAATGTATATAGAGTGCGTCATCTATTGGGAAAATGCCAGAATTGCGGGGAAAAAACGTTAACAAGGTTTATTAATATAATTTCATCAAGTTCTGCGGGCCGGATTAAAAAGCTTAACGGGCTGCATATGGCCCGCGGGCCTTAGTTTGCCCATGCCTGAGCTAGATTGTGAGGTCAAGAATGCAATTGTTTGTTCTAGGGAACTATTGAATATGCTTATAACTGTGGCACAGAAGCTGTCCTTGATCCAAGAGTTGCATGCTTGCAGGTTTTTCTATCTTTGCCAGATGGAAGAGGGGGAGAAGAGACATTGTTAGGGGGGGGGGGGTGGTAAGGTTGTTGATTATTCTGGCTGTTTTACTATTGTAGTGAGAAGTCTAGACATAGTCCATACAGGGGAGGCTGGTTTCAACAATGAGATGTGCTGAATGCAAATCTCTCTGCAATTCCTTGTGCAGAGCAGTTGCTATATGAAGCTGTGGTGCATCCCGATAGGATGTTCCCTATGGAGTGCATCAAAAAAAGTTGGTAAGGGTCAAAAGGTCCAAATGTTCATTGGTCATCAAAGTATGTATGAGGTACACAACTCTGAGATTGCTTGATATGCAATAACCTGGATGACTGAGAACCTTCACAGACAGCTCTGATATTCCTCTTCTCCAGACAGCCTCGAAACAAACAAAAACCATGGAAGTCAGTTCAGAGAGAAACAGCAAACCTACACCACCCCTTCCACCATACAATTAAAGAATGGCAGCACAATATCAACCCCCAAATCCCTCTCCTCCCACACAAAGCACAAAAAGAACATTGGCCACTGAATCCCTCTCCCCCCACACAAAACCCAACTGGCCCCCAAATCCTTCTCTCTACACACAGAAAAAACAAAAAATTCAACAACAACATTGACCTCCAAGCCCATCCCTTCCTCACACTCCGCACAAAAAAAACCAAGAAAGAATGAGGCGAAAACACAGAATATAAAAACCGTAAGATTGGAAAACTCCACAGGCCATATCCAATTCCATAAAGGCAGAACATCGGTAACATAGTCCAACATCATCAAAAGAGTGAGACCCACAGGGACCTATCCTCTGGCCACAGCAGAAGGCCAGACAAGGTCCTCTCCTGCAGCAGGATGGCGATAGGCCACACAGGATCTTCCTTCAGGTCTAGGAACAGAAGGCAAGTAGCCAACAAGTGTGATGAATGTGGCTACATCAAGACACCATCCAGAACTGGGGTTAACCTTTTAGACCAAAGTTTCCCAGTCTTTTAGAACAGGCGTTCCCAACCTTTTTTATGCTGTGGACCCATACCATTAAGCAAGCTGATTGAGGACCCCAGGAGGGGAGCCCCTGATCTAGAAAGAAGCAGCCCATCCAAAACACCAAACTCCTCTCCTGCTTGGCAGAAGATTCAAAAGCTTGAAAGCACTAGCACACTCAAGAACAGTTTCTGCTCCACTGTTATCTTCAATGGACTTTTCATAAACTGAAAGATAGACTCTTTATCTTCCAATCTACCTTGACGTGGTCTTTGTCTACCTGTCTACCTGTCTACCTGCTACTTTCTCTGGAACTGCAATACTTTTTTTCTGTGTTCTATTCTGTTTTTGTTATCTCAGTGTTGTTAAGTTTGGAACGATCTGTCCTAATGATAGACAAACAAAACCTTTTCACTGTGACTCAGTATATCAGAATCAGATTTAATATCATTGGCATACGTTGTGAAGTTTGCGGTTGTCCAGTGAGGGGAGTGTTTGCTTTCTTGTGTGTCCGAGAGTGAGGTATTCGCAGGGCTTCTGTTCGGCAGAAGGTGGAGAGAGAAGATGTGAGAGGAGTGAGCTAGTAGACTGCAGGATGGAGTGGACTTGGACTGAGGGTCCAGGAGTCGATGGTGCTTGGAGGAAATCGATGGGAAATTCAAGGACGGAAAACCATGAGCTCCGATGTGCGCAATAGACTGTTTCATTAAAATGGGCCCTTTTTCTTTTTGTTTCTGTTACTGACCCTCTAGTCAAATTAAGAATTATAAAGGTCAGTTTTTTTATTTGCATATGGTGTACCATCTGATCTTTCGTGGTACTGAGTTGTAACAGGGGAACACATCACGCAGCATCCACATAAACGAGATTTCACGTTTGGCTGGGGTGGCTGTTGTCTTCCCCTAGACTAACACAGCCCGCCAAACCTGGGGTTACATATATATATTCAATACATAGACCTATACTTTCTCTCTCTCCCACACACACATTTATACACAAAATGAAATGAGTAGTCAAAAAGAAAGTATATCAAGGATCAACTTTGAGAAGCATTAGGAATTTGCTTTGGTGGTGTTAGGGTGTGACATGCAAGAGAAAAAGCAATCAGCAATTATAAAGAATGAAGAATTAAGATAAAAATAAAGGGTGAGGTTAAAGTACAGATATGGAATAAAATGTGCATAAATACGCAAACACCAGCATATATTTGCAATGTGGGTCTAAGTGTTAACATTGCAGGGCAGAGACAAGAGCAATAGATAGAGAGGGAGGAGAGGGACTGGCGAGAATAGTTGATCAGATTAACTTTTACAGCGGTGTGATGTTTTGTTTTAATAATCCTATAGCATTTCCAGAAGAGAGCTTTTGGAAAAGGCAGTTTGCAGGGTGGATAGTGTCTGCATTGTTTTCTCCTGCCCAATTTCCTGTCCTGCATATGTACCAATAACCCAAATACAAAACCCAATTGTCAATCTCTCTGTCCCCAGGCCCGTGCGGCTAACAGAGCATCTCATCATCCTGATAGTTGAATCTGTATACTGACGTTCCTGATTTGTTCTTGTATCTGGAGCTCCCTAACCAATCACACTGGCGAGCACTTTCACCAGACCGAATGGAGTGCTCCAAGAGACAGGTCAAAGGAGAATTTTTAAAAAACCATAAGCACTGGCAAATAGATAAAACAGTATCCCCTACCCAGGCATTGAGGTAGAAATCCAAAAACAGATGTTAGGAACTTAATTGTACATGCCAAACTTTCCCTTGCATCAGTGTTCACTCAGGCAAAAGTCATAGCCCATGCCGATGACTTTTATTTTATCCTCCAGGACTCTTCGATATGTACGTATAAACATCGCAATGTGCAGTCAATGGCCTGAGATGTTAGAAACCAGCTAGTGCTCTTCTCAGACAGACAATTTTTTGAAAGCCATATATGCAGACGCTCCTGTGCCGAGTGTTATTTTATGGGCATAGAATCAGTCTATGTGTATAAGCTATCTAATGCATTTACATTTGTTGCATTCTTTATTATTGTGCTCTTCATCGATTTTTTGTTCTGCATGAGTGTTGGAGTAACAATTATTTCATTCTCCTTTACATTTCTGTACAGGAAATTACATTAACCAATCTTGAATATTGAAAATGTTTGCACCACTAAGGCACATGTTAAAGTGATTGAAATAAAACCCAACAGTGTAATCTTCGCATTAGTCCAGCAGTGTAAGTCTCCATTGGTACCCACCCCCCTCACCTACTTCGCCTGAAGCCCAACTTAATCAGTCTGTGAATCACTGCTTTGTGACCTCCGTGATCCTTTCCCAGAATTCCGCAGTGGCCGCGGCCCCCAGGCAGCCAGCACAGTCCTTTTATTTCAGGAGTTCCCAGACATGAGCTATGACATCTGTCTGCGAGCTCTCCTTCATCTTTCAGACAGCGACGAGCTTTACCACATGCAGTGACACAGTTCCTGCAACAATCACTTCTGGCTCTGGCCACAGGAGACCCCCCTTGACCGGTGGTTCTGCGCAGAATCCGGTTTGATTCACGTTGGCTGTTGGTTCAGATGCTCTCGTGGGTAATGAGGGGCCTGTCAGCCTATAATTGGGCAGTTACTGATCGAGTTGTCAGTGTGACAGCTGGCTCCCTTGCCTGCAGCAAGGAGAGGTGCAGCCAAAGTGAGTTGTTGGAAGTCCATCACGAGGATTTGGTGTACAGGCTTTAGTAGAATCACAGACTGGCAGCATTATGAGAGCCCATTTCTAAAAATGGAAAAGATGGGGGTGCATAAAATTTACACACTCACCGGATGGGGGTGGGATGTTGGCAAGATTAATAATTATTCACCAAATTTAGCGGTCCTGGAATTAAGTGGCCTGTTGAAGCATTTCAGAGAGTAGTTAGCTATCCACCGAAACACAGCACGTGCTAGAAATCTGAAATATACTGGAAATTCTCAACAGGTCAGGTAGCATCTGTGAGAAACAGAATCAAATACCCTGAAGCCCTGAGGTCACATGCGGGTCAGACCTAATAAAAACATTATCACTGGGTCAGGAGTTGGCTATGCAGTACCTCCAGCCTTCTCCACCGTTATGTAAACTCCACCTTCATGCCCATTCCTCAGAACCCTGCACTCGGCACAGACCTAAATCCTTGAATATATTCAATTATTTACCAGCCCTCATACCTTGAGGGTTTAGATTCTGAAGATTCACAACCCTTAAAGGAAAAATATTCCTCCTCCTTGTCCCTGACCTGATTATTCTTAAACTACACCCATTGTTCTCGATATTCATGTCTGCAAGAGCTGTAAACATAGTCAGCTCCATCATGGGCAATAGCCTCCCTAGCATCCAGGGCACGTTCAAGGAGTGGTGCCTCAACAAGGCGGCATCCATCATTAAGGACCTCCATCACTCAGGACAGGTCCTCTTCTCACTGTTACCATCAGGGAGTAGTTACTAGAACCTGAAGGCACACACTCAATGATTCAGAACAGCTTCTTCCCCTCTGCCATCTGTTTTCTGAATGGACATTGAACTCATGAATACTACCTCAGTGCTTTTTAATTTCTGTTTTTGCACTACTTATATAATTTAACTAATATATATATTTACTGTAATTCACAGTTTTCTTCCCATTATTATGTTATTATGTATTGCATTGTACTGCTGCCGTAAAGACAACAAATTTCACAGCATATGCCGGTGATATTAAATCTGATTCTGATTTTGAAACTCTTGACCTTTCTTTCATATCTCTCCACTGTTCCATCGCTGGCCTGTCCTTATAACTTTGTTCTGTTCCAAAACCCCAATGTGATCAGTTCCTGTCTCAAAATCATTCCAAATCTTCATTACTCTTCAAAAGGCAATCTTACTTTCAGCTTCTTGTGTCTCGATCTCTGAAAGGTCCTCCTAATCTCCTCTACTCTTCCCCATTTCTCTGTCCTCTTTGCAAATGGTCTGTAAGCCCACCTTGCTTGTAACCAGCCCTGATACCACCTCCGTGTGACTCAGTAGCAAATGTTGTTAAAAATGTTATCGGTGGACCTGGTGATTAGTTTACGATTTATGTGAGAATGCAGCTTGATGACTCAGTGGGCTGAAGGATGCTCAGCTCCTGGATTCACTACTGCTATTCTCTGTACTGAGTTTGGATGTTCTCCTTCTGCCCATGTGAGCTTCCTCCAGATGCTCCCGTTTTCTCCCACAATTGAAAGGCCAGTAACTGTGTAACTGGGTGGCACATCTTGTTGGACTGGAAGGGCCTCTTACTGTGCTGCATCTCTGAATGAATAAATAAACAACCGACAATCAAACAAATAAACAGAAGAACTATTCTTTTTACAGTAACTTGTTCCTGTGTTCATATTTGTGAGTTTGTGTATGGTTACAGCAGGTGTGTGTGTGTGTGTGTGTGTGAGAGAGAGAGAGAGAGAATATGAGAGCCTGGGTGCGTCTGTCTGTGTGTCACTGGACTGTGAACCTGTACAAATCAGTAGCATTCTGATGGAAATTTCTGCCAATAACTTTGGTCAAATCTTCAACGTTCACTGCAGGGGAGGAAAGAGAACGAGAAGGAAAACAATATGGGGCACTAGTGGTTAACATGGCACTATTACCCCTTGGGGCACCAGAGTTCAGTTCCGCTGCTGCCTGTAAGGAGTTTGTACGTTCTCCCTGTGATTACATGGATTTCCTCTGGGTGCTCCGGTCTCCCTCCACA
Organism: Hypanus sabinus; assembly: GCF_030144855.1. Taxonomy (NCBI): domain Eukaryota; kingdom Metazoa; phylum Chordata; class Chondrichthyes; order Myliobatiformes; family Dasyatidae; genus Hypanus; species Hypanus sabinus. Next base: position 196,569,427 of record NC_082707.1, read on the forward strand.
GTCCATAGACATACCAGTTGGTAGGTTGATTGGTCATTGTAAATTGTCCTGTAAGTAGGCTCGGATCAAATCAGGGGATTGCTGGGTGGGATGACTCGAAGGGCCAGAATGGCCTATCAGTCACTGTTTCTCAATGAGTAAACAAATATTTTTATGAATGTGGTGTTTATTTGTGTTCTTTTTTTGTGTCTGTGGTTTTGTGCATATTTCACTAAGCTGAAGACATGCAAGTGGGCAATTGTCATTGGCAATGAGAGAGCAAGTATTGTGACTATCCCAACACTTCTAGCTGTAATGAATTTTGGTGAAGCGACCCAAGTCATTTTGAATCTATGATTTAATGTGCATAGCAACAAAAGCCTGAAACAATAGTTACCAGAGATCACTCTTAAATATTGCAGCGTAGATAGGAACTGAGCGTGAGAAAGTAAGAAGATGAGAGATTGGGAGAGCGAGACAGGGCAAAGAGAACAGGCATCAATGCTGCTTGAGGTTGCCCTCGTATTTAAAGTTGTACTTATGTTTACGGTCCACAGCATCAGCTGCAGTACATGGCGTGTGACTGAATATCATGCATGTAAATCCCCCAAGTAGGAATGTTGACAGTTTTACATTCTCTTTCGGACCAATGTAGGCTGTTGCTATGACAGCGCCCTCATGCTTTCTGAAACTGCTCGCAGTTAGACCTCCTGGATCAGCTTCCTGGCAATTCCACTTTGACTCTTTGTCCTTGCGAGGCTAAAAGCAAGCTGGCATCTCGAGGAATGCAGTTTGTGAGCTGGCTGCCAGGGAAGCCTACCTGCTAGGCCGCCTTTCCACAGGAGGGCATTTGCACACTTTTCCCCACAGAAATGTGAATTTGATTCATTCTGCAATGCACTATCTAGCATCATAAACACATTAAAAAAATCCTCTTCGGCAAACAATTGATGAAAGTCCCCCATTGTGAAGGCACCCATTGTCTGTCTGAAGTTTAATTATTGTTGTGCATGACTACAAGGTCACCAGCCTTCGAACAATATTCTTTTTAACCAACTTCAGTGCTGGTGCCTAATCTGTACCACTATAAGCAGTTCGTTCATTGTATGCCTAATAATATTCTGAACATAGCTGTCAGTTCACATCAGAAGGGAGCTTGCTCAGTGCAGTGAGGATTTTTCATTAATAATCGCGGACGCTTTAGTTTCTAATTTAAAAATGCATCCATCTTTCAAATTGATTTTAGAATGACTGACATTAATTACAGGCAAATATTTGGACACCTCACCACTGACAGGATTGTGAATGTGCCAATATTGTGGTGTGACCATGAACAATGGATGTCTTATTGAACAACATTTTTGTAAGAAGAGAAAGCATCCAATGAATAGAAAGGCTGTTTTGTTTGTGAGAGAAAGGCAAACTGGTTCTCTTCCAAAATGGATTGTCACTTCTCATGGTAGAGAAGCAGAGTAATGTGAGGAGGAGGAATCTTCAATGACTGTCTGAGGCAGTAAACTAAGATGTTCCCCTCCCAGCTTGTCATCTGTTGCAAAAATCAGATCTGGCTAAAGAACCTGAGGCAAAATGAGAAAATATTTGCATAAAAATAGTAATTTACTACTCTGTTCATCTGTTTGTGATTGTGTGTGGTTGTACGGATGTGTTTGGGAGTTGGTTTGCATGCAATTGTATTTCTGTGTCTGGTTGTGTGCATTTCTGTATGTGTGGGGTTATGTGTATTTGATTATATTTGTGTATATGTGTCCATGTATGTTTTGTGTTTGTGTCTGTAGAGTGAGTGTGTGTGTGTGTGTGTGTGTGTGTGTGTGTGTGTGTGTGTGTGTGTGTGTGTGTGTGTGTGTGTGTCTGTCTGTGTCTGTGCGTACCTCAAAAAAGCTGCATCCATCATTAAGGACCCCCATCACCCAGGGCATGCCCTCTTCTCATTGCTACCATCAGGAAAGAGGTGCAGGAGTCTGAAGGCACACACTCAACAATTCAGGAATAGCTTCTTTCCTTTTGCCATCCAATTCCTAAATGGGCATTGAAGCCATGAACACTACCTCACTACTATTTTATTTATATTTTTCAACTACTTATTTAATTTAACTATTTAATATATATTACTGAAAATGATGCTTTCCCATATATTGCATTGTACTGTTGCTGCGAAGACAACAAATTTCATGACATGTGATGGTGATATTAAATCTGATTCTGTATGTGCATGTGATTTGTGTGTACGTAATGTGATTTGTGTGTCTCGTGTCTTTGTATGTGGTGGTGTATACTTCTATCTATGGTTTTGCATATTCTTATTGATAGGTGTAGTTTTGTGTGTTTGTATCTAATTATGCATAGGTGTGTGTGTGTGTGTGTGTGTAGTTATTAAGGAGAGTAGTGGAACTGGTAGATGTAGGGGTGATATTTTCCCTGGAGTGCCCGGAAGCAGGTGTAGTGGTCACAAGTTAAGGAGTCAGCTATTCAGGTATGGGATGACAGAAAATCTCTTCCCCGGGAGGGGAGGTGAGTCCCCTCCTCCCCTGTATATGCTCAGTCACCAAGTACTTTCAAGACAGGTATGAATTGATTGCCTGATATTAAGGTTAGTGCTTGCAGGTGGTTCTGTGACAAGAGATCAGCCACCATATTGAATGATGGAACAGTACAAGGGGCTGAATGGCTTTCTGGTTCTGTTCCTTGTTTTCTAAAATGCTCAGAGAGTTTCCTGATGGGTGAGTGTTGCTCTTAAATTCCCATACAGCCTTGGTAGGCAGCTGATTGGGTGTTCCCCATCCAGGCCAAAGAAAGCAATTTCAGCAGCTGACAATTTTGTCATGAGGGGCATTTATTCTTCCTGATGCAAAAAAAACTGCAGATGCTGCATTCTGTGTTGAGGAGAAAGGCAGAGTCAACAGAACAGAGGGAATATCTGTGGTAGGATACAGTTCTTAAGGTAAAAGTTACTTTCAAAGTCGAGCACTTTTAGTCTCTGCATCCAGCCTTTCCCCTATGTTAGTAACGAGGCTTGGGCTGGAAGAAGAGAATGGCCTCACAGCAATGATGCTGTACACAATCCTTTCAACAGGAACATGGAAATGTAAAAATTGGCAGCAGAGCAAGGCCACTCGTCCCCTCAGGACTCTTCTACCATTCAATACGATCACAATTGATCCAATTGTAAGCTCATCTCTACATTCCCATCTACCCCCGCAACCTTGGCCTTGGCCTATCAACAATCTGTGTTTTTTAATCTGGGACTGAAACGCCGAATCCCGGAGGACATGCACTTGAAGTGAGAAGGGGTATGTTCAGGGGAAGGTGTGTGGAGAAAGTTTTTTTATGTTGAGATTGGTGGGTGCTGAGAATGCACTGCCAGGGGTGCTGATAGAGGCAAACGTATAAGAGCATTCAGGAGGGTCTTAGATAGGCACATGAATGTACAGAAAATGGAATGATGTTGAATGAACCTCCAAGGTAAAAAGTCTGTGTTAAATGGGCCACCACTAATTTTTAAAAAGTGGTCCTTCACAGAAGAAACATTTTCTACATGTACATCAGTAAAGGTTCCTCCATAGTTATAAAACATTAGTTGAGTCAGATGTGACTCTGCTTTTCACAAAGCAGCACCCACAAAATGCTGGAAGAACTCAGCAGGTCAGGCAGCATCTATGGAAATGAATAAATAGTAGACGTTTTGGGCTGAGACCCTTCTTCAGGACTCAGTATTCAGTTTTCCTCAGCATTTTTGCTACGTGATCTAGTGCAGCATGACTACAGCATAAAAACATGGCTCAGGGAACCACGTCTCAAAAAATATTACTTTTTGATAATTGAATTTATATTTCATAGAATCGTACAGCATGACAGCAGGCCCTCTGGCTCAACGACCAGCTGGCTTCATCTACCACCTTCTGGCGAGCCTCATTCCTCCCACACCCGTCTTTTTATTCTGACATTTTCCCCCTTCTCAGTCCTGAAGGAGGGTCTCAGCCTGAAACATCAACACTTTATTCATTTCTATAAATGCTGCCTGATCTGCTGAGTTCCTCTAGCATTTTGTGTGTGTTGCTTTGACCATGCCAAGCAAGCAGCCTAAGTAAGGCTTGTCCCATTTGCCTGCTTTTGGCCAATATCCCTCTAAATCAGGGGTTCCCAACCTGGGGTCCACAGACTCCTTAGTTAATGGTAGGGGTACATGGCATAAAAAAGGCTGGAAACATCTGCTCTATATTCACGTACCTGTCCAAATGTCTTTTTACATGTAAAAACACCTCTTGAACTTCCTCTGGCAGCTTATTCCATGTGCCGGCCACCTAAGTTGCCCTTCAGGTCCCCTTTAAATCTTCCCCCTCTCACCTTAAACCTATGCTCTCATTAGCTCTGGACTCCCACACCCAGGGGGAAAGACCATGGCTGTTCACCTTATCCATGCCCTCGGGATTGTACGAAACTCTATGAAGTCACTCCTCCACCTCCTATGATCCAGGGAGAAAAACACAAACCTATCCAGCCTTTCCTTATGACTCAAACCCTTCAGTCCTGGTAAGATCTTCATAAATCCTTTTGCACTCTTCTGCAGTTTAGTTATCTCTTTCCAAAAGCAGACTGCCAGAACTGCATGCAATCTCCATATGTGGCTTTACCAACTTCTTCTCATGCTGTGCTTCTCAGTCCAAAGTTCAAAGTAAATTTCATTATCAAAGTACATATATGTCACCACAAACAACCCTGAGATTCATTCTCCTTGTGGACATACTCAATAAATCTATAGAATAATAACCATAACAGAATCGATGAAAGACTGGGGCAGTCAAGCAGAGTGTAGAAGACAACAAATTGTGCAAATACAAAGAGAAGAAATAATAGTAATAAATAAATAAGCAATAAATATTGAGAGCATGAGATGAGGAGCCCTTGAAAGTGAGACTATTAGTTGTCGAATCATTTCAGTGATGGGGCAGGTGAAGTTGGGTGAAGTTATCCCCTTTGGTTCAAGAACCTGATGGCTTAGTGGTAATAACTGTTCCTGAACCTGGTGGTGTGAATCTTGAGGCTCTTGTACCTTCTTCCTGATGGCAGCAGTGAGAAGAGAGACGTACAAATAAACTGGATGAACTCAGCAGGTCGGGCAGCATCTGTTGAAAGAAGCAGTCAAATCCAGTTTGTTTGTATATCTGGATTTGACTACAGCATCTGCAGTGCACTTTGTGTTTACTAGTGAGAAGAGAGCTTGCCCTCAGCGTTGGAGGTCCCTGATGATGGTTGCTGCATCCTGCGACGGCATTTCATGTAGACGTGCTCAGTGGTGGAGGGGGCTTTACCCATGGTGGATTTGGCCGTATCCACTACTTTTTGTAGGATTTTCCATTCAAGAGCATTAGTGTTTCCATACCTGGCTGTGATGCAACCAGTCAATATAATCCAACCTGCATAGCCAACATAGTGAAATAGTATTAGCTCTTTAACATAAATATGTGGGTAATGTTTATAGACAGCTGCTCAGTGTTACTGCTTTTATGGTTTTTTCTGCTAGGCTGGCTTCCTACAGTCTTGGTATCTATTGTTTTATTTTTTTTAGTTCTTTCCCAGGGTAAGCAATTATCAGAATGCAGCATGGGTCAAGTCATTCAATTAAGTGTGTGACTGCTTGGCATTTCATCTGCTTAATGACGGTCATCCATCAATGTGAGCAACTATCTTTTATGCACTGTATGTTGCATGCGAATTGGAAAAGAACTTAGGTCACTTGCATCAATGGTTGTGGAGCAAATGGATGCTAATTCAGGGGGTTGTGTACATCAAGTTCTGGGTTTGTGGAGAAATGAGGCAACCTATGGTTCTTTGTTCAACACTCCATGGAGAGCTTTGTAAGACCATAAAGACCATAAGGTATAGGAGCAGAATTAGGCCATTTGTCCCATCGGGTTTTCAGACAATCCATCACGACTGATTTATTACCTCTCTCTCAACCCCATTCTCCTGCTTTCACCCCAAAATCTTTGATGCCCTGAAAATGAATTCCTCACATTTACTACTCACTGGCTAAAGAAATTCCTTATCATCCCTCTGTTCTAAGACTGTGCCCTCTGCTCCTACACTCATCCACTATGGGAAACATCCTCTCCACATCCACTCTATCTCGGCCTTTCAATATTTTCAAAGAGATCCCCCCCTCATTCTTCTGCAGATATAACCCTGAAATATCTTCTGCTGCTGCCACTTATTCCATGTAAGTCAGTAAGGTCAAGTTTGATCATTCACTAGAGGTAGAAATGAACTGGGTTCAGCCTTGGAATGAGAGGGATAATAAATCAGCCCAGATGGCATGGCAGAGCAGATGTGATGGGTCGAATGGCCTAATCCTGTTTTTATGTCTTGGTCTTAGTACCACTAGAAGTATGAGTTGAAGTTAACACCTCCTAAAGGCTTTCCTGGAAAGCCTACTCATTCGGAAGGCAGCAAGGTATTAATGAGTGTGAGGCCTGAATTATGAATTGAAATAACAAATATAGGCAAATTCAAAGCAATGGTGTGTGACAGGGAAATTTGATGGTGAGTTTCATAAGCAGCAGTCCAAAATCCATAAGATACACCCAAAAGTATTTAGCAGGCAAAATCTTTGTTGTCTAGAATTATCAGTCCAGAAGCCATTGCTTTGAAGGCAGTGGAAAACTGATTTGATAAGGTCTTTCTGGAAGATATTGCAGGAATACTCCGTGAAGAAGCAGCTTTGTGGAGGTCCGGGTGAGATTAGGAGAATGGGATCCAGCGCAGGTGGGGATGAGTGAATCCATGTGGTAAATTGTTCAGGAAAGAAAAAAACATGGCTTTTCTTTAGCATTGGATGGGAACCTAAAACAAAAATGAGAGAGTTTCCAGTCTGATTACGCTGCATATAACTGCACAGAAATGGGCCATTTGGCCATGGGTGCCTGCTGGTGTTTATCCTGCATAGTGGCCTCCTCCCACCCTTCTTCATCTCACCCCATCAACTTGACCTTCTATTCCTTCCTCCCTCTTGTGGTTATCTGGCTTCCTTGTACAAGCACCTGGGCTATTTGGCTCCCAGTGGAGCATTCCACACTGTTCACCAACTGCAGCGGTTCCTCCCGCATTCCTCGCTGCATTCATTAGTGACTGTCCTCTATTTCAATCCTCCCATTCTGGTTCCTCCCACATGTCAAACATAGAACATTACGGCACACTGAAGCCCTTCATGTTGTGCTGACCATTAAACCTACTCTAAGATCAATCTAACCCTTCCCTTCTACATCGCCCTCCATTTTTTTTTCAGCCATGTGCATATCTAAGAGTTTCTTAAATGTTCCTAATGCATCTGCCACCAGGCAGGGCATTCCACACACCCGCCACTCGCTGTGTAAATAACTTACTTCTGACAACCCCCCCCCCCCCAATACGTACTTAAATCACCATAAAATTATGTCCCCTCATGTTAGCCTATTTCTGCCCTGGGAAAAGTCTCTGGCTGTCCACTGAATCAACTTGTACACTTCTATCAAGTCACCTCCATTCCTCCTTTATTCCAAAGAGACAAGACCGAGCTCACTCATCCTTTCCTCATAAGACATGTTCTCTAGTCTAGGTAAATCTCTTCTGCACCCTCTCTAAAGCTGCTACATCCTTCCTATAGTGAGGTGATCAGACAATACTTCAAGTGTGATCTAGCCAGAGTTTTATAGAACATTACCTTACAGCATTTGAACTCAATCCCCTGACTAATGTGTAAACAATAAGATATAGGAGCAGAACTAGATCATTTGGCCCATTGAGTTTGCTCCACCATTTCATCATTGCTGATCCATTTCCCTCTCAGCCCCAGTCTCCCTGTAACCCCTCATGCCCTAACTAATAAAGAATTTATCAACTTCTGTCTTAAACATACCCAAAGAATTGGCTTCCACGGCCATCTGTGGCAACAAATTCCACCGATTCGCTACTCTCTGGCTAGAGAAATTCCTCTAAACAGATGCCACTCTATTCTGAGGCTCTGTCATCTAGTCTCCATAGGAAACATCCTCTTCACATCCACCCTATCGAGACCTTTCAACATTCAATTGATTTCAATGAGATGCTTTTCAATCCTGGAATCATTTTCATGAACCTCCCTTGAACCCTCTCCAATGTCAGCACATCCTTTCTTAGATAAGGGGCCCAAAACTGCTCACAATACTCCAAGTGAGGCCTCACCAGCATTACATTCTTGTCTTTATATTCTAGTCCTCTTGAAATGAATGCTAACATTGCATTTGCCTTCCTCATCACCGATTCAACCTGCAAATTAATCTTTAGACAATCCTGCATGAGGACTCCCAAGTCCCCTTTTTATCTATTATAAGTCCTGGTAGTTCCTTTTTATCTATCCTTGAACCTACGCTGTTATAGTGCCTTTGTCATAGTCACCTCCTCAGCTACCACTAATCTAAAGAACCCCATATGCCCTGTCCATTCCGATCAATCAGGGAGGAAATTATGGTGACTTTGGATTAATTGAACAGAAATAGAAATCCTTCGATGTAAAGCTTCAAACATTATATTGCCAGGAGCTTAAATCAGCCTGCTATCATTCAGATAGACCCAGCTAGCAGATGTAATCGTCATCCATCCATGCAGATTGGGCTGGTGGTAGTTAATCTGATCAACCATTCTAGCTAGCTCTCCCCATTCCCCCTCTATATGTTACCCCCATCACTGCATTGCAGTGTAAACACTCAAAACCATGTTTAATAATTTTGTTTACATTGTTAAAACATGTTGGTATTTATGTATTTATTCAATTTTTTTCCATATCTGTAATTTAACCCCTTAGTTTATTTTTTTATATATACTTGGTTCTTTATAATTGTTAAATGATGTTTTTTGTTGTACTTCCTAACACATGTAAATGTACACGGCAAAGTTGATCCTTGATCCTTGAAAGTGGCCACACCTTCATGAGAGGAGAGTGTTGCCTGCGACACTGAACAATGGTGCAAAGAGCAGACTTTATTTCCTGCATACTTTGAGCTGATCTGGTGACCACCTCATCGCTCTCCTCCTTAAAGCAAATAGATTGGTGCCATGCAGGGCAGTATGTATTTAAGGCAGGATGTGGTACATAGAAGATCCTTGTAACGAGAGAAACTCTTTGAACCGTGAAATTCAAACAAAGTGTTTTATATCTGTGCCCACAATACGTGTGTCACTGCCAGGGCCAGCAGTTATTAATTTATTTAGAGACACAGAGTGGGACAGGACCTTGCAGCCCAGGGACCCACCTATGTAACCCTAGATTAATCACAGGAGAGTTTATAATGAACAATTAACCCACTAACTGGTACGTCTTTGGACTGTGGGAGCTTACAGGGGAAAGTAGAATGCAGTCACAGGGAGAATGTACAATTGTATTCTCTATAGACTTGCAGACAGCACTGGAAATGCGCTCCAAACTCGGATGCCTCAAGCTGTCCAGGTCAAGGCTTCGTGTCTGAGGACTACAAAATGCTCTTTGCTTACTTTTCTTGTTTGCACTTTTTTGTTTTTTCTCTCTCTCTCTGCACATTGGGTGTTTGTCATACTTCTTTTTGATAGGTTCTTTTGGGCTGTTTTGGGCTTCTCAGTGCCCAACACATCCATCACTGTACCAGTAGTGTCAGGTCAGAGGATCAACCCTGGCTCGGTGGGAAGAGCAGAAGGACATGCTTGGAGTGGCATCGAGAAAATCAGTAACTGGGGCCCAAATCCGATGAGTTGTGATCTTTTACAAGGAAAGGAGCATGTCTTATCAGAAAAGGCTGAGCAATCAGAATCAGCTTCAATATCCCCGGCATATGTCATGAAATTTGATGACTTTGTGGCGGCAGTACATTGCAGTACATAATAATAGAAAAAATGTGAATTACTGTATGTCTATATTAAACAGTTAAATTAAATAAGCAGTGCAAAATTAGAAATAAAAAGTAGTGAGGTAGTGTTCAAGGGTTCAATGTCCATTCAGAAATCTGATGGCAGAGGGGAAGAAGTTGTTCCTGAATTGTTGAGCGTGTGCCTTCAGGCTCCTGTATCTCTTCCCTGATGGTAGCAATGAGAACAGGGAATGTTCTGTGTGGTGGGGTTCCTTAATGAAGGATGATACCTTTCTGAAGCATTGAACCTTGAAGAGATCCAAGATACCATGGAGGCTAGTGCCCATGATGGAGCTGAGTTTACATCTCTGTGTAATTAGCGACCTCCCCCCAACCGTACCAGACAATGATGCAGCCAGTTAGAATACTCTCCATCTTACATCTGTAGATATTTGCAAGTGTCTTTGGTGACATACCAAATCTTCTCAGGCCCCTAATGAAACATAGCTGTTCTCGTACATCAATATGTTGGGTGCAGGATAGATCCTCAGAGATGTTGACACCCAGAAGCTTGAAATTGCTCACCCTTTCCACTTTTGATTTGCAATCTCAGAGCCCAACACTGTATCAGTAGTGCCAAGCTAGACCGTGGTTCAGTTGGAACTGCAGAAGGCATAAAAAAAATCAGTAACAGAGGCCCAAGTCTGGTAAGGTGGGTTCACTTACAGGAAAGGAGCATGTTTTATGAGGGAAGGTTGAACAAACCAAGGCTTTACTCATTGGAACGAAGGAGGATGAGAGATGACTTCATAGAGGTGCATGAGATGATGAGAGGCAATGATAGAGTGGACATCCAGAGTCCTTTTCCCAGAGTGGAAGTGGCTAATATGAGGGGTATAATTTTAAGGTGATTGGAGGAAAGTATAGGAGAGATGTCAGAGGTAGGTTTTTCACACAGGGAATGGTGGGTGTGTGGATTACACTGCTGGGAGTGAAAATAGAGGCAGATCATGGCTGAACCATTTCCTTCTCAGCCCCGTAACCCTTTATGCCCTGACTAATCAAGAACCAATCAACTTCTGCCTTAAATATACATAAAGACTTGGCCTTCATAGTCGCCTATATCAATTTCCACAAATTCACCACTCCCTGGCTAAAGAAATTCCTCCTCTTCTCCATTCTAAATGGATGTCCCTCTTTTCTGAGGTTGTGTCCTCTGGCCTTAGATTCCCTACCATAGGAAACATCCTCTCCTCACCCACTCTATCAAGGCCTTTCAACATATGATAGATTTCAATGAGATCCCCCACCCCCCCATTCTTCTGAATTCCAGTGAGTAGAGGCCCAGAGCCATCAAACACTCCTTATATAACCTGCCTTACAATCCCAGAATTATTTTCAGGACCCTCTCAATGTCAGCATGTTCTTTCTTAGATAAGGAGCCCAAAACTGCTCACAATACTCCAAGTGAGGCCTCACCTGTGCCTTATAAACCCTCAACATTACATCCTTGCTTTTATATTTTAGTCCTCTTGAAATGAATGCTCAGATTACATTTGACTTCCTCACCACTGACTCAACCTATAAATTAACCTTTAGGGAATCCTGCATGAGGACTCCCAAGTTCAAAACCTCAGCTTTTTGAATTTTCTCTCCATTTGAAAGAAGAGGGAAGTCTACACTTTGATATCTTCTACCAAAGTGCACATGGAAACTAAAATGGAGGACAATGTGGAAGTGAAGCATTAGCTTGATCTTGGAGTAGGTTAAAAGATCGGCTCATCATGGGCGGTGGGGCTTATACTGTTCCATGTTGATAGATCGTGAATTCTGGAGAGACATGGCTATACGGAGCTAAGCAGTGGCTCAAGCAGTAAGTCAGATCAAAATAAAAATATTGAGTGCCAGTGATTCTCAATGCTGAAGCAGCTTCTGTGGAAACAGTTAATATTTCAAATTGAAATCAGATGAAGCAAATTTCTCTGCAAGGATATCGGAAAATAGAAGCAGGAGCGGGCAACTAGGCCCATCAAGCCTGTGCTTTATTATAGTCATGGGTCATCTCTGTTGGCATCAACTCCTCTTCTGTGCCAGTACCCCATACCATGCAGCTATAATCAGGCATCTGGTATGGAAACATTTCAGCTTTATCTTGGGTGACATAATTGCGTAGCAGTTAGTGTAACACTTCTACAGAGCCACTGACCCGAATTCAATTCCGCCATGGTCTGCAAGGAGTTCGCATGTTCTCCGTCTGATGTGGGTTTCCTCCAGGTGCTCTGATGTCCTTCCACATTCCAAAGATGCATGGTGACATGGCTGTAATGGAGCAGTGTGGGGCAGAAGGGCCATGCTGTATCTCTAAATGACAGCAACAGAATGTTGCAAATGTAACGGAGTTCAGCTTGCGCTTTGTCAAGAGGAGCACACTTTAAACTGTAACGTTTGCTCACTGTTGGCAATCTGCACTGTGATTTCTGCTAAGTTCTGCTGTTGGCTTTTGAGAAGCAAGCAGCCCCCGTGTTGGCAGTTCGAGTACTGGAAATGTACCCTGACGGAATTCACACAATCACTATCAGAACATCTGGCATGTTAGAATCAAACTTTGCTCTTTTGAAATTTTTGTGATGAAAAATGTAAATACATACGCACAGAGAACCTTTCAACTCACATTTCTTGATGCATGTGCAGATGGTGTGTCTCCACGATGTGATGTGGATCATTTTCGAGTAACTTGTGGGTCATCTGGACAAGACAGAGCATTTTATTCTACATCAGGGTTCTGATGTGTAAATTGAAAGTGTCAGATAGATTATATTGCCTTTAGCATAGCTGGCTGCGTCCCCTGAATTGATGATAGAAGCACAATTGACCTAGAATACCAAAAAGACACCTCACGCCCATTCTCCATCTTTCCTCGTCCTCCTCCCGTAGGAACATACTCAGATTGTTCTAACACCAGATTCAACCTGCCTTGTGTTGGACTGAGTGCCCAGGAGTGCAGCAATTTGGAAATCTCTGCCTCATTGCAGAATGCTTTGTCAAAACACAGAAGCAGAACCAGACCTGTCTGGGCTCCCTGTTACTATTGTGACAGAGCCATGATTCAAAGCTGAATGGGAGCACTCATATGGACTAGCATTTCATCATGATAGCTGTCTCTTCAATCTTACTTCTTCTCTTGAATAACCAAGGAATGGGCTGACAGCAAATCAAGATCACTCATGCAAGTGATGGATGTTGACCTGGCCAGTCTTCAAATGATTGATGATGAGTTTGGATAATGTTATAACAGCCAATGCAAACAGGGACCTTGTTCTACGAAGAGTGTAGAGACGGGTTACGTATAAGCTGACAGGGTCCTACCATGATGACTGAGGTAAAGCCGATCTCCTCTCAAGTAGGCTTCACTCCACAGGCTTCAGTGGACTGAATAGCAGTCAGTCTCGTCCTTGAGTTGTTTTTTCTTTCCTTTTTTTATACACCCCATTACCTAAACATCAAATATTTTGTGCTCTGCTGTGACATTAGTGCATGTGCTTTCTGTAGTCTACAATCTTTAGCTCCCGAGACTTCATTTTTCTCATATACCCTGCCCTCTAGGAGGTTAACCCATTCAAAACTTTGCTGCCTATTTTTAAACTCTCAGCAGCTCTCATTGTGATCGGAGATACTTGGCTTTGAAATTCTCACCCTTGTTTAAAATCCCTCCTTCTTCAATTTCCCCACTCTGGCCCTCCTCTTACCTCTTCCCTTCATCTATCTGTCATCTCCCCTGATGCCTCTCCTCCTTCCCTTTCTCCTACGGTATACTGTCATCTCATCAGATTCCTTTTTCTCCAGCAATGACCTTCCAGTTTCTCACTTCATCCTGCTCCCCCACCCACCAGGCTTCACCTATCACCTCTTAGATTATACCTCTCCCCCTCCCCCATCTTCTTATTCTGCTTTCTTCCCCCCTCTATTCCTGTCCTGATGAAGGGTCTCAGCCCGAAACATTGGCTGTTTATTCATTTCCATAGTTGCTGCTGAGCTCTTCCAGCATTTTGTGTGTGTTGCTTTTAAAATACCTCCTTTTTAGGCCTCTTCCAGCCCTGAAACCCTCCAAAGATTCTGCAGTTCAATGGCTCAAACCTGAAAATTTATTTGTGTGTTAGGGGTGTGGGTGTTGGAGAGGAAAGGAGCCTTGCATTATTATTTACAGATGCAGCACGTTAAAAGGCCCTTCCGGCCTAACAAGCCTGCACTGCCCAATTACACCCATGGTGATAGGTGAAACCTGAGTGAGGAATGGAAAAAGAGAGAAGCTGGGGGGTGTGGGGGTGAAGGAGAAATAACCAAATAACCTGAGACCCCAAGTGCCACCTGGGCGCTAAGGGTTCAGACGACCAAATTAACTCGCGTGCCTTTGGTATGCAGGAGGAAATGCAGCACCCAGTGGAAACCCACGCTGTCATGGGGAGAACGTATAAACTCCGTACAAAACAGCCAATGGAATTGTCATTTGTGAGCCTTGATTTAAGGTTTAGGCCCCAAACTTTGACACTTCCATTCTCTGTTCTCTGCATAGATTCTACTCGACCCACTGAGTTCCCATTGGTTGCTCCAGATTCCAGCATCTGCCGTCAGTTGTGTCTCCTTCCAGACTGTGTCCTCCAGCTGCCCACTGTTCACACTCCCACTCCTCCCTAAGCCACTCCTTTTAACCTACTCCTTTGTGCCAGCTGTCACTCACCAGTCCTCAGGTCATCTTATGTCTCTTTGTGCCCATTTTTAACGTAGCACTGCTGTGGAGCATCCTGGGAATTTGATAATCACAAGAGATTCTGCAGAGCAGTGCACACAAGATGCCGGAGGAACTCAACAAGTCAGGTAGCATCTATGAAATGGAATAAACAGTGGATGTTTCCGACCAGGACTCTGCATCAGGACTAGAAAGGAAGTTGGGTGGGGGGGCAGTCAGAAGCCAGAATAAGAAGGTGGGGGTGGTGGTATACAAACCAGCAGGTGATAGGAGAGACTGGGTGGGGGGAGGGGGAGATGAAATGAGAAGCTGGGTGGAAGTGAGAAAGGGCTGAAAATGGTATCTGGTAGGAGATGAGAGTGGACCATGTGAGGAAGGGAAGGAGGGGGTGCACGAGAGTGAGGTGATGGGCTGGAGAGAAGAGAAGGGGCGACAGGGGAACCAGGATGGTGAATGCGAGAAGGGAGAAGGGGGACAAGGAGAAATGATCAGAAGTTAGAGGTCTGGGTAGTCTCCAACTTGACGGCATGAACAATGAATTCTCTAATTTCCGGTAACTATTCCTTTACCCCCACAACCCCCTGCTTCTCTCTTTTTCCATTCCTCACTCAGGTTTCACCTATCACCTACCAGAATGAACTCCTTCCCCCCCCCCCCCACCCAGCTTATTTTTCTGGCTCCTGCCCCCGTCCTCTCCTATCCTGACAAAGTGTCTTGACTCTGAACACTGACCATTTATTCCCCTCCATAGACGCTGCCTGACCGGCTGTGTTCCATTTGGGAATTCTACTGCTTGAGAGGTGTAATGTAAATACAAGTGGCTGTTGTTGGGTCGCCCCAGGGAAAGGAATAATTAAACAAAGTGTTGCTTCAGTGTAGATCAGTGTATGATGAACCCTGAGGTTAGATTATGTTACACATTAGACAGTCACTGCTCAATCAGTGTCTGCCTGGCAGACCACAATGTAAATTCTGAGTTTGGACCAAGGCAGGGAGTTCAAACTTTTCAGTCTGTTTGTTGAAATGGGAAGTCAATTTTCACTGGACCTCGACAGCCTGCTTCAAATCACTGCCAGCTGAGCCCCCACCTTCCAAGACCACAGGTAGCCAGGCCAGTTTCACTGCCGTCCCACACCTTCAGTTTGGGCAATGAGGGGTGGGAGAACTGTGACTACCCACCCCAGCCAGCAACAATGCTGGAGGCGGGGCTTCAGCCCCTGTTAAAGCTTGCAAGTGATCTTAATTACTTTAAAATATATCTGACATGTAGAATATTAACTTTTTTGAACACACGAGGCTCTGCAGATACTGGAAATCTTGAGCAACGCATGCAAAATGCTGGATAAATTCAGCAAGTCAGGCAGGATATATGGAGGGGAATAAGCAGTCAACACTTCAGACTGTGATCCTTCATCAGGTCACACGTGGAATACTTTGGCAAGGATTCCCTGAAAGTCACCCAAAATGAGTCCACAGCCACGAGCCTCACTGATCAATCCTTGCAATGTGGAACCCTAGATTTTCCTTTGACAGCGCTTACTGTGAGGGAAAGGAAGATGAGTTAAACGCAGGCGGACAGCACCGAACACCTGCACGTTCTTCGCTCCCGACTTTGTCGACTTCAAAGCGGAGAGAAGCAATGGAGTCAATCATGCGTTTGCGCCCTGTTTCCGGAGCTTTAGGCTGTCTACTCCACCCCCCAACCTCATTGAACACCTTCGGAGAGAGCAAAGCACCACATCACTCAATTGGCCCAAAAACAATATCACATGTGTGAAAAAAGTTCCCTTTAGCTCCCCTTTGAGAGGTATGTCAGCTATCCTGGGCCCAACTTATTGAAGCATTATAAAGAAGGCACAGCAGTGATTATATTTCATTAGGAGTTTGAGGAGATTTGGTGTGTCACCAAAGACTCCAGCGAATTTCTACAATTGTACCATGGAGAGTATTCTGACTGGTTGCATCACCATCTGGTATGGAGGGGTCAATGCACGGGGTCCAAAGACGCTGCAGAGATCTATAGACTCAGCCAGCTCCATCATGAACACTAGCCTCCCCGCCATCATGGACATCTTCGAAAGGAGATGGGTTAAGAAGGTGACATCCAGCATGAGGGACCCTCACCCTCTTCTCATTCCCACCATCAGGGAACACATTCAGGAGCCTGAAGACACACATTCAATATTTTAATAACAGCCTCTTCCCCTTCACTTGAATGGTTTCGTGATTTTACCTGATCTCTGAATGGTGCATGAACCCACCTCAATATTTTCCTCTCTCCTTGTGCTGTTTATTTTTTTATGCTTACTTGTATTGTAATTTTATAGTAATTTTTATGTTTTGAACTGTCCTGCTAAAACAAAGCAACATACACCACTGATAATAATTCTGATTCTGATTCTAAAAGATTTTCTCTCACCTTCAACCCTTGCCCTCTTGTTGTTGGTCCCTGTTGCAGTTGTGAGTGGGCTGGTAGAACAACGGGAGGAAAACTATTTTTGTGACTGAACCCAAGCTTTGATCCCCATTGCCAGTGAGAAGTTATTACTTCTGAGTTCACACTCCAAATTCACTCTGAGGAGCCAGTTGCAAAAATTCAATGTGTTTATTCGTTCTGGGAATGTTTGTTCACTGATGGAGAGAGATTTCTGACCAGTGGGAGGTCTAATGGTAGGAGCTCAGACAGGATCTGAAGGTAGTTTTGTGGTCTTGAATAGCCCAATCCCACTCCTGTTTCCTATTTATCTATTTAGAGATATGGTGCGGAACAGGCCCTTCTGGACCAATGAGACGCGCTGCCCAACAACCCACTATTAACACCAGGAACATTTACAATGACTGATTAACCTACTAACCAGTATGTCTTTGCACTGTGGGCTTTAAACATCTTTGGACTTTGGACTGTAGAAGGAAACGAGAACCTGGAGCAAAAGCCACATACTCACAGGAAGAATGTAGAAACTTCTTATAGACGATGCCAGAATTTAACTCTAAATCTCTAATAGCAAAAGCTAACTGTTATGCTCCTGTGGCACCCTACTGTTCTTTTTGCCCTTACTAAAGCCACTTTTCGTCTTGTGTATTCCCTGAATTGTTAGAGTACCAGCATTGCACGGCTCTCCTTTATATCTGACTTTATGTTTATAGAACATAAAACAATACAGTACACTACAGGTCCTTTGGCCCACAATGTTGTGCCGACCCTTAAACTCTGCCTCCCATGTAACAACCCACCTTAAATTCAACATTTACATAAATTCAACAGTTTACACTTTTCAACATTACCACGTTCTCTCAGGGGTGGATAGATCACAGGAATCCTGACTGAGGCTGCTCGGTCTGCACTATGCAGCTGATTTTCCTCTATTTAACCGGTTTTGAACCAAGACAGTGTGTGAGGAAAGTCTTCAGAAATGCTATGGATCAGAGGCATAATCAGCTGGCACCATTTATTTTCATTGTAGGTGAATTTCAAACAGAGTAAATCGGGTACAGCATTCAAACATTTCACTTCTCTCCCAAAATTTCCCCGAGTAATTCATGCTGACTTGTTCAGCCTACAGTTCTGAGTTTGCACACAAATAAGAAATATTTTTCCCCCCCTCCCCATCTCATACAAGTAAGTATGTCCACATACTTGCAGGAACTAAATCATCACCTTCAAAGAGACTGGTGCTGTGTCCCCACAGACCTAAGGTTTGCACCTTCATACAAGCTAACACTGTGACTTCATCCAAAAGTCACGTTACCTCAATAAGCAGAATTCAAACCAGGATCAGGTTTATTATCAATGATATCATTCATTCGTTAGGTGCTGCGTTGTGTGACATGGGTGATCATGGCCTTTCCATGACGATGGTTGATCTTGGCAAATTTTCTACAAAAGTGGTTTGTCATTGTCGTCTTCTGTGCAGTGTCTTTACAAGCTGGGTGACCCCAGCCATTATCAATACTCTTCAGAGATTGTCTGCTTGGCGTCAAGTGAATGACTAACCAGGACTTGTGATGTGCACCAGCTGCTCATAGGACCATCCACCACCTGCTCCCATTAAATTACCATAAGAAATATATTTAAAATGTTAAATAAGTAGTGCAGAAAGAAAGCAAAAATAGTGAGCTAGTGCTCATGGGTTCATGGTCTATTCAGAAATCTGATGGGCGAGCCAGGAGTCTTCATCTACCATGGACACTGTGGCCACTTTACTAGGTACACCTGTACACCTGCTTGCTAATGCAAACATCTAATCAGTCAATCATGTGACAGCATCTAAATGCGTAAGAGTCTGCAGACGTGGTCAAGGGGTTCAGCTGTTGTTCAGACCAGACTTCAGAAAGGGGAAGAAATGTGATCTAAGTGACTTTGATCGTGGAATAATTGGTGTCAGATGAGGTGGTTTGAATATCTCAGAAACTGCTGATCTCCTGGGATTTTCATGCATAACTGTCTCCAGAGCTTACAGAGAATGGTGCGAGGAACAAAAATCATCCAGGGAGCGGCGGTTCTGTGGGCGAATACTCTGTGTTAATGAGAGAGGTCAAAGGACTGGACAAGCTGTCTTTTCACCACAGTTCCTATACAGTACATATACTGATGTATAAAGCTGGCTTGTGCTGGAATCTTTTCATTCTATTTTGAATTCAATGGCTGGGGTTCTGTAGTACACCACAGGGCCTCTCATCGAAAGAAAACATATTTCATATTGTTCAGCTACCCTTCACCCCACCCGTCAGAGTGATTCCTGTTTCGGCACATGGCATCAGTAAAAGGAATGAATACACCATATGTTTAAGGAGCTGTGTTTGGTCTGTTGTCCTTTTCTTTGATGTGACCGGGTTTAGCAGTGGCAAGTAAGCTTGTGCATCTGTCTCAGTGAATTAGAATATGAACCACTCTCCGAATGACGAGTCAAACAGGGGCTCATACATGAATGCTTTCAATATATCGATGCTGTCATAAAATTTCAGCCAAATCAAAAGAGGCGGCTGATCAGCAGTTCGGTGAGAGATTGAAAATCTGGCTGAGTGGTGTCACAACAACTGCTCACTCAATGTCAGCAAGACCAAGGAGCTGATTATTGACTTCAGGAGGAGGAAAGTGGAGGTCTAGGAGCCAGTCCTCATGGGGGATCAATGGTGGAGAGAGTCAGCAATTTTAAATTCCACTATGTTATCATTTCAGAGGCCCTGTCTACTTATGACAGTACTTATGAGGTCTACCTCATAAGTGCAATTATGAAGAAAGCATGGCAGTGCCTCTGCTTCTTTGGAAGTTTGCAAAGATTTGGCATGTCAGGGTCAGAGGTGAGAGACAGGCCTGTTTGGCTCCCTGCTCTGTGGGGTTCGCTCGACTCTGTGCTGGACTGAGACCTTCTGAATTGGCCTCTGTGGACTTCTGAATCGCTTGCAGTGATATCTGACATTGTGAACTTCAGTTCTTAATGCTGTTGGCTTGCTTTATTGTTTGCACGATTTGTATTTTTTTCTCTCTCTGCACATTGGGTGTTTGACGATCTTTTTCTAAGGGGTATTATTGGGGTTCTTTGTTTCATGGTTGCCTGTAAGGAGATCAAGTATACTTTGATAATAAATGTTCTTTGAACTTTCAAACTTTGGATACGGCCCAGTCCATCATGGTTAAAGCCCTCCTCACCACTGAGCACATCTATATGGTGCACTGTCACAGGAAAGCAGCAGCCATCATCAGCGATCATCATTCTCTGTTCTCGTTGCTGCCATCAGGAAGAAGGTAGAGGGGCCTCTGGACTCACACTACCAGATTCAGGAACAATTATTACTTGTCAGCCATCAGACTCTTAACCAGTGGGGATAATTTCACTCTCCCCATCACTGAACTCTTCCCACAGCCTATGGACCCACTTTCAAGGGCTTCATTTCATGTCATCAATATTTATTGATTATTTATGTATTTTTTTTTGTTCTTTTTGTATTTGCACAGTTTGTTGTCTTTTGCACGTTGGTTGATTGTCCACTCTGTTGGGTGAGGTCTTTCTTGATTCTATTATGGTTCTTGGACTTACTGAGTACACCCACAAGAAAACGAATCCCAGAACGGCATATTCTGGGATTCTTGATAATGAACTTACTTTGAGCTGTGAGCTTTGAACAGCCTGTGATGTAGGGGCTCAAAATGGTCAGTGGGGAGTAGGCCCCTGGTTCTGAAGGTGTGTGCAAGCATCCATATGGATATGGGATGGGTGAAAGATTCACACCTAATTCCAGTTCGGGCACATCATGAACAGATGTTTAATTGCAGTTCATTTCCCAGAGGTGGGTGTAGTGTTGTAATATTGTAGAGTATTTTTATGTTCTGCTGTCTCATCAACTTTAAGAATGCCTTCTGTGTTTCTGTCTTAAAGACACATGCAGTGATTGCAAAGTAATAAGGTTGTAGGTTGAAGAGGTTTACCAGGATGCTGCCTGGATTAGAGGGCATGTGCTATAACGAAATCCTGGGCAAATTTGGGTTGTTGTCTCTGGAGCGGCAGAGGTTGAGGGCAGATCTGACAGAGGTTTACATGATTTATGAGAGCTACAGAGAGAGTGGACAGACAGTATCTTTTTTTCTCCAGGGTTGATACATCTAATACCAGAGGGCATGCATTTAAGGTGATAGGGAGTATTTTCAAAGGAGATATGAGGGGCAAATTTTTTACACAGAGAGTAGTGCATATCAGGAATGCACTGCCTGCGGTAGAGGTAGAGACAGATATATTTGAGAGTTTTAAGAGACATGTAGGAAGGCAGGTGAATGTGAGGAAAATGGAACGATATGGACATTATGTAGGCGGAGTGGATTAGTTCAGTTGGCCATTGTAGGCTGAAGGGCCTGTTATGTCCTGTTCTAAGTTCTATCAGCGGTAGAGAAAATGTTGAAATCTATTTCCAAGGAATTTGTAATGGGATATTTAGAAAATAATAACCGGATTATCCAGAGGCGACATGGAGCTGTGAGATAGAAATGGTGTTTGACATATGGTCTTTGACTATAACTAGCAGCGTCGATAAGGGCAGATGTTATGGTGTATTAGGACTTCTTTGCGCTACTGTTCTATGTTCTATGTTAAGGTGGGTTTGGTTTCCTTGAGTAGAAATGGAATGTACTGAAAGGGTTAAGCCATTGGCATTTGTATGGTGTATAACAGGCAGGGATTGAACCACTTCTTCATACTGGGATGAGCTGATCCTGTCTTATTCCACCCGCACTAGAAGTTGAAATCACCTCCTGACTATACAAATGATGTCAGCCTTTCCAGTCAATTGAATTGCTTTTCCATGATCAGCTTTGGGGATCTGGATGTTTCCAGCATTTATTTCTGATCTTTAATTTCCCATGATAAGAAAAGCCACCTTCTTAACTAGCTACTTCCATTCTGGTAAGGAACCCCCTCAGCTGTGTTCTGTGAGGAGTTCCAGCATTTAGACCCAGCAACCGTGAAGAGCCAACAATATACTTCCAAGTCAGATTGGCATGTGATTTTGAGGAGAAACCGGAGGCAGTGATGTTCTCGTGTACCTAAGCGTTTGGAGGCTGTGGGTTTGAGGGGTGCTGCTAGAGGCATGAGTAAGTAACTGCTGTACCGTGCACCAAAACTGGAAGAACTGAACCCCCTCTCTGGTTTCACATGCCTTTTTCTACTTTGTTCCCTCTCCCACCTTCTCATTCTGGCTCTGCCCCCTTCCTTTCCAGTCCTGATGAAGGGTCTCAGCCCGAAATGATGACTGTTTATTCTGCCACATCGATGCTTAACTTGTTGAATTCCTCCAGCGTTTTGTGTGTGTTACTCATGATCTCCAGCATCTGCAGAATCTTTTGCACTTTCATTTGCAGGGAGGGTAGGAGAGGGATGGATTAGAAAAAGGGAATATCTGGTATGGTGGGACCAAATGAGTTGGTGTGGTGGATGGGGTACCTTACCATTGAAAGGTGGACCTTCCATTGTTCAGGAGGTTTATTGAGTCAGTGATTCCCCGGCTGTTGAAGAAATGGGTACCCCTCCTGACTCCTGCGGTGCAATATGTTCGTAGTCAGGTAACACAATCTGAGCTGCCTTACGATTACTGCCTAGTAGGGAGGGTCCAGTGCAAAGGATTGAAAAAAAGCTGCAGAGATTTGTATATTCAACGAGCTCCGTCACGGACACTAGCGTCTCCACCATCAAGGACATCCTCAAATGACAGTGCCTCAAGAAGACGCCATCTTTAAGGGCCCTCGCCATATAGGGCACGTTCTCTTTTCATTGCCGCCATCAGGGAGGGAAGGGAGCCTGAAGATGCACACTCAACATTTTAGGAACAACTTCTTTCCCTCTGCTATCAGATACCTGTAAGATCCAAGAAACCATGAACTCTACCTCACTAACGTACTGTCCTTATGCACTATTTATTTTTAAAATATATTTTTATATATTTACTGCAACTTTTAGCAATTTTAATGTATTGTATAGCTTCCGGTGGCAAGGGAGAGATATGCCTCTACCAAAGAGGGCATAAGATGCACCTTCTCTCCACTAGCCTGCAGGTCACCCTTGGGCAAGGTGTGGCATCTGCTTAGCACCTCCCCCCATCAGGGTCATGTGAAGCCATGGGAGCAGGTGGTGGATGGTCATATGAGCAGCTGGTGCATATCGCAAGTCCCGGTTATGCGACCGCTGACACCAGGCAGACAATTTCTGAGTAGCATTGATAATGGTTGAGGTCACCTGCATTGCAAAGACACTGCCCAAAAGAAGGGAATGGCAAACCACTTCTGTAAAAAATCTGCCAAGAGCAATCATGGTCAAAGACCGTGATCACCCATGTCATACGATACAGCACATCATGATGATGATGACGGTAGTGCTACCACAAAACAACAAATTTCATGACATATAGTGATAATAAATCTGATTCAGTTTCTCATTTCTAAAACATCCTTAAACCTTTATCCTCTTTTTTTTTGGTTCCTTTTGCAGTTGTGAGTGGGCTGATTCTGACTGGTATTCACCCGCAAAGGGTAAATAGTTGAAAGCAAGTTTATCATCAAAGTGCATATACAGTCTCTCAACATATACAACCCTGAGATTCATTTTCTTGTGGGCATTCACAGTAATTGCAAAGAAACCAAATAAATGAGTAATAATAATAATAAATAAATATAATAAATAGTAAGAACATGAGATGAAGAGTCCTTGAAAGTGAACCCATAGGTTGTGGAAACAACTCAGTGCTGGGGAGAGTAAAATTGAATGAAGTTATCCCCTCTGCTTCAGGAGCCAGATGGTTGAGGCATAATAGATATTCGTGAAACTGCTGGTGCAGTCGAGTAGAAACATATAGGAAATAATAGTTAGATGAAAAGACATGTCAAACCTGCCTTGCTATACTGATGCTGTAAAGCAAGTGCAGCTTATGGTAGGTACGGTGACTCCTGGAGTCGCTGTTAGTTTCAGATGGTATTTTGGTATCTGATATAAGCCAGCCGAGTGGCTTAGGCTGGGGGCATTGAATATGATACCCTTGATCTCTGAGAACAAACATTTGCCTGGGCAATCTTCACACAACTCATTAATTGAAGGATTTACTCTGCTGGTTTCACATTGATATTTACTATCAATTAGTGCTGAATTGTCAGTAATTTAGTGGCTCCAGCCTACATGAGATGAGATTGTGTAATCTTCCTTAAAAGTTGACTGGTTAAATCTCATAACCCTCCTAAGGACCCTTTCAGCTTTCTTCTGTTTGCAGAAGTGAAGCATGAAGGTTAGTATTGGTGGAACAGAATCAGAAACTGCTGCAAAAATTCAGCAGCTTTGCAGCGTGCTTCAGCATTTTCTGCCTTTGTTTCAGATACCCAGCGTTTGTCGTGTTCTCTTTCCTTTTACAGCACAGAACGGGCCCTTCTGTCCAGCAACCCACCTAATTAACACTAGTATCATCACAGGGACCAATAAACCTGACGTCTTGGGGAGGAAACCAGAGCACCCAGAGAAAACCCATGCACTCACGGAGAAGAATGTACAAAACTCTTACAGACGGCATCAGAATTGACCTCTGAACTCTGACACCCCAAGCTGTAATAGCATCATGCTAACCGCTTGGCTACCGTGGCATCCCTGGTTTTCCTCTTGGTGGAATTAGGTACTCAAACCATGCTATGGGGTGAAATCTGGTCTTGGATATCGGTGGCAAACAAAACTTTGGTGAGGGGCCTGAGCATTGAACTTACTGGGGTCGATGGAGTGGGACTACCCCAGAGCAATGGCTTTCCCACTTTAAAATCTCTTTCGAACATGTTTCCTGTCATTGTTGCACACAACAGACCATCACCACAAGTTTCAGGAATGGCTCCTGATTCCTTCTTTCAACTCCCATCCCAACAGTGCAGTCATGATGGAAGTGTCAGTGTCCCTGTGTCCAGCTCCTCAGCCACTCTCTGTAATGTGTCTGCTGACTGGAGGACTGACTGCGTTTCGGTCTGATTCACGGGCACAGGTTCTAGCTAGCTGCAGGGCTGCTCCCCTCCCCCCCCCCAATAAACACTGGCTTTTAGAACAGGGATCTCAGAAACCCTCACATGCATTGCTAAACACATACACAGACTGCTAAACACATCACACACACAGATAAACATGTACATGTTATGTTTTGTAACTTCAAAACTATATTAATTCAAAGGGAGACACGAAAGTCCGCAAGTACAGGTATAACTTTGAGTTTACTTTAAGCGAGGTGCAAGTATTAGCCTCAGCCAGTTTCAGCCACCCCTGAGCATTCTTTCCCTTGCCCCTGTCCTGGAGATGTCAGGCATGCAAGAGGTTAGGGGCTTCCTGAGAAGGCTCTCGACCTGAAATGTTGACTATTTATCTCCATAGATGCTGCCTGATCTGCTGAGTTCCTCCAGCATTTTGGGTGTGTTGCTTTAGGTTTCCCATCGTCTGCTCTCCACATTCACATCGCTGGAGCAGTGAACCAAACCCCAGTTATCCATCAAGGGATGAGGGGGTGAGCTGCACCTAGACTTCCAGTATATCTGCTGCTCTAAATGCAGAGTATCACAGCACATGGAAAGAGGCCATTCACCCCATCTGGGGTATGAGCTCCCTTTTTCTGAAAGCACTACCCAATTATTCCCCACTTCAGTTATTTACCTTTTCTTTATTATTATTATTTTATTAACTGTGCACTCATCAATAGTATTTCCATTTGACCATTTGAACTGATCTTCGAATTCCTTATCAGTATTCCACATCGTCTCACACAGATAGATAGAAACATAGATAGAAAATCTACAGCACAATACAGGCTCTTCGGCTCACAAAGCTGTGCCGAACATGTCCTTACCTTAGAAATTACCTAGGGTTACCCATAGCCTTCTGTTTTTCTAAGCTCCATGTACCTATCCAGGAGTCTCTTAAAAGACCCTATCGGATCTGCTTCCACCACTGTTACCGGCAGCCCATTCCATGCACTCATCACTCTCTGTATAAAAACTTACCCCTGACATCTCCTCTGTACCTCCTTCCAAGCACTTTAAAACTGTGCCCCCTCATGTTAGCCATTTCAGCCCTGGGAAAAAGCCTCTGATTATCCACACGATCAATGCCTCTCATCATCTTGTACACCTCTATCAGGTCACCTCTCATCCTCCATCACTCTAAGGAGAAAAGGCCGAGTTCACTCAACCTATTCTCATAAGGCATGCTCCCCAATCCAGGCAACATCTCTGCAACCTTTCTATAGTTTCCACATCCTTCCTGTAGTGAAGCGACCAGAACTGAGCACAGTACTCAAAGTGGGGTCTGACCAGGGTCCTGTACAGCTGCAACATTACCTCTCCGCTCTTAAACTCAATCCCACAATTGATGAAGGCCAATGCACCATATGCCTTCTTAACCACAGAGTCAACCTTTGAGTGTCCTATGGACTCGGAGCCCTAGATCCCTCTGATCCTCCACACTGCCAAGCGTCTTGCCATTAATACTATATTCTGCCATCATATATGACCTACAGGAAAAAGCACTTACCCCAGAGTCCCACAAGTTATGGACCTGCAGGGGATTATGTCCATTTTTAATTCTTAAGCTCAAAACATATCTTTCCGGCACAGCAAAAGTCTTACTTAAAAGAAAATTCCTTGCATAATACTGAATTATGGAGTATTTGGAAAAGGGAAAGGATATTATGGGTTCAATGAGACGGTATTATAAAAAAGTGGTCAGGTTTACACTGGCTTTGAACCATTTAATGCTAGTTCACACTAGTTCCAACACAGATTGCCTTTGGGATTGCTAAATTTATTAGATGCGTAGTACTTAGGCTGTGGCAGGCGTGAGGGAGGTCAGAGAGTGGAGCTCTTGGGAGTGAGATGCCTGTTCCAGATCTGAGAGCGGTTGACAGCTGCACAGATGAACGATCCCTCTGTGTCCCTTCAGGGGTCGTGGGCCAGGCAGGGTTCTGACCCTGCAGCATGGGATGCCCTGATCCCGAATGCAAGGATTAAAAAGGACCAGAGAGATGGATTGAGTGTCTTGCGTGTTGGAGAACAGCTGTAAGTTCTGTCGCCATGTAAGGTGTAAACGGCAGGGGGGAATGTGCTGGAAAGCTGGAGAGAGTCAAAGAATAATGCAGCTTGGAAACAGGCCCTTGAGGTCAGGTTGTCCTTGCCAACTGCAGTGATGTCAGCAGCAGCTAAAAGGCTTGTGGTCCCACACCGAGAGAGTTAAAGATCGTTAACTCAATGCGGTCAGTTCAATATAAAACTTAAAACCAGAATTCTGGGCGTTTGTTCAGTGAGAGAGTTTGGATTTCACCATAGCAGCTGAAGAATTCAAGTCAGTTAAAGTAGAGATTTTCTCAAAAGAAACTTTCGGTTTGTTTTGGTAACTGTGGTAAACTATCAATCTACGTGAAACACTGTCGTAGGAAAGCAGCATCTCTCATCAGAGATCCCCACCACCCAGGTCATGCTCTCTTCTTGCTGCTGCCATCAGGTAGAAGGTACAAGAGCTTCAGGATTTGTACCACCAGGTTCAGGAACAGTTACTACTCCTCAGCCATCAGCCTCTTAAATAAAAGGGGATAACTTCACTTCACTTGCCTCATCATTGAAATGTTCCCATAACCAATGATCTCGCTTTAAGGACTTTTTCTCATTATCTCATGTTCTCGTTATTTATTGCTATTTATTTATATCTGCATCACTCTGGCTGAGCTTCCAAAGATCCTGTCATAGTTACTGTTCTGTTGACTTGCTGAGTATGCCCACAGGAAAGTGAATCTCAGGGTGGTATATGGTGACATATATGTACATTGATGATGAAATTTACTTTGAAACCTCCAGATTATTGTAAAAACTCGCCTGGTTTTCTATTGTCCTTCGGGGAAAGAAATCTATCATTCTAAACCAATCTAACATCTATGTGAATCCAAAATGCCAAGATGGTTGAGCGAGTGTAGACATTATCAACGGCATTTGCACTTTGAATGCCTCAGTAGCTTCACTTCCCCTCTTCTGGCTGGTATGCCTGTTCATATTCACTTCATCTGTGGCTAATCCATAAAACTCTGAATCAGGAGGTTTCGGATTTAAGCTCTTCAAAAGCTCGACTGTGGAAATCTCAGCTTGATACCTCAGTGCTGCTTCAAAGTTGTTTAAGGTCATTTTCTGTACACAAGTGTTCGGAGAACAAGATAATTGTTCCTCCAGATCTGATGCAACACAAAAAACCCCACAAAAGAACACAATAACAATTATAAAAAAGCATACAATAAATATAAACACATAGGATAGTTTATATACATAGATTGATTGTATGTCCATAAAGTGACTGGCAAGAAATAATAAAGTAGTGGTGGAGTCATTGGGTAGGGGTGTTGAACAGCCTTACTGCTCAGGGAAAGTAACTGGTTTTGAGTTTGGTGGTCCTGGCGTGGATACTGTGCAGCCTCCTCCCTGATGGGCAGGATGGATAATGTTACTGGCTTTTTTCCAGCACCTGTCTGTACATATGCCTTTGATGGCAAAGTCTAGATCTCTTCCATCTCTTCAGAATGTACAGGTATTGGTGAGCATTTTTGACTGTATAGATGCGTTCCGGGACCAGGAGAGGTCGTGTGTGATGTTCAGCCATAGGTGTTTGAAACTGCTCACAGTTTCCCCTGCATCATCAAGTTCACTGAAGATGAGTCGGCATACGAAGAGGAGGTGGAGTCGCTGGTCAAATGGTGCAATCGCAACATCCTGAGTCTCAACGTGGATGAGAGAGAAGAGATGATTGTGGACTTCAGGAAGGCACAGGTCGACCACTCTCCATGGCTCTGTTGTGGAGAGAGTGAAGAGCACAGAGTTCCTTGGTGTGCATGTAATGAATGCAGCACTCACAACACCTCCTCACTAGTCACTAGGCGCTGCAGCATCTACCCTTCCTGAGGGGGTGGAGGCCGATAAGGCTCCCTGCCCCCATTCTGTCAAATTTCTGCAGGAGCACCATCGACCATAAGATTATTAAGGGATTGGACAAGATAGAGGCAGGGAATATGTTCCAGATGCTGGGAGAGTCCAGTACCAGAGGGCATGGATTGAGAATAAGGGGTAGGTCATTTAGGGCAGAGTTAAGGAAAAACTTCTTCTCCCAGAGAGTTGTGGGAGTCTGGAATGCGCTGCCTCGGAAGGTAGTGGAGGCCAGTTCTCTGGATGCTTTCAAGAAGGAGCTAGATAGGTATCTTATGGATAGGGGAATCAAGGGGTATGGGGACAAGGCAGGAACCGGGTATTGATAATAGATGATCAGCCATGATCTCAGAATGGTGGTGCAGGCTCGAAGGGCCGAATGGTCTACTTCTGCACCTATTGTTTATTGTTTATTGTCTATTGACAGTGTCCTGTCAGGCTGCATCACTGTGTGGTGTGGAAACTGCAAGGCAGTGGACCTCAGTACTCTACAGAGGATAGTTAACAAACCGAGAGGATGACCGAGTTACCCCTCCTATTTGTAATATTTACCAGGAGCATTGCAGGTGAAGGGCCCGAAGCACTGTGAGGATCCCTACCACCTGTCACACAGTTCCTTTGATCCACTACCTTCAGGAGGGAGGTAAAGGAGCATCAGCACTAGGACTGCTAGACTGGGTAGTAGCTACCTTACCCAAGCTGTGAGACTAATGAATACCCTGGCCACCTCCAAGGTTTCACCATTGTTTACTGTACTGTTCACTGTTTACTTGTGCTGCACACTTCAAATGCATTTTGAATTATATTTTATGAACTTTTCATGGTAATACTTTGGTTTATGTGCTGTGTGTGGTATATGTTTTCTGGGTGCACCGTGGTCCAGTGGAACGTTGTTCTGTTTGATCATTTATTGGTACAGTCAGAGGACCACAAACTTGAACTTGAACTTGGTGAGACCGCACTTGGAGTATTGTGTGCAGTTCTGGTACCCCAGTCATAAGAAGGGGAACAGAAGTTATTAATCATGAGCCATTTACAAGGAAAGACTACAAAAAACATCACGCAAAGATTTTAGCAGGATTGGAATGCCTGAATTATGAAGAAAGCCTCGATAGGCTGGGGCTTTTTTTTCCCTGGAAGATAGGGGGATGAAAGTGTAAAAAGCCGGCATTCCCAGCCTTTTTTTGCCATGAAGGCTTTTACCATTAACTGAGGAGTCCGTGGACCCCAAATTGGGAACTCCCATTACAGAGGTTTATAAAATCATGGGAGACCGAGATAAAGTGAACGGTCACAGTCTTTTCTCAAGGGTATGAAAGTCTAAAACTAGAATGCATAGATTTAAGGTGAGAGAAAGTTAAAGGGGACTTGAGGAGCAGGTAGGCAAGGACGAACTGACCCCAACAGCAACTGTCCAATGAACATTGTTCATTGGCTGCCAAGTTCTCTAGCACTCCCGGAAAGGTATATGAGATGCACTACAAAACACTGCGCTCAGACCCCACAGTGGAATTCAGGGGCACCATGTGGCTGTAGGTGAAGGGCTGCACTTGGCTGTGCCACGTCAGGGCAGTGCTGCTTGAAGGTGGTGATCCAGGGCCATTCTTGTGTCATCTGAAGAGCTTTGCTTAAAAGTTCAGAGAGCTGTTATAAAATGATAACACCCAATTCATGTTCTTTGGGATGATAGTATCTGACAGGCTAGACCTTTAAATCCCAAGTTCCACAACTTTGTGATCAGAATCCCAAAAGAAGCAGAGATTCTAGTTCTCTAATGGACCAACAGAACAACAAATCCCTCTTTTTAAATTGATGGTTCCTCTCAGAAATCTGTATTTAGTGCTAAACAATGCAATGTGCTGCATCAAGAGCTGGCAAGTGATTGGTGGATCCAGGTGAGGAGTGGTGAGAGGCAGATGGAGGAAGGAAGGTGGAAAATTGTGATAGAGGCCAGGAGGTTATAGGTGGAGGTGACAAAGGGTTGCCAGTGATGGAACTGAAAAGAGAGGAAGTTGGAACATGGAACCAAGTGAGGGAGATGGGGGTATGTATATAGATACGTTTGTGTCGCACTTTCTATGTATCAATGTGGGCACATTATGTGAAGAAAAGTGCATCAGAGTCCAAAAGTCTTTGTGTGAGTGAGAGAAAGTGCATGTGAACGTCTATCTAGTTGTATGTGAAACTGTTATACGTGTGTTGATTGTTTATGTATATGCTTGAAAGAAAGTCTATGTCAATGTGAAAGTGTGTACCTGTGAGTAACCATGTGTTTATGCGTGAGTGTGTGCACATCATCGTATCAAATTTAGTCTTCACATTCCCTTTTATTGATGTAGAAGATAAACTGATCTGATGGGTGTTATTAGGGAAAAGGACCTGCTCTGTGCTGCTCTTTGGAAATGCTTATGCATGAGCTCACCAAGGAATCTACAATGCCCACCAAAATGCTACTGCAAAACTGGTTCGTGCAAATAGACCCATTCTAAACTGACTAGCTCAAAGCTCTGTGTTGTGTATTTAATATTTCAATAATATTTGAGTAATCTTACATAATATAATTTGATTAAGCATATTTGTTGGTTTAAATAATTCATTACAGGTTATATGTGTAAATATTGTGAGCAGTTTTGGGCCCCTTATCTAAGAAAGGATGTGCTGACATTGGAGAGGGTTCAAAGGAGGTTCACGCGAATGATTCCAGGATTGAAAGGTGTATCATGTAAGAGTATTTGATGGCTGTGGGCCTGAACTCACTGGAATTCAGAAAAATGAGAAGTGACTTCATTGAAACCTATCGAATGTTGAAAGGCCTCGATAGTGTGGACATTGGGAGGATGTTTCCTACGGTGGGGGAGTCTAAAACCAGAAGACATTGTCTCAGAATAGAGGGGCGTCCTTTTAGAACGGAGATGAGGTAGAATTTTTGTAGCCAGAGAGTGATGAATCTGTGGAATTTGTTGCCACAGGTAGCTGTGGAAGCCATGTCATTGGGTATATTTAAGGCAGAGGTTGATAGATTCTTGATTAGTCAGGGCATGATGGAATACGGGGAGAAGACAGGAGATTGGGGCTGAGAGAGAAAATGGATCAGCCATTTTGAAATGGTGGAGCAGACTTGATGGGCCAAATGGCCTAATTCTGCTCCTATATCTTATGGTCTAAATACATGAATTTCATGCATCATCATGCTACCACGTGATATGTGCGCACCTCGCTTAAAGTAAGCTCGAAGTTAGACCTGGATTTCAGACTCCCGTGTCTTTCTTTGAATTAGTTTAATGTTTTGAGGTCACAAAACATAACACTGTACATTAATGCAGCTTCCTCACACATATCTGGCTTGGAAAGTACTCCAGGTCAGGACTCCTGAAGACCTGCTCAGAATATTCAATGACCATTAACAAATATTGAAATAAGTAAAACAGGAACAATTGGCGTCAGCTGGAAGAATACTTCTGTCTGGGCTGGTTTGAATCCCACGACAGTCATTGCCTTACTGAGTGAGTGTTGAACTCCTGAACGGGCCATCTCTTTTCTCTCTAAGGGATTTAAAAGATACCACTCCTCTTTTCAGAATTAGAGTCAGATTTATTTTCACTGATTTATACGACATGAAATTTGTTATTTTGCGGCAATGGTGCAGTGCAAAGTCATAAAAATCACTATAAATTATAAAAAATTTTGAAAGCCCAAAGTTTAAAGTTCAAAGTAAATTTATTGTCGAAGTACATATAGATTATAGTAGACTACTTTGAGATTCATTACGTTGCAGACATTTACAGGAAAACAGAAAAGAATTTCATGCACCATAAATTATAAATTACAAATATTTCTCAATAAATTTCACGCAATATTGAAGCGCATGGGCTTAGTACAGATTGTATTCATTAGAATCTCAGTGTTAGGCATTATAACAATGAATATGCTACAAAAATACTTGTTTTGCAAATATTATGTGGTTTGGAAGGCATTACATAATTCAGGCCTCTCCAAATAACCAATGCTCTCAGAATAAGAATCAGAATCAGGTTTATTATTGCTGACATATATCATGAAAATTGTTTCTTTGTGGCAGCAGTACAGTGCAATACATAAAATATAACACAAATTACAATAATAAATACATATATGCATTAAAAATATAAGTAATGCAAAAAGAGAGCAAAAGTGGTGAGGTGGTGTTCATGGATTCATGGACTGTTCAGAAATCTGATGACAGAGGGGAAGATGCTGTTCTTCAAACACTGAGTGTGTGTCTTCAGGCTTGTGTAGCTCCTCTCTGATGGTAGTATTGAGAAGAGGTCTTGTCCTAGGTGGTGGGAGTCTTTAATGATGGATGCCGCCTTTTTGAGGCATCACCTTTTGAGGATATCCTCGACAGTAAGGAGGCTTGTGCCCATGATGAAGCCGGCTGAGTTTACATGTCTCTGCAGCTTTTTCCAGTTAGTCCCTCCATACTAGGCGGTGATGGAACAAGTTAAAATGCTTGCCATGGTACATCTGTATAAATTTGTTAGGATCATTGGAATGGGAAACATCTTTCTTTTAATAATGTGCAATGTGTTCCCCTCTGCAGCAGTCAAGTGCCAGTGACCTGAAGGCCATTCGCAAGGCGTATCCTGCACCGCACAAGTCTGAGTCTCCACATTCGTCACCACTACCACCGCCATTTCAGGAGCCAACACAAAATGTGAGTAGAGTACAGGATCGCCTTGTCTTTGAAATCATAGCAGGACATCTTGCCTAGCTCCTGTGTCTGTACAACACACAAATCCAAATACTGCATCAATTGTCCAGCTCAAATTCCCTCAAGTGTGTGTGTGTGTGTGAGAGAGAGAGAGAAAGAGACATCACTCAAGCCCTTTCACACAGGCAGTGTGATCACCATGTTACTGGTCAACTGTGCGTGATCATGATTGAATTAGAATCAGAATCGAGAACTGGTCTAGAGATTAAATAATAGTTTTGTAGAAGAAATAATGTGTGTAAGGGGGAATTCGGGAGAAGCTTCTTTATCTCAACAATGTTTAGATTACGTTGAAGTACTGAAGCCAAAGTTGAGATGCACTTAGTGGGAGGCCAGGTAAATGTGCTGGGGGAGAGAAGGCATAGGTAATGCTGACAGGAGCATTATGGTGTTGGAGCTTGGATCAGCTAGGCCAAATGGCTCACTCCCATGCCACAACCTTAGACTTTTAAGACTAATAAGATACAGGAGCAGAATTAGGCCATTTGGCCCATCGAGTCTGCTCAGCAATAAACTTCATGAAATTCATTTGAAATCAGCACAAGATGATGAAACAGATACAGCAGCAGAGGCCATCAGGTTAGCTCAAACCACTTCTGGTCACATGCCCGCAGAGGCAATCAGGAAAGATTGTGTGTGCATTAAAAGATTATTGCGGCTGACGGAACACAAAAGGGGCAAAATCAGTGAGAGTGATGAATCTCCTGCAAAGTTCTTCAGCCAAGCAGATAATTCGAGGAGCAGAGCTTGCAAGGCAAGGTTTTCGATTGTACCTCTGCTGGTCTGGCTCAGTAAGCTGTGCCCTTTACGCACGACTGCAATGAGAAATATGTAATCCTATCATGTCAGGCATTATTCCACACCTAATCAGCTAGGCCGAATGGCACTTGCACGTGTACAGTCTCATCACTAATGACCAGCGTGGCTCAACAATGACATGAATAGTGACAAAGGGGTCTGTGAATCCATGATAACCACTAGGTGATTTGTCTACATTAGGCCACTCCGGCTGGTTATTGTGGAGGTAAAAGCAATGCTTTCTGTGTAATTGGCAGCAGCGCGCAGTATGATGAATTCCATCAGGGATGGGGACTGAAGCAGCAGCAGTCTGGACATGGCTTGGGGGGCACGTAGCTGAGTTATATTGGAGTCAGAGTGGGAGCCTGCCATTCACCTTTGTGTAGGAACCTCCTCAGTGCAGCCCACGCACAAAACTAAAGCTATTTCACCCCCCGATTACTCGAGTTCATGAATTAGACAACTTCACTCGCCTTTGCTGCGTTAGGTGGTTTGAAATGGAAAAAGTATATCTCTCCGGGATATGTGCATATCAGTTTGGTTTAAAAGTTGTTATGATAAAAATCAGGTCCCAAAGCCCTTCTTAGAGGAGCCATTGAATATTGCGATTGCATTATGTGAAAGAGAGTTGTGTGCTCTTCATATTTACAAAGCATTGAGTCATAGAATAGTACAGCACAGAAACAGGCCCTCTGGCACAGCTTGTCTAGGCTGAAGCCTTTAAACTGCTTACTCCCATTGACCTGTACCAGGACCACAGCCCTCCGTACCCCTCACATC
Organism: Hypanus sabinus; assembly: GCF_030144855.1. Lineage (NCBI taxonomy): Eukaryota > Metazoa > Chordata > Chondrichthyes > Myliobatiformes > Dasyatidae > Hypanus > Hypanus sabinus. The sequence continues at coordinate 196,604,775 of NC_082707.1, forward strand.
CATATACCTATCAAAACTTCTCTTAAACGTTGAAAGAGAGCTCTCATGCACTACTTGTGCTGGCACCTCGTTCCACACCTCTGATTGAAGAAGTTTCCCCTTAAACTTTTTACCTCTCATCCTTAGCCCATGACCTCTGGTTGTAGTCACAGTTTGACAACTAAAGGTCACGATGGCAATGTTGGCAATTGCAGCAACTAAGTTACTCATAGCAATCTCCTACAAAGCAGGAATACCAAGGCTAATTATTCTATTATAATGCTGTTGATTGAGGGATGGGTATTGGTCAGGACAATGGACATAAGTTCCCTATTCTTCTGCATTGTGATGCTGGGTTTTTTATACATACTGGGGCTCTTAGTTTACTACGGTATTAGATATAAAATCAGCATCCATCAACGACCCTTATCCAGCCCATGCTCTCTTCTCATTAAGGGATTAAAAGTAACATTAGCAAATTTGCAGATGACATAAAGCTGGGTAGTAGTGTGAAATATGAGGAGGATGTTAGGAGAATGCAGGGTGACTTGGACAGGTTGGGTGAGTGGGCAGATGCATGGCAGATGTGGATAAATGAGCGGTTATCCACTTTGGTGGCAAGAACAGGAAGGCAGGTTACTATCTGAATGGTGTCAAGTTAGGAAAAGGGGAAGTACGACGAGTTCTAGGTGTTCTTGTTCATCAGTCATTGAAAGTAAGCATGCAGATACAACAGGCAGTGAAGAAAGCTAATGGCATGTTGGCCTTCATAACAAGGGGAGTTGAGTATAGGAGCAAAGAGGTCCTTCTGCAGTTGTACAGGGCCCTGGTGAGACCACACCTGGAGTATTGTGTTCAGTTTTGGTCTCCAGATTTGAGGAAGGACATTCTTGCTATTGAGGGAGTGCAGTGCAGGTTCACGAGGTTGATTCCTGGGATGGTGGGGCTGTCATATGATGAAAGATTGGAGCGACTGGGCTTGTATACATTGGATGAGAGGGGATCTGATTGAAACATATAAGATTATTAAGGGATTGGACACATTAGAGACAGGAAACATGTTCCCGATGTGGGGGAGTCCAGAACCAGAGGCCGCAGTTTAAGAATAAGGGGTAGGCCATTTAGAACGGAGTTCAGGAAAATCTTTTTCACCCAGAGAGTTGTGGATCTATGGAATGCTCTGCCTGAGAAGGCAGTGGAGGTCAGTTCTCTGGATGCTTTCAAGAAATAATTAGATAGAGCGCTTAAAGATATCAAGGGATATGGGGAGAAGGCAGGAACGGGATACTGATTGTGGATGATCAGCCATGATCACATTGTTGGTGGTGCTGACTCGAAGGGCCGAATGGCCTACTCCTGTGCTTTTTGTCTATTGTCTATTAATACCATTGGGCAGGAGATGCAGGAGCCTTAGGTCCCACACCTCCAGCTTATTACTCAACAACCAGCAGGCTCTTGAACTGGACTGGATACAGCCCCAGCCTCTCCAGTCTCTCTTTATAACTCAAGCCCCCCCCCCCCCACCCCCGACCCCCAGCCCTGGTAATATCCTTGCAAATTATCTCTGTGCCCTTTCCAATGTAATCACATCCTGCCTATTGCTCTGTGGCCAGAATGGGACATAATACTCCATTTGTAATCTCTCCAATGTCCTTTACAGTTATAGCAAGACATCCCAACTCTTGTACTCTTTGCTCTTACTGATGCCAAGTGCCCTCTTCGTCATTTTGTCGACCTGTGTCTTAGGTTTCAGGGAATTATCTAGCTGTACCCCTATGAATCTCTGTTAGCAGATTTCTAGCAGAGCCTTCCTGCTCTTCTTATATTCAATTTCTCAGCTGGTTTAAAAAAGAAGTCTCCTCTATGTGGTGGCACTGAGCTGCAGTCTCCATCGAGGTTGTGGCTCAGACTTAGGCTTTTCTGAAGTTTGCAGGCAGGGTTTTGGGGGAGTCGGAGGTCATATTAGGGTTCACAGACAGGGATATGGATCAGGCTGGAGTCTGGGCTTCTGCTTTACAGAATGTGGACACCTGGAATCCAAGCTTACTGCTCTGTGCTCAAAACCAGTGACTTGGACATGTGACAAAGGACATCTGTGAAGGAGGACCAATGAGTTTCTCCAGGTTGGTGAATCCCAGGATCAGATGTCTGTGTGAGCAGGAAGCACGACAGCTGGTGACTCCCTAGGTACACGAGTTGGTGAGTCCAGATCTCAACGCCTGGACTTTGCGATCCTGTCGTGGGCCGGTTCTGGGTTTGATACCGAAGACAGAAGCCCAAAGATTGATTGGAAGTCGAGAAGTTGAAGAGCAGTGGCTGTAACTCTGGGTCTGAGAGTCTGACAGTCCACCGGAGAAGCTGGAGAACCATTGTCTGCTGGACTGCAAGTCCACTGGAGGCTGAACATCCAGATGCCTGTCCTGGGGTTGGAGGAATGTCCGTGTGTGAGTGGGTGGGAGGGAGAAAGTGACTTGTTCTGCTCTTGTTTTTTTTAATTGTTGTGTTCTGTTGTTGTTGTTGCTTGTGTATGTTGGTGCTGAAAAGTGTGGTGACACTTACAGGCTGCCCCCAGTACATCCTTAGGTTGTGGTGGTTGCTATTGCAAATGACCCATTTCCCTCAACACGCACACTGTATGTTTCCATGTATGTGAAATAAATAAATTAATCTGAATCTGAACTTTCTTGTTGCACCTCCTCAAATGAAGGAGATTAAGAGGAAGTATTTTTCCCATCAAGTCTCTCGTTTGTGGTCCTGTGGGATTGTACTTCTTGGTTTTTGTCCTATCTTTCTTTGAGTCTGCACCTTATTTTGGGCAAGTCTAACAGTAATTGCACCAGCCAGCAATGCCGTTAGAGGTGGGGTCATACTTGGGAGAGAAGGTAACCTACACTGTTACAGCTGGGCATGCAAGAGCTCCGAGTTCAATTCCAGTGTTCTCTGTAAGCAAGTTTGTATGTTCTTCCCGTAAGTGTGTGGGTCTCCTCCGGTGCTCCAGTTTCCTGGTTAGTAGATTGATCGGTCATTGTAAGTTATCCTGTGATTCGGCTAGGGTTAAATAGGCGGGTTTCTGGGCAGCAGGGCTCAGAGGGCCACACTCTAGCTCAAAATTTAAAAAAATAAAATTGTAGCTGTATTGGTAACCCATGCTAGAAAGTACTATTCTACTATATCCTGAGTACATTATATGTTTGGATCATTTCTTTCCATGAATCCAGTTTGGAATTAAAACTCATATTAAAAATTTGAAATTGATTTCTTTCTTGCTTGGCAATTTAATTGGAATTACATGTGCAACCACTATTTATTATGACAGGACTGGGACCAAATCTGACAGGCGGTTTGAAACTGTGAAGAGGTCCGAGTCTGTCTATTTGACAGCCAATAGCACAGTAACAAAACCTGAGCCCTCTAATTTCCCAACCCAGCACAGAATGAAAATCATTCATGCGCGATGCCAATACGTCTTGTGTTCGTGTGACATGAACTGTCAAATAAAGGCTGGTCCCAGGAAAGTTTCAACAAAGGCTCAAGTCAAAGGCTTGTGGATAAATAAACTTATAATTATAGGTTGTTTTTAGGTTTCAGCAGTATGGTTGACTCTTGTTGAACGTTTGCCTTGTTGATGAAAAGCATGTTTATAATCCAGTCCACCTTAATCTAGCACTAATGGAGACCCATTCTTGGGCATCTGGACCATGTGTGGGATGTCTGACCTTGAATCCAATAAGTCTGTAGAAGACTGAGAGTGACCTACTGTAAAACAGGAGAACAACAGATACATAGAAAGACAATGAAGCCATTTAGCCTCTCGAACTTGCTCCACCATTGAATTAGATCATGGTTAATTAGTGATTCACTTTGTACATTTGCTTTATCCACCAGCCACAAATACCAATGTCCAACAAAAAAATTGCAGCTTATATTTAAAATTCATAAACTCCACAGTCTATATCTTTCTTAACTTTCTGAAAGGCTGAAGGTCTTCAGTCTACACTTCTCACTACATTCAGACGAGGAGCCATCAAAAGCCCTTCCTTACTTCACTACTGCTACACCGTTGGTGCTCAGGGACCAATGAAGATCCTCCATCTCTATCTGTCCTTGGTTTACTATCACACACAGATATGGAAGGATTCTTTGCTGTTCCCATAGCATTTTTTTTGCCCAGTCAGGGTTATTCGCCCTGAGCTGAACACCTAAACTTGGAGGACCGGTGGACCTCTCTTAGTCTGGCCTCTACCCTTTGACCTGTTCGGCTTGGTTGACCCTGCCAAGAGTCAAAGCATTAGGCCCTGACTCCAGCCAACGTAGCTCTCTGGCTCATTGAGGCACGCAAGCCTCCAAACCCTATGACAAGGTTCTGGTCTTCTTGGTGAAAAAGCTTTCCACCCCAGATACTCTCTGTCCTCCCTCCTGTGAACAGACACAGGACAAAAACGTCTGAAAACATCCTCGTCATGCCCTTGCACGTTTCGATCTATCTGCGCCACACTTTTATCATCATCATCATTAGGTGCCGTGTTCTATGATGTGGACAACCATGGTCCTCCATAAACATGATTGCCCTTGGCAAATTTTTCGATAGAAGTGGTTTGCCATTACCTTCTTCTGGGCAGTGTCTTACAAGATGGGTGACCCCAGCCATTATCAATACTCTTCAGAGATTGCCTGCCTGGTCTCAGAGGTGGCATAACCAGCACCTGTGATATGCACCATCTCTTCATATGATCATCCACCACCTGGTCCCATGGCTTCCTGTGACCCTGATTGGGGGCTAAGCAGGTGCTACACCTTGCCCAAGCGTAACCTGCAGGTGAGCAGAGGGAAGGAGCACCTTACATAGACTTTGGTAGCAATGTACCTCCACCCTGCTACCTATGCACTACACTTTAGAAGACAGAAAATAGAATACTACAGTACAGCACAGGCCCTTCAGCCCATGATGTTGTGCTGGCCTACTGTATGATCAACCCAACCCATCCCTCTCACATGGCCCTCCATTTTGTTTATCATCCATATTTCTATTTAACTGTTTCTGAAATGCCTTTACCACCCTGACAGAAAATTTCACACACTTACCTCTGACATCTCCCCTTGCTTTCCTCCATCACCTTAAAATTAATGCAGCCTCATATTCGCCATTTGCAGCCTGGGGAAAAGTCCCTGGCTATCTACTGGAATCTCATGTGGATAGGGTGGTGAAGAAAGCTTTTGGTATGCTGGCCTTTATAAATCAGAGCATTGAGTACAGGAGTTGGGATGTAATGTTAAATTGTACAAGGTATTGGTAAGGCCAAATTTGGAGTATTGTGTACAGTTCTGGTCACTGAATTATAGGAAAGATGTCAACAAAATAGAGAGAATACCGAGAAGATTTACTAGAATGTTACCTGGGTTTCAGCACCTAAGTTACAGAGAAAGGTTGAACAAGTTAGGTCTTTATCCTTTGGACCGTAGAAGGTTGAGGGGGGACTTGATAGAGGTATTTAAATTTATGAGGGGGATAGATAGAGTTGACATGGATAGGCTTTTTCCATTGACAGTAGGGCAGATTCAAACAAGAGGACATGATTTGAGAGTTGGGGGCAAAAGTTTAAGGGTAGCACGAGGGGGAATTCCTTTACTCAGAGGGTGGTAGCTGTGTGGAATGAGCTTCCAGTAGAGGTGGTAGAGGCAGGTTCGGTATTGTCATTTAAAGTAAAATTGGATAGGTATATGGACAGGAAAGGAATGGAGGGCTATGGGCTGAGTGCGGGCCAGTGGGACTAGGTGAGAGTAAGAGTTCGGCATGGACTAGAAGGGTCAAGATGTCCTGTTTCCATGCTGTAATTGTTATATAGTTATACCTGTTCTTTGCCTCTTTCTCTCTGAAACTGTAACAGTATATTCTGCACCTCCGAGTACCTCTGCTCATCCACCTAAAATGGAACTTCCTGGTGGCCAGACGTTTTAAATTGAATTCCCATTCCCGTTATGACGTGCCAGTCCATGGGTTCCTCTTGTGCCAATAGGAGGCCACCCTCAGGATGAAGGAGCAACACCTTATATTTCACCTGGGTAGTCTCCACCCAGCTGGCATGAATATTGATTTCTCCTTCCAGTTAAAAAAATTCCCTCCACCCTCCCCTCTTCTTCTATTCCACACTCTAGCTTCTTACCTCTTCTCGTCTGCCTATCGCTCCCCCCGGGTCATCCTCCTCCTTCCCTTTCTCCTATGGTCCAATCTCCGATCAGATTCCTTCCTCTCCAGCCTTTTACCTTTCCTACCCACCTGGTTTCACCTATCACCTCCAAGCTGTCCTCCCTCCCCCCCCCCCACCTTTTTATTCTGGCATCTTCCACCTTTCTTTCCCGTCCTGAAGAAGGGTCTTTGTCCAAAAAGTCGACTGTTTATTCATTTCCATGGACGCTGCCTGACCTGCTGAGTTCCTCCAGTATTTTGTGTGTGTTAACCTGGATCTCCAGTATCTGCAGAATTTCTCCTGTTCATATTTCTGCACTATTTATGGCTTTTTCTGTGCCTTACATCAATGTTTTGGATGGCTTGAAAAACTAAGTTTTACATTTTATCTCGTTACTTCTGGCAATAATAAGCCAATACCAATACCAACTGTGATTATCATACCATGTTCTCCACCCACTGTCTCCGCAGCAATCAATGCCTCTTAACATAGTAATGAAAACTTCAATCATGACACCGCTTAACTCTTGGACTTCAAGGACTAAATCAGAATTTGGATAATGGAGACACAGGAGTCCTGTAAAATATCAGCATGAAACATCAGTGATTCCTTTACTCGTGAAGATGCTGATCAATTTACTGATTTCCTCCAGCAGATCATTTATTGTTCATAATTTGGGCAGTGAAGGTCCTCCATCTCTCTGCCCTTGGCCACTCAGATGTGGGAGGATTCTTCACTGCTGTTTCCATAACAATCTTGTTTTACTAGTCAGGGTTGTTAGCCCTGAGATGAACCCCTGAACCTGGAGGACCAGTAGATCTCTCTTAGTCTGATCTCTACCCTTTGACCTGCTTGGCATGGGTGACCCTAAAGCAGAAAGCCCTGACTCTAGCCACCATAGCTCTCCAGGTCGTAGAAACACATAAGCCTCCAAACCACGACAAGGTCCTCTTGGAAGTTATCAGTGTAAGTGAATACTTTAGCACTTCTCTGCCATCTTGCTCTGACACAATGGTGTACAAATACTTCAAGGACTAGGTTCTACACACTGCTGTGACAGTTGAGGCAAAAGGCGAAGGTCATTTAGATTATTATTTTTCCTCAAACTTAATATCTCTTCCGGTTCTCAAAGATGACCAATAGATTCATAATAGAATCATATTAGATTCACATCCTCTTGGGCATGTCATCATTCTAACTGTGAGTACAAATAATGCTTCAGAGAAGAATAGAAGACCCATGTTTCACCCCAATCCTCAGCAGCTGAGCAGAACTCAGGTGATGCCAGTTGGGGATGAAAAAAAACATGGTGTGGACAGTTACACAGCTGATCTGCTAAGAATTGGGAAGGATGCCATTTGCTTGTAAATAGCATTGTAACTCTTATATTCAATAGGGACTGAAACAGAAAGTAGGAAACAATGGACTAGTTAGCCTAACATTTAGAATACAGAACAGTTCCACACAGCAGGCGCCATTCAGCCCTCAATATTGTGTCAACCTAAATAAATCTACTCTGTAATCAATCATCAACACAAGGAATTCTGCAGGTGCTGGAAAAATCAAAGCAACACACACAAACCGTTGTAGAAACCCAGCAGGTCAGGCAGCATCTATGGGAATGAGAAAACCCTTCATCATGGCTGAGAAGGAAGGGGGAAGATGCCAGAATAAAAAGATGTGGGGGAGGCAAGGGAGGCTAGCTGGAAGGTGATAGGTGAAGCCAAGTGGGTGGGACAGGTTAAGGGCTGGAGAAGAAGGAATCTAATAGGAGAGGAAAGTGGACCATAGGAGAAAAAGATGGAGGAGGGGACCCTGGGGAAGCAATAGGCAGGTGCGAAGCGGTAAAAGGTCAGAGTGGGGAATAGAGGAAGGGAGGGGGTGGAACTTGTTTACTAGAAGAAGAATTTGATATTCATGCTATCAGGTTGGAGGATGCCTCGATGGAATATGTGTTACTCCTCCATGGACTGACACGTTGGAACAGGAATGGGAATTGTTAAAATCCATCTAATCTTTCCCTCCTACACAGCCCATAACCTTTCATTTTTCTTACATTCATCTGCCTATCTAAGAGTCTCTAAGTTTCCCTATCGTATCAACCTCTACTACAGTGTGTTTTAAGCACGTACCACTCTGTGTGTGTAAACAACTTAACTCCAACATCTCCCCTTGGACTTTCCTCCGCTTACCTCAAACATACGTCCTCTGGTCTAGGCTAACATTGTCACAGGGAAAATGTTAGAAGTTATTATGAGAGGTGTTATTTGCAGGGCACTTAAAAATCAAGACAAAGTCATCAAGGTTTGTGAGAAGAATTCCTGTTCGATCAATGCATTGGAGTCCTTTGAAGAAGCAGCCAGTGCTGTAGATCAGGGCGGCCCAGTGGATATATTATTATTGAACATACAGGAGCATTTGATGAGGTGACACATCAACTTCAAAGTACAAATACAAGTACAAAGTACTAATTTATTACCAATGTATGTATGTATATACGATCTTGAGATTCATTTTCTTGCCGCATTCACAGTAGAGCAGAAAGATACAGCAAAATCGATGAAACATATATACGAATGAAGACTGACAAACAGCCATTGTGCAAAAGAAGATAAACTGTGACAATAAAAAATAAGTAAATAAATAATACTGAGAACGTAAGCTGTAGAGTCCTTGACGGTCAGTCCATAGACTGTGTAGTCAGTTGAGAGTTGGGGTGAGTGAAGTTATCCACGCTGGTTCAGGAGCCAGATGGTTGAAGGATAACTGTTTCCTGAAGCTGGCGGTGTGGGGCTTTGGCAGCAGTGAAAAGGCATCAAGGCCTGGATTGTGGGGTCCTTGATGAAAAATGCTGCTTTCTAGTGGCAGTGCTCGTTGTAGATGTGCTCAGTGGAGAGGAGAGCTGTGATGGGCTGGGTTGTGTCTACCAGTTTCTGTCAGCTTTTCTGTCCTTGGGCATTAGTGTTTCCATAGCAGGCAGTGACTATTGTGACAAATCAAAGATTATTATGGGAAATGAAAGCTAATGATGTTTGACATAACATATTTGGCATGGATGGATAGATCAGTTAACAGGAAACAGTGAGGAACTACTAATGGGTATCTCATTGGCTGGCATCATTTAATAAATGAGGTACTACAGGATCAATGCTGTGTCCTCAACCTTTTACAATTTATATAAATGATCTGGAAGAAGACGCTGATGGCATACTTGCCTGATTTGCTGAGCAGCTCTGAATAATCTATCCAATCAACCCTTTTTCCTCCGCCCTTTCCTGACACCTTGTAGAAGTATTTCGGCAGTGACAGAGGCTGTGCTAGCTCTTTGTGTGACAGTCCAGTCAGTTCTATTCCTCTATTCATTCCTCAAAACCCTCCAAATTAACGTTCCTTGGCCTGTCCAGTTAATTTTTGAATGCCTTTGAAGAATTCTGGGATTGTTTGTTCTCCACCCCTTTCAAGTACATATCCTGTTAAGCTTTTGATGGTTGAGTTGGAGCCCTTGCTGCTACCCATGCACTGGAGTGCAGGAGAATGAGGGGAGATCTTATAGATCAGGCGTTCCCAACCATTTTTATGCCATGGACCAATACCATTCAGCAAGGCATCCGTAGACTCCATTTAGGGAGCCCCTGTTATAGAGGTATTCACAATTATGAGGGGTATGGATCGGGTGAATGCAAGCAAGCTTTTTCTCATCAGGTTGGGTGAGACTAGAACTAAAGGCCATAGGTTTAGGGTGAAAGGTGAAATAATTCAGGAGAATCTGAGGCAAAGATTCTTCAATCAGAGGTTGTGTGAGTGTGAAATGAGCTTTCAGCTCAAATGGTGGATGTGGGTTTAATTGTAACCATTGAGAGAGTTTGGATAGTTAAATGGATGAGAGACGTATGGAATTGAATTGCCTTCATTTCTCACATCCTTCACATATATGAAGAGTAAAAATCTTTACAACACGTCTCCGTCTAAATGTGCAATGTGCAATAATAGTAATTTATAATAATTTATAATAAATAGAACAGTCAATGTAACATAGAAATACAAATCAGCATGAGTTAATCAGTCTGATGGCCTGGTGGAAGAAGCTATCCCAGAGCCTGTTGTTCCTGGCTTTTATGCTGTGGTACCATTTCCCACGTGGTTGGGGTGACTCGGGTCCCCAATGATCTGTCGGGCCCTTTTTCACACCCGACTTTGTAATTAAATGGGACTAGGCAGAAGACCAGGCTGGCAGAGACTAAAAGGGCTGAAGGGCCTGTCCCTGTGCAGTAGTGCTCTGTGACTCTATGAAAGATTCCAGATTCTAACAGAAATCATACTGACTGACTGACTCCTCCATCCCATTGCCAGTGCCTGCATCATCTCCTTGGTTTAAGTGAGTTAACTCAGCACAGTCAGAAGTCTTCACGGACTGCACGACCTTGCACCTCACCAGCTGCTAGACTCCTTCTTGAACACTGAATGAAGTTTCTCTGAAGTGTCTCTCAGAGTCTTGGCCAACCAAAGTGCTTCCTCTGCTGTTAAGAGGAGATGTTGTCCGGGAATAACTATCAAGGTTATGTTTGACATTGAACTATGAGAAGCAGCTTTCTCAGTGATGTACTGTGACTGTTGCTTTCGAGTGTGTGTGGATTTTATAGAAGGGAGGCCTGTCTTTTCTCTGACAGAACACTGACAACTGCATATGTCTAACTACACGTCTACAAAACCGACCGCCCCCACCTTCTTTTCTGTTTAGCTTTCTCCCCTGTTGTCATTAGTAACCCAGGGTCAATAGGTTTCAGTTACAACTGCAAATGAAATCCAAACAAAAAGAAACAGGTGCTGGAAATAAAAAAAATAGCAAAATATGAAATAAAAACCGAAAATGTGCAAATACTCAGGTGGTAAGGCGGCATCCGTGGATCGAGGAACAGAATGAACGTTTCGGGTGTGTGACTCTTCTATGGAAAGGGCCAAAGGGAATACTTCATTGGGGTGAGACCAGGGGTTCAGTGGGGTTTCATCTGAGAACTTATCCTATTGATGCATTCATGGAGAGAGTTATATCAAAGGATCATGAACAAACCCTATGCAATGTGGGTGGTTAGAGAGTGAGATTATTGTACTAATTTTATTTAGAGATACAACACAGAACAGGCCCTTGTGGCTTATTGGGCCAGAAACCCACCTTTTTAATACTAGCCTAATCACAGGACAATTTACAATGACCAATTAACCCCCAAGCAGTACATCTTTAGACTGTGGGAGGAAGCTGGAGCTCCTGGAGGAAACACACATGTTCACGGGGAGGACGTACAAAGTCCTTATAGAAAGCATTGGAATTGAATTCTGAATCCGATGCACCGAGCTGTAATAGTGTCACGTTAACTGCTACGCAACCACACGAAGGAACGCAAAAATGTAAGACTTAGAACATTCTCAGCAGGTTCGAGAGAGAAAAACTGAGCCAGTTTCACAAATGCATGACTTCATGCATTAATGATTATTTCTGATCCAGAGCAAGAAAGTGAGTTACCTACGATTGTAGCATTAAATATTGAATTCGGAATGCTTCCAGCATTCCCAGATGGAAAATAAGGAACTATCCACAAATTTACATTGGGCCTCATTACACAGTGCAAGTAGATCTGACTGAATGGTCAGAGTGGGAATGGGATGCAGATAAGTGGGCACTTAGGGCCCCTCCCGTGGATTGGGTGCAGACACTTCATTGAGGTTCCCCAACTGTGTTGTGCTTATCTCATACAGAGGAGCATACCTTGTTGTAATGAGAGAGCTATGAATGGTGATGAACCCAACTGCAGGGTGAAGTCTGGAATTAAATCAGACTCAAAATAAACAAGCCCACACAAACAAGAAATGAAAGGGTTGACTATTTTCTAAATGGAGATAAAATAGAAAAATCTGAGGCACAGGGGGAGTTGGGAGTCCTTGTGCAGGATTCCCTAAAGGTTAATTTACAGGTTGAGACTGTGGTGAGGAAGGCAAATGTGATGTTAGTGTTCATTTCAAGAACTAGAATATAGAAACAAGGATGTAATGTTGAGACTTTATAAAGCACTGGTGAGGCCTCACTTGAAGTTTTGTGAACAGGTTTGGGCCCCTTATCTTAGAAAGGATGTGCTGAAACTGGAGAGGGTTCAAGGGAGGTTCATTAAAATGATTCTGGGATTCAATGGCTTATCATATGAAGAACATTTGATGGCTCTGGGTCTGTATTCACTATAATTCAGAAGAATAAGGGGTGACCTAATTGAAATCTATTTAATAGTGAAAGGCCTTCATAGAGTGGATGTGGAGAGGACGTTTCCTGTGATGGGAGAGTCTAAGACCAGAGGACAGCCTCAGAGTAGAGGGGCATCCTTTTAGAATGATGAGGAGGAATTTTAGTCAGAGAGCAGTGAATCTGTGGAATTCTTTGATACAGACAGCTGTGGAGGCCAAGTCTTTATGTGTACTTAAGGCAGAGGTTAATAGATTCTTGATTGGTCAGGGCATGAAGGGATATGGGAAGAAGGCAGGAGACTGGAGCTGAGAGAAAATTTGGATCAGCCATGATGAAATGGGGGAGCAGACTCAATGGGCCACATGGCCTAATTCTGCTCCTATATCTTATGGTCTTATGGAAATCTAAAGGCAAAATCCCAAACAGCGGTACTAGAAATAGAACTCACTGAGCACTGAGTGCTCAGCCATTCTTTCCATGAAGAAACATGCCAGGCAATAATTGGCAGTCTGAGTCTTAAATGGACAGTGGCAGCTAACCATACTCTGGGGAGCTGGAGCACCGAAACTTGGATGCCTGTGGCTCTTCTGTGGGGACCATGACATTGTGAATGCTGAATTTAGTATATTTCAGTGAAATAATCATTGCCTCTCAGGTTTGGATCCCTAATTGCTCAGAACAGAAGAGTGATAGAGACAGACAGTAGCATAGAAGGCCCTTTGGCCCAACTTGTGCATGCTGGCCAAGGTGTCTATCTGAGATAGCCCTGCTTGCTTATGTTTGGCCCATTTTCACACCCATAAGATGTGAAAGGACTAGTGTTGCATCTCCTGAGATTATTTACATACAGTGAGCTACAATGCAGATTGTTAATCTACATGTTTTGAAATTAAGGATGATCTTTCATCAGAAATGATACAAACTGGAGAGGCTGGTTATCTGAAAATTTTGATTGAGTTTTGAGTCCTGAAAGCTGTGATGTGCCTCGTTGGAAAATGATACATGGAGTCTGTGGAGATTCAGCGTGTCATCGAAAGCTCTTGACAAATTTCTATAGCTGTGTACTGGAAAGTGTATTGACTGGCTGCATCATGGCCTGGTATGGAAACACCAATGTCTTTGAAAGGAAAATCCTACAAAAGGTAGTGGATTTGGCCCAGTACTTCACAAACAAAGCCCTCCTAACTATTGAGCACATCTGCATGAAATGCTGTTGTATGAAAGCAGCATCCATCATCAAATATCCTCAACACACCCAGGTCATGCTCTTTTCTTGCTGCTGCCATCAGGTAGAAGGTACAAGCGCCTCAGGACTCACTCTAGCAGGTTCAAGAACAGCTACCACCCCTCAAACATCAGGCTCTTCAACAAAAGGAGATAACTACACTCACATGCCCAACCATTGAGATGTTCCCACAACCAATGATCTCACTTTTAAGGACTCCTTATCTTGTTATCTCATGTTCTTGTTATTTATTACTAGTTATTTGTATTTGCATTTGCACAGTTTGTTGTCTTCTGGTTGACCTTTCATTGAACTTGTTATAGTTAATATTCTATAGATTTGCTGTACACCAGCAGGATAATGAATCTTAGTGTTGTATGTGGTGACATATACGAATGTACTCTGATAATACAATTTAATTTGAGCTTCAATACGTGGTTGCCTAAGTTTATGATGTTGTTTGTTGTAACAAGCTAAGAGGCGAAAGACAGTGAGAGTGGGACGGGGAATTGAAGATGTAGGAAACTGGAAATTTAGGATCACTCGTGCCAATTGAACAGATGTTTTCTGCAAACTACTCACCAATCTGTGAGAATGTATATAGTAATCTAGAGCTTTCAATGTGGTGTTTCAGCTGGGAAAGAATACACTGAGAGGCTATTTACTAAATACCTCATGTACTTAATAAAGTGGCCATTGAGTGTATATCAGCACCTGGTAGATTAACAGTATTATTACAATTCCCCATTTCTTTCCCTGTAGTTGTCCAAATTATTCACCTGAAGTGCCTCTCCAAGTACCTACTGAAGGTGTTGGTTGATTCTATTTTGATACGTCTAGAATCACAAGTTCCTGATCCTAATTGCTCGTATGTTCACATTTATCTTCCATCTGTCATTGCATCCAGCATCTCCCAGTGGCCAGTCCTTTTAATTCCCTTTCCCATTCTCACACTGATGTGTCTGTTCATGACCAAGTGGAGGCTCGATGCAGAACAGAAGAACAGAAATTCATATTCTGCCTTGGTAGTCTTCATCAGATGGCATGAGCACCAGTTTCTCTAACTTCCATTAACCAACCCCTGTCCCCATTTTTTCCTCTATCCCATCAACCCTTTGCTTTTTCCTTCCCTCCTCCTCTTGATCTGCCCACCACACACACCTTCCACCTTCCTCACCTCTTTCACTTTATTCCATGGTCAACTGTCCTCTCCTATCAGATTCCATCTTCTTCAGCTCTTTGTTACTACCACCTATTAACTACCAGCTTTGTACATCATTCTCACTCTCCCCTCCCTCATCTGCCTATCAACTCTTCCTATCACCAGCAAGCTTTTGATCAACTCCCATTCCCCCCACCTCTATATAGCTGCAACCTCCCCTTTTTCTTTCCAGTCCTGATGAAGGATCTCACCACAAATTCTTGAATTTTCTATTCCCTCCACAGGTGCTACCTGATCTGTTGACTTTCTCTGCATTTTGTGTGTTGCTCTGGACTTCCAGCATGAGCAGTCTTTCTTCTGTTTCGCATCCACTTGTAGCTTTAGATAGACAGATAGATACTTTATTGATCCCAAAGGAAATTACAGTGTCACAGTAACATTACTAGTGCACAGATATACAAATATTAGAAGAGGAGTAGAAAGAATTTAAAAAAAGTTACCACAAACAGTCTAACAGGAGGGGGTCCTCACTTCCCCATCTATAGGTTGTCTCATTATAGAGCCTAATGGCCGAAGGTAAGAATAACCTCATATAGTGCTCTTTGGAGCAGCACAGTTGCCTTAGTCTATTACTAAAGCGCTCCCCTGTTCAGCTAGGATTGCATGCAGAGGGTGAGAAACATTGTCCAGAATTGGCAGGATTTTCTTAGGGTTCTTTGCTCTCCCACAGCCTCCAGTGCGTTCAGTTTGACTCCTATAACAGAGCCAGCCTTTCTAATCAGTTTACTGAGCCTGTTGGCATCACCCATGTTGATGCCATTGCCCCAGCACATCACCACATAGAAGACTGTACTGGCGACAACAGACTGGTAGAACATGTGAAGGAGAGGCCTGCACACTCCAAAGGACCTCAGTCTCCTCAGGAAGTAGAGGCAACTCTGGCCTTTCTTGTACACAGCCTCTGTCATGGTGCTCCAGTCAAGTCTGCAATCCAGGAGCACCCCGGGTACTTGTAGGTCCTCACCAACAATAGTAACAGGGAGCAGTGCAGGCTGAGTCTTCCTAAAGTCCATCACCATCTCCTCTGTCTTACTAAGGTTGAGCTTCAGATGATTCAGCTTGCACCATTTGACAAAGTCCTCTACCAGGGCTCTATATTCATCCTCCCGTCCTCCCTTTATACACCAGTATTGCTGAGTCATCAGAGAATTTCTGCATATGACATGACTCAGTACTGTATCTAAAGCCGAATGTATGCAAGGTAAACGGGAAGGGAGCCAATACAGTCCCCAGTGCTGCTTATAGCCATAGCTGACACACAGCTCTGAAGCTGTGAACATTTTCCCCAAATGTTAAATCTGTGGCCCTGTCCTTGAACCATTCAGAAATAGAAGTAACTTTTCCTTTATTTCCTCAATTCTCCATACGTAATAACAGAAGTTTTGACATCTCTTTAGTATTCTTCAGTATCTGTTTAAAATGTGCTGGCAGAACATTTAGTCAGACCAGTGAACTGAGAGAATCCAACAAAAGAGCCCACAGTGTACAGTGTTAAGTTTCTTTCAAATTAATTATTGGTTTCAATTTAGCTTGTGCCTGCTCAGAATGTTAAAACTCAAAATAGTACAAGGAACAGCACTGGCAACACAGGTCATCCTTCTGTGAGTCAGAAGTGTGTGAGTAACAAACCGGACTCTGTCATTCAAGCAGAGAGTGCAGTCTGAGGCTGTTGCCATCCTATCTTCCAGAAGAGAATTTAATTCAACATATCCCTAAATCTTGATGTAAGAATTCCCGTGACTTCATTGGAAGCTGTAGCACTACTCCAGCATGTTACCAGAAACTGGTAAACTGATCATAAATTGCAAATAAGCCTGCAGATCCTGGAAATCTATAGCAACACACACAAAATGCTGGAGGAACCCAGCAGGTCAGGCAGCATCTGTGGGAGGGAATGAACAGTCAATGCTTCAGCCCAAGACCTTTCTTCAGGACCAGAAAGGAAGGGGGAAGTCATTTCAGTGACAAGTAAACTTTGCTTAGTAGTGAGCTGAACACTAGCCCTTCTTTCACCTCCTTCCCCGACACCGTAATCTTTTCAATCTGGCCCAGCGCTTAAGTTGGTCATATCTCTGCTCATTCCTCACTCTCGGATCAGGGTCCTGCCACTGCGGACCATGCTGTTAGGTTGGGCCCCAATGCCATGATTTGCTACTTACCCAACCTTTCCAATCTGGTGTGGCACCCAAATCGGTGAAACAACAGCTTGTTCCTCGCTCTCGGCATGGGTCCCGCTGCCCCACCTCTGTTCCGCCTCACCTCGGATCCGCCACTTTGAATTGGTTCATCTTCTGCCCCGGTGATGGCCATTCATTGGCTTGCTCCTCACTCACAGGCCCGGGTTCCACCGCCCCGATTCAGCATGTACATGCTACACCACAATCGTCCTGCGCCTCTGAGACTTCATTCACGTTGCAAAAATGCCAGGTCATACAGGGGGCTGAGAGCTCAGCTCTGAAAGAGAAGTCACAGGCTGTTGATTGTTTTCCAGAGAAGGTGTATCAGTAGTTAGAAGTTTTGCTTGCCGCCAGTAAGTCATTGCTGTGTTTCACCGGCACCATCTTAAACCAGACTCCCCCTCCACTGACTCCATTCACTTCTCACTGCTTGGAAAAGTAGCAAGCATAATAAATGACATCCCCTCACCCCAGTCTCACTTCTCCCCTCTCCTGCTGGCTAAAAGATACAGAAGCATCTATCATCAGGCTAAAGGTCAGCTTCTATCCTGCTGTTACTTGCGTCTTGAACAAATCTGTCATAGGCTCAAGACAAATTCTTTACCTCCCAATCCACCTTACTGTCATTTTGATCTTTATTTTACACTGCACTTTCCCTGTAGCCACAACACCAAATGCTGCATTCTACTTTTCTTTTTATTACCTCAGTGTAGTTATATATGGCACCCGGACAAATTTATTTCACAGAACCTTGATATATGTGAATCAGCAGAGTAGGCTAGAATGTTTTGCATCCACGAGAGAAGGCCGACAGGCTCTCAGTTCAGTGTCTCATCTGAAAGGCAGTGCAGCACTCCACTAGGTTGTCAGCCTACATTTTAATGCCTAAACCTCTGAAGACAGGTCTACGACTGACCTTGACTGGCAAGCAAGAGATCAACCACTCTGCCAAAGAATCAAAATCAGGTTTAATATCACCGGTATATGTTGTGAAATTTGTTGCCTTTGCAGCAGAAATACAATGTAAAATAAAATGTGAATTACAGTAAATATATATATATTGGTTAAATAAGTCGTGCAAAACTGGAAATAAAAAAGTAGTGGTCTTCATTGGTTCAATGTCCATTCAGAAATCTGATGGCAGAGAAGAAGCTGTTCCTGAATCATTGAATGTGTGCCTTCAGGCTCCTGTACTTCCTTCCTGATGGCAGCAATGAGAGTAAGGCATGACCTGGGTTATTTTTGAGGCATTACTCCTTGAAGATGTCCTGGATACCACAGAGGCTAGTGTCCATAAAGGAGCCGACTAAGTTTGCAATTCTCTGCTGCTTATTTTGATCCTGCGCAGTAGCCCTCCTACACCCCCCCCCCCCCACCTCTGCCCCCACCACCCATACTAGACAGTGATGCAGCCAGTTAGAATGCTCTCCATGGTACATCTGTAGAAATTTGTGAGTGTCTTTGGTACCAAATCTCCGCAAACTCCTAATGAGATATAGCTGCTGTCATGACTTGGTTGCATTTGCATCGATATGTTGGGTCCAGGTTAGATCCTCAGAGATTTT
The DNA here is from genome assembly GCF_030144855.1 of Hypanus sabinus. Lineage (NCBI taxonomy): Eukaryota > Metazoa > Chordata > Chondrichthyes > Myliobatiformes > Dasyatidae > Hypanus > Hypanus sabinus. Next base: position 196,623,357 of record NC_082707.1, read on the forward strand.
AACAGCCAGGAATTTGAAATGGTTCACTCTCTCCACTTCTGATCTCTGTATGAGGGTTGGTTCATTTTCCCTCGTCTTACCCTTCCTGGAGTTCACAATCAGCTCTTTGGTCTTACTGGCATTGAGTGCCAGGTTGTTGCTGCGACACCACTCAACTAGCTGGTATGTCTCGCTCTGTATGCCCTCTCGTCTCATCTAAGATTCTACCAATAATAGTTGTATCATCAGCAAATTTATAGATGGTATTTGAGCTATGCCTAGCCACACAGTCATGGGTGTAGAGACGTTGTAATTTTGAGTGTTAACATTTGAGTAACCATAAACTAAGCTGAAATAGTGGCACAGGAGTTGGGTCTGTTATTTCATACCTCTAGTCCTGACCTGTGGTGCTGTCTGTGTATATATATTTAGAAATGCACCACAGTGACAGGCCCTTCCGATCTGACAAGCTATTGCCAACAAATTACATGTGACCAATTAACCTACTCACTAGTTTGTGCGAGGAAATCAGAGATGCCAGAGGAAACTCACGAGGAAAACGTTCAAACTCTTTAATGACGAGGCCAGAATTGAACTGTTGTTGCTGACGCTGTAATAGCAGTACACTAACCGCTGCATGCCAGTGCTTCTCCGCATGCCCTAAAAAAAAGAAATAGGTTAATTGGACCACTGTAAACTGCTCTGGCTGGCAGAGGGCATTGGGTTTGGTGGGATGGCCAGAGGAAGGGAAGGATTGGCAAGTGAGGGAGATGCAGGTGAGAAAATAGAGTATGTGGATGATTGATGTCTAGTATGAACATGACTGGCTGAAGGGACTGCTTCCATTCACACTGATTTTATTTATTTATTGAGATACAGCATGGATTAAGTCTTCGAGCCACGCTGCCCAGCAGTTGCCTGATTTAATCCTCGCCTAATCACAGGACAATTTACAATGACCAATTAGCCTAACAACCGATAAGTCTTTGGACTGTGGAAGAAAGGTGGAGCAAGTTAGGCCTCTGGTCTTTGGAGTTTAGAAGAATGAGATGCGATCTTATGTAAAACATAGAACAGCATAACAACACACAGAGAACACTGGAAGAACTTCGCAAGTCAGGCAGCATCTATGAAAGAGAGAAAGCAGTCAATGCTTCAGGCTGAGACTCTTCATCAGGACTGAGAAGGAAGGGGGAAGATGGCAGAATAAGAAGGTGGACAGATGGAAGGAGGCTAGCTGGAAGGTGATAAGTGAAGCCAGATGGGTAGGAAAGGCCAAGGGCTGGAGTGCAACATAGCAAAGGAACAAACTCTTTGGCAGATAATACCTATGTGAAACACAATGCCAAATTAAACTAAATCTCTCTTGTTGGTACATGATCCATATCCCTCCAGTCCCTTTATATATATAAGATATAGGAGCAGAAGTAAGCCATTTGGCCCATCAAATCTGCTCCACCATTCAATCATGGGCTGATATAATTCTTCCAGTCATCCCCACTCCACTGCCTTCTCCCCATACCCTTTGATGCCCTGGCTAATCACGAACCTATCTGTCTCTGCCTTAAATGCACCCAGTGACTTGGCCTCCAGCCACTCGTGGCAACAAATTCCACAGATTTACCACCCTCTGACTAAAGTAATTTCACTGTAACACTTACATATTTTTAAGAAAATTCTTTCCTATTCTATCCAGTTCCACAACAATCCCAGGCAGACTGTTAATCTCTGTGTAAAAGAACTTGCCTCACACATCTCATTTGAACTTTCCACCTCTCACCTTAAATGCACGTCCTCTAGTATTTCACACTTCTATCCTGGGAAACCGCAGAAGTATATTAGAGTGGACAAAGTGGATATTGAGAAGAGATTTTGCCTTGTGTGAGGGTGAGGGGGTTGAATCTAGAAGTGCAGGCAATGTTCTCACTAAAGGGGATGGCTTATTATGATAAAGATAAGGTACAATTTCTTTTCAGTGGATTATGAATGTTTGCAATTCTCCACCCTCATTGCAGGGCGAAGCAGTCAGTATTTTGGTTTAAAGGAGAGCCCAGGATAATGGGGAAGAGGTAGGAAAGTGGAGACACAAGGGACTGTAGATGCTAGAATGTGGAGCAGCACTTGTGGGAAGTGGAGCTGAGGTCATCATATCAGATTCTTTCTTCTCCAGCACTTGACCTTTCCCACCCACCTGGCTTCACCTATCACCTTCCTGCTAGCCTCTCCCCCCCCCCCCCCGCCCCCAACCTTTTTATTCTGGCATCTTCTGCCTTCCTTCTCAGTCCTGAAGAAGGATCTCGGCCTAACATGGCGACATTTTTTCTTTTCCATTGATGCTGCCTGACCTGCTGAGTTCCTTCAGAATTCTGTTTGTGTTGTTTATTTATTTATCTATTGGTTTGTTTACTTATTTATTTAGAGATACAGTATGGAACAGGCCCTTCTGGCCCAACGAGCAGCACACCCACTTATTTAACACTAGTCTAATTGCAAGGCAACTTATGATGAGCATCTGGTGCATATCACAAGTCCTGGTTACATGATCACTGATGCCACGCAGACAGTCTATAATAATGGCTGGGGTCACCCATCTTGTAAAGACACTGCCCAGAAGAATGCAAAGGGAAACCACTTCTGTAGAGAAACCGGAGCACCCGGAGGAAACCCATGGGCACATGAGAAGGAAGGTATATACTTGCTTATAGAGGACGCTGGGATTGAACTTTGAACTCCAAACTGTAACGGCATTGCACTAACTGCTATGCTAGCTATTACCAGGGGTCTTTCTGAACAGTAGAATAGGTTCAATTGAACCTAATTGCCGAACCAACTCCAGAGACTGAATGACCTATTCCTCTCCTCTAGACCACATAAGATTTTACATGAAAGCATATTCATAAGTTTGCATCGTTGGGCTGCATACTAGTTAAGTATGCCAGTGAATTGTTGGCTGAATCTAGTTAAGTCCTTGCACACTGCCCTATTGATTTGATTTTTAAGTCTTTTGTTCTCATTAATTCTCTTCCTTCCACTAAAAATGTTTCTTCTTCCCACAGTTTTCCTAGTATCTCAATCCTCCTCCCACGCACTCTTTGTAACTGAACACAATCCCCCCCTTGTGCCTGATATCACGGTGAAGTGGTCCCATTAACAGACAGCACAGAGTCGTGAGGCGGGAGCTGTCAACTGTGCTCTTGTCAGGAGAGTGACTCATTGCCGCCAGAATAATCTGCATCTGTTATCTGCCTGTGTCAGTTGCTGCTCAGTCTCAGCCTCTTTTAGACCAAAGGCGACAGATTATTTCACATTTGATAGATCAGGGCCAGCACAAATGGGAGACCCAGACTACATCAGTTTCCAACAGAAGATAGCTACATCGCATGCTGGACATTCCTTCATCTCCTCCTTGCCACGAGCAGAAGATATTAAAGTTTGAGAATACCTAACACCAGGGCCAAGGACAGAATTTTCCCACTGTTGCAATACTCTACATAGAACAGTACAGCACAGTAGAGGCCCTTTGGCCCTTGATGCTATGCTGCCCTTTAAACCTACTTCAGTCACCCTCCCACATAGCCCTCAATTTTTCTTTCATCCATATGCCTATCAAAGAGGCTCTTAAATGTCCCTAATGTACCTGCCTCCAACAATAGCAGTCCTCTTATAGAATAAGGATGAACTCTTACCTCATCAAGGCTCTTGTACTTATTGGTTTCCCTGCAGTGCTTTTGTCTACAACTGTAACACTATAGTCTGCACTGTCTTTTCTCCTTTTGTACAAGCTCATGTATTTATATACAGAATGATCTGACTGGATGCGTGCAAAGAAAACTTTCCAATGTGTTTCAAACCATGTGACAACAATAAACCAATTACAATTACACTGAAGATGAAATTCCTAACTCCTGCCATGAAGTGCTAGAATCCGAATCAGGTTTAATATCACTGGCAAATGTTGTGAAATTTGTTGTTTTGTGGCAGCAATACATAAAAAAAATTTTAAACTGTAAATTACAGTAAGTATATATATTTAAAAAGTTAAACAAACAATGCAAAATGAGAGAAAAGGAAGTAGTGAGGTGGTGTTCATTCTGAAACCTGATGGCAAAGGGGACAGAAACAATCCCTGAATCATTGAGTGTGTGCCTTCAGGCTTCAGTACCTTCTTCCTGCTGGTAGCAGTGAGACGAAAGCATGTCCTGGGTGTTGGGAGTCCTTATTGATATATTGCTGCCTTTTTGGGGCATCACCCCTGGAAGATGTCCTGGATGCTGGGGAGGCTAGTGCTCATGATGGAGGTGACTAAGTTTACAACTCTGCAGCTTATTTCGATCTTGTACAGTGGCCCCTCCATATCAGAGTGATACAGCCAGTTAGAAAAGCTCTTCATGCATCTGTAGAAATTTTTGAGTGCCTTTAGTGACATAGCAAAGCTCAGCAAACTCCTAATGAAGTATAGCCAATGCCATGCCTTCTTTGTAACTGCATCGATAAGCTGGGTTCAGGATAAATCCTCTGATATATTGACACCCAGAAACTTGAAGTTGCTCACCCTTTCCACTACTGATCCATCAATGAGGTCTTCCTTTGTTCTCCCCTTTCTGAAGTCCACAATTGACTCTTTGGTTTTACTGTTGTTGAGTACAAGGTTCTTGCTGCAGCACCACTCAGTCAGCTGATCTATCTCGCTCCTGTATGCCTTCTTGTCACCATCTGAAACTCTGCCAGCAATAGTTGTGTCGTCAGGAAATTTATAGATGGCCTTTGATCTGTGCCTAGCGACACCATCATGGGTGTAGAGACAGTAGAGCACCAGGTTGGAAAGCCAGCTCAATTCTGAATCAGTGGCCACTTTATTAGGTACACCTGCTTATTAATGCAAATATCTAATCAGCCAATCATTTGGAATAATTGTTGGTTTGAGTATCTCAGAAACTGCTGATCTCCTAGGAGTTTTACACACAATCGTCTGGAGAATTTACAGAGAATAGTGCGAAAATCCAAAAGCATCCAGTGACTTCATTGGGCAAAAGCACTTTGAAAGAGGTCAGAGGAGAATGGCCAGGCTAGTTGAAGCTGACACGAAGGTGACAGTAACTCTAATAACCATGTGTTACAACAGTGATGTGCAGAAGGGCATCTCCAAGTGCAGAACATGTCAAACCTTGAAGTGGATGGGCTACAGCAGCAGAAGATCACACTGGGTTCCACTGCTGTAAAGTAGTGGCCACTGAGTGTATACTCAATGGGTAGAACAGCCTAACTATTCTATGATTTTGTGAAAATGATCCTGAGCATTTCACAAACAAAACATAATTTGACAATAGTTACACCACATACCTTAGACTAAAATTTCCTGTTTTTTTATTCATCACCTATCCAAGTATCTTTTAAATGTTGTTAATATACCTGCTTTCACCATTTCATATGCAAGGTTATTCCATATATGGACCACAATTTGGGTGCAAAAGGTTATCTCGGAAGTTCCAGTCATTCTTCTCTCATCATAAACCTATGTTCTCTAATTCCAATTCCCCCTCGCCTCACCTATGTCCCTCATGATTGTATACATTGCTAAACTATCACTCCTGAACTTCCTACTCTCCCCTAAAAATAGTCCTAAACTGCTCAACCTCTCTCCACAACGGAGTCCTTTGAGTCCCAGTGACATCCTCGTTAATGTCTGCTGCGCTCTTCCCTGCATATTGGTACATTTCCTATACAAAGATGACCAAATCTGAACATAATAAGCTGGACTTCCTGGTGGCCAAACATTTTAATTGTGTTTCCCATTCCGACATATTGATCCTTGCCACCTCTCATGTCAAGATGAGGCCAAGCTTAGGGAGGACAAGCAACACTTTATATATTGTCTGGGTACCCTACATCCTGATGCCATGAATATCAGTTTCTCCTTCTGGTAACCAAATCCCTCCCCCTCCCACCTTCCTCTATTCCCCACTCTGATCTTTTACTTCTTCTCACCAGCCTGCTACTTCCCCCTGGGTCCCCTCCTCCTTCCCTTTCTCCTACGGTCCACTCTCCTCTCCTATCAGATTCTTTTTTTCTCCAGCCCTTTACCTTTCCTACCCAACTGGCTTCATCTATCGCCTTCCACTAGCCTTTTTCCCCTCCCCAAACCTTTTCATTCTGGTGTCTTCCCCCATTTTTCTCAGTCCTGATGAAGGGTCTTGTCCCAGAAGATTGACTGTTTATTCTTTTCCATTAATGCTGACTGACCTGCTTGGGCTTGTCCAGCATTTCCTGTGTGCTGCTTTGCAAGGTTTCTTTTTGGAATTACTTAAAACAGGGGTCCACAGACCCCTTGGCTAATGGTAAGGCTCCATGTCATGAAGAAGGTTGGAAGCACCTGATTTAAAAGGATTGCTAAGGAGGCTATGGGGCGAAAGCAGGAGAATGGGGTTGAGAAGGATGATATATCAGCCATGATTGAATGGTGGTGCAGATTCGATGGACTAACTGGCCTAATTCTGCACTCCTATGTCTTAAGGTCTTATGTCAATGAAAATTTCCCACAACTAACCTGAAAGGAGTCTTTATAAATGATTAAAAAAAAGCTCTGTCCCAGCATGTTATTACAACAATAGCTTTGAGTCATTCCAGCTAAATCTCAAGTCACAATACTTTATCGCCCATAAAATGTGCAGCCTGAGCAGGTTCACTTTGCTTGAAGAAGGAGGAGAACACACTGACTTAATTCCTCCAAGCTGTTTTAACCTACTTGAAAGTTTACTGTGTGTCTTTCCTCATTCTGGAAGTGACATGTGTGCTGAAATTAGAAACAAACAAAGCCTGAAGGTTGGTGTCTTATTACTGGGTTGCTTTGCCAAGTTCATAGTTTAATTAGTAAATTGTTTCATTTCTCCTTGCTGTGAGCTGTCTGGATGTCAAATGAGGATATTCTAGAAAAATCCTGGTATAAATCCGTTTCTTTCTGTGAGCTTCTCCACAATTAAATGAAACCAAAATCCACAGGTTTGAAATAAGCTCCACCATTACCACTAGCCTCCATGCTATCCAGGACATCTTCAAGGAGCAGTGCCTCAAAAAGGTGGCGTCCATCATCAAGGATCTCCGTCACTCAGGATATGTCTTGTTCCCATTGTTACCATCAGGAAGGAGGTACAGAAGTCTGAAGGCATACATTCAATGACTTAAGAACAGCTTCTTCCCCTCTGCCATTCAATTTCTGAATGGACGTTGAATCCACAACCTTTTTAATTTCTATTTTTAAACCACTTATTTGTTTAACTATTTAATATATACTATATAAACTTAATGTAATTCACGGTTTGTTTTCTATTATTATGTATTGCTGCCACAAAGACAACAAATATGCCAGTGATATTAAATCTGATTCTGACTACTTCAACATAACCATTGCCACAACTGTTCCTTCATCTTCAATACACTGTTTGCAAAAGTTAATTTACACCATTTTTGCATCAAGAACACTAGTTTCCACAGGGAGTTGGGTAAGCTTGCATACGTCCATCACATGTTGATCTGCAAATTCCGTTCTCACCACAGGGACTTAGTGAAAGGGACAGCGAAAGATTGTCATAGTGATGAAAGGTTGCTTTTTGAACAGGAGGACATGTGCTGTGGCATTCTTCTGGTTTCAGTACCGCATACAATGCTTTTATTTATATCACTGACATGGACTTGGGTGTGCGGAGGGCACAGTTCTCAAACTTGCAGATGGCACAAAACTTGGAGGTGTTATGGAAATGAAGATGTTAATACAGTTGGTCCTGCTCTCAGGCAATAGTGACAAAGATATCTACAAGAAGCGCTGCTGCAAGAAAGCAATACACATCATCAAGAATGCAGACCATCCGGGCCATACTCGCATCTCACTGCTGCAGTTCGAAAGGAGGTACAGGAGCCTTCAAGTCTCACACCACCAGATTCAGAAACAGTTATTACCCCTCAACCATCAGGCTGATGAACCAGTGCGGATAACTTCACTCATCCCATCACTGAACACAACCTATCAATTCAAATTCATGTTCTCAGTTTATATATTTGAATTGAATTGACCTTATTTCTTACACCCTTCACAAACATGAGGAGTAAAAACTTTACGTTATGTCTCCTTCTAAGTGTGCAATTTATAGTAATTTTAATAAATATGTACAACTGGACAGTCAATATAACATAGATATACAATTGTACCAACGTGAATTAATCAGTCTGATGTCCTGGTGGAAGAAGCTGTCCCAGAGCCTGTTTCAGGCTTTTATGCTGTGGTACTATTTCCCAGACAGTAGCAGCTGGAACAGTTTGTGGTTGGGGTGACTCGGGTCCCCAATGATTCTTCGGGCCCTTTTTATGCACCTGTCTTTGTAAGTGTCCTGGAAAATAGGAAGTTCATATCTACAGATGCGTTGGGCTGTCCACACCACTCTCTGCAGAGCCCTGTGATTAAGGGAAGTACAGTTCCCATACCAGGCAGTGATACAGCCAGTCAGGATGCTCTCAATTGTGCCCCTGTAGAAAGTTCTTAGGATTTGGGGGCCCATACCAAACTTCTTCAACTGTCTGAGGTGAAGAAGACATTATTGTGCCTTTTTCACCACACAGCCAGTGCGTACAGACCATGTGAGGTCCTAGGTGATATGTATGCGAGGAACTTAAAGCTGTTCACACTCTCAACCCCAGATCTATTGATGTCACTAGGGGTTAGCCTGTCTGTTCTCCATGTTTGTGTATTTAATTATTTATTTGTTTTTTGTGTATTTGCACCGTTTGTCTTTTGCTTCTTGGTCTTTGTGTGTAGTTTTTCACTGATTCTATTGTACTTCTTTGTTTTACTCTCAATTGTCACTTTCCACGTTTTGTGGTGCTATGGGCAGCAACCTTCTTGTTTCTATAACATTTGCCTGTTCTTTACAACGCCGGGTTACTCGCTCAATGCTCTTTTACTCTAAATGTTCACAAAAAAAGAACTTCATGGCAGTATATGGTGACATGTATGCATTTTGGTAATAGATTTACTTCGAATTTTGAACCTTGAGTTCCTGAGAAACATTACTTCGCTAGAAGTTGCATTATAGCAGCACAAGTGGTAGCTGCATTCAAAGCCGAGAGTTAGGCAGGCTTTCCCGATTGTGCTCTAACCAGTTTAACCAGCGTAATGCAAGTTCTGTCCCGTAAGCCATTAATCATATTCTAACCAATTCTCATTATGAAAACACATGTTATAGCAGAACTACCTGAAAGGAAATGTGGACATATTGGTGAAATAAGTAAATACATGGTGGATGAAATTTAATACTGAAAATTGATAAGTGTTATATTTTGGAAGAAAACATGAGAAAAGACAATATAAACTAAAAATAAACTAAAGTGCATATTTCTACAAGGACAGGGAGATTTGATGATATAATGACACAATTCATTAAAGAAACAAGGAAGGTTGTGGGTGTGGTTAAGAAACATATGGGATTTTGGTCTTTAAAAGAAGGAACATAGACTCCAAGAGAAAGGAAATCAGTATGCTCCATTGTAAAATTCACGCCTAGCTATATTAGAGCATTAGATAATACTATTTACTTCATTCATTTGTTTACTTGTCTGTTTATTTATCTATCTATCTATTTATTTATTTTCCCTCTATCTACCTCTCTGCCTCAGCAAGGACCTGACCCACTGCATTTTGCCTATCACCACATTAGGTCTGTGGCAAATGCAATCTCAATGGCTCTTCACATGGCCTTAGATCACCTGGACAACACAAATGCCTATGTCAGGATGCTGTTCATCGTCTGTAGCTCAGTGTTTAACACCTCATTTTCACAATCCTGATCGTTAAGCTACAGAACCTGGGCCTCTGTACCTCCATCTGCAATTGGATCCATGACTTCCAAACAGGAAGACCACAATCTGTGTGGATTGGTGATAACATCTACTCGCTGATGGTCAATACTGGCACACCTTGAGGATATGTGCTTAGCCCGCTGTTCTAATCTCTCTATACCCATGTCTGTGTGGCTAGGTATAGCTCAAATGTCATCTATAAATTTGTTGATGATACAACCATTGTTGGCAGAATTTCAGATAGATTTGAGAGGGCGTACAGGAGCAAGGTATGCCAGCTAGTTGAGTGTTGTCACAGCAACAACCTTGCACTCACTGTCAGTAACACCAAAGAGTTGATTGTGGACTTCAGAAAGGGTAATGTGAGGGAACACACACCAGTCCTCATAGAGGGCTCTGGAGTGGAAAAAGTGAGCAATTTCAAGTTCTTGGGTGTCAATATCTCTGAGAATCTAACCTGGATCGAACATATCGATGCAAATACAAGCAAGTTATGGCAGCAGCTATATTGCATTAGGAGTTTGAGGAGATTTACTATGTCACCAAAGACACTCACAGATTCCTACAGATATATGTGGGAGAGCATTCTGACAGACTGCATCACTATCATGTATTGGAGGGTGGGGTGTTACTCCACAGGATAGAAAGAAGCTATAGCAAGTTGTAAAATTAGTCAGCTTTGTCATGGGCACTAGCCTCCATTATATTCAAGACATCTTCATCAAGTGGTGTCTCAGTAAGGCGGCATCCATTATTAAGGACCCCCATCACCCAGGGCACCCCCCTCTTCTCACTGTTACCATCAGGAAGGAGGTACAGGAGCCTGAATGCACACACTCAATGATTCAGAATCAGCTTCTTCCCCTCTGCCATTCGATTCCTAAATGGATATTTGACTCATGAACATTGCCTCAATTTTTAAAGTTATTTCTGTTTTCACATTATTTTTAATTTAACTATGTATTACACACACACAGGCACATTTATTTACTGATTGATTTCAAAGTATGTATTTATTGATTTATTTTCTATATTTATCATGCATTGCAATGTACAGTGCTGCTAAGTGAACAAATTTCACAGCATATGCTGGTGTTAATAAACCTGATTCTGATTATATATATATAAAAATCAGAATCAGGTTTATTTAGTTATGCATGAATTTATTTAGAGCATAAAACAGGCTCTTCCGGCCCAACACACCACACTGCGCAGCAGCCCACCTATTTAACCCTTGCCTAATCACAGGACAAGTTACAATGACCAGTTAACCTACTAATGGAAACCGGAGCACCCGGAGGAAATCCATGTGGTTCATGGGGAGAATGTACAAATTCCTTACAGAGCACACTGGAATTGAATTCTGAATTCCGATGCCCTGAACTGTAATAGCATCGTGCTAATCACTGTGCTACCATAGGAGAGATTTAAAGGCTTTAGAAAGGGAGCTGAAGAGATATAAGAAAACAGTTTCAAGGGTGGATTGATTTTATTTTTGTGGATTAACAGGGATTCTTCTTGAAACAAAGGAGGTTGTAATGCCATGTTCCTCTGATCCAAGAACAACCCCAAATTATGATAGTTGTGAAGGAAAGAGATATTTAAGGTATATTGAGTGCGGATTGCATGGATCCGGGGTTCCCATCCTGAGGTTCATGGGCCACTCGGTTAATGGTAGGTGTCCATGGCATAAAAAAGGTTGGTAACCCCTGGAGTAGAAGTAGGGAAATGATTTCAATTGGTGGAAAAGTCATGAAGAGAGCATGCAGGTGACTGACAGGAGAATCTCAGGTATTATGTAGAGAGACCTCTTTACCCTATGTGTGACTTGGGTCAGGAATACACTGCTAGAACTGAGGCAGATTTAATGGTGTTGAAAGTGAAGCTGGAAAAGTAGCTGAAAGGAAAAGAAATGCTGGACAGCAGAGTGGGACTAGCTTGGATGCTCTTGTGTAGGTCTGGTATGGACTCACAGCATCTAATGTTTCCTCACTCTGCTGTCATTTTGTGCTTAGCAAATGGCTGGAAATCCCACAGTGCTGTTCAGTGATATGCATTTTCACCCATTTCACTTTCTTGGGTTTGCAGTGCACAATTCTTACACCGTCCTCTCCATTTTCCCCTTTTGTATTGCTTCTCACATCCTGTCTCACTCCTCGCCTTGCCTGTTTCATCTCCTATTAATTTCTATCATTTTATTTACCCATTGGCCCAATGTTCCCTCTCTCCATTCTCTCACTTGCCTGCCCTTCTTTCTCCTTCCCTTTCCTTCATTTCTCCTCCCACCTGTTCCATTCTCTCCTGTCTTCCCCTCTCACCACCACTCCACTTCCTTTTACTACCTCTTTGCCCGTTCCCTGAAATGTAATGCTGCATCCACTTCCCAAGTAACCCTTTTTAAGGCACTGTGTCCTCACCACTGTTGTGTTCTTTAAACAGGGCCTCCCTTGGCTGGTGACAGGAGTCCCCAACAATCCAGCGTTGCCACCTGGGTACATCCCCAGTGCCCAAAAGCCTGAAGCTGTAGTGCATGCAATGAAGGTAAAATCCAGCAGACATTTTGTTTTACAAACAAAAAAAGATGTGCTTATTCATCAAAAGAAATGCCTTACCTAAAATTATATTGCTTCGAAACTGACCACCAAATAGAAGTCCCAGGGACCTCCTTTCGCTGAGTCTCCATTATCAGGAATCTTTAGTTCTTGTTCCTGGAGAAAGCTGTGACATGATCTAAGCCATGTGTTATTCTTTTCACCTCTTTCCTTCTTCCAGGGATTTACAACCTTTCTTATGCCGTGGACCAATACCATTAAGCAAGGGGTCCGTGGACCCCAGGTTGAGAACCCCTGCTCTATCCCTTCCATCTGCCTTTTCTGTCCTCCTCTTGCTCCATTCCAAAACTTTAGAATCTACCAAATGCTGAAAGGCCTCGACAGAGTGGATGTGGAAAGGATGTTTTCTGCTGTGGAAGAGTCTAGGGCCGGAGGACACGGCCTCAGAATAGAAGGGCATCCATTTAGAATGGAGATGAGGTGGGATTTCTTTAGCCAAGGAGCGGTGATTCTGTGGAATTCGTTGCCACAAGCAGCTGTGGAGGCCAAGACTTTACGTATATTTAAAGCCAGAGATTGATAGATTCTTGATTGGTCAAAGCATGAAGGAATACGGGAAGAAGGCAGGAGACTGGGGCTGAGAGGAAAAATGGAACAGCATTTGGGGAGCAGACTCAATGGGCTATATGACCTAATTCTGCTCCTGTATCTTCTGGTTTTTATTCTCACCACCTAATAATCTTCCTTTGTTTCCTTCTCTCCTTCACATTCCTTGTTTTATCTCCAGGTCCTCAGTACTTTTCCCTGTTACTCCCACCGGCCCTTCTCCTTCTTGTGTTCCCGTTCTCTCCTTAATTACCCTTCACGCTTGATCAGTCTCACACAACAAAACCATTCCAGCAATTATCCATCACAAATCACATCCTTTCAATCATAGCTAATGGCATTTTGATCTTTGTTCACAAAGCTATCCCTTTTTCTTGCCCGTTTTCCCCCTTTTCCTCACCCAGCTTTTCACCTGGATAGACTTCCTCTCAACTGAGGTCCATCATGATGCATGGGTTGGCCTAAAGCTGGGGAAGTGGATGACAGAACTTTCAAGTAGTCTTCGTCAATACAGGGAATGATCAAAAAAAGCTTCAGAAATTGGAAATCCAAAACCTCAGTTCTGATGTACTGTCAGTAGATCTGAAACTTTAACTATTTCTTTTTCTGCAGAAGCTGACTGACTTGCTGGGTTCTTCCAGCATTTTCTCTATTTTTTTTTGTTTCAAATACCTCCCAGTTGTTTGTCTGCTCAATGTTTTGTCTCCTCCATTTGCAGTGACAATGTCTCTGTCACTCACTAGCTCTTCTCATCCATTGAGGTTGTGATGTTGTAACTTTGTAAGAGGTTTGAGATGCCAGTGTATCTCTATTATCTCCCTTGCCTTCTCCCCCAACCTTTACTGTGCAGATAATCTGTCAGGACTTAATGGGCCGACTGCTTTATACTCACTGAATGAATCCATTTCTCTGTATTGCATTATTGTTAAGAAATTCAGGGATTTTTGTTAGGCAATACTTTGATAAGCAGACTTCCAAAGGGGCCATTCAGTCACGAATGGGGCTTGTACACCTAGAGGTGTGTCAGCCCATGACTCGCAAGATGGATTTGATTAATATTATCCTGGTAGTAATTCCACTCAACAGATTCCAACAGATTTATGTCTGCAGCAGCAAATTTATGTTGAAATTTCCATCAGAAAGATTGTTATTTTTTTCTCTCTTCCATGCAATTGAGAAGTTTATCGGTGTCTTTCCTCATTTGAATTCCATAAACATGGAATATTCCTGGAAAATAGTTTGTTGCCTTGTTAACAGCTCTCATAGTGTGGTAGTTAGCACTACGCTTTACCATACAGGAGAAATGGGTTCAATTCCCACCGCCGCCTGTTAGGAGACTGTACATTCCCCCCGTGTCCGCGTGGGTTTCCTTCCACAGTCCAAAGATGTATTGGTTGGTAGGTTAATTGGTCATTGTAAATTGTTCTGTGATTAGGTCAGGATTAAATCAGGGGATTGCTGGTTGGCACAGCTCGAAGGGCTGGAAGGGCCTATTCTGCGTTGTATCTCAATAAATAAATAAATAGACATATACTAGTTTATCTTCACGAGAAATCAGAAGTACACCATTTGAAATCCTGCAGGCCTGGCTGGTTGCTAAGCACTCAAATTGCCCATTGACAAAGTAATTGCAACTAACCCTATCTCAAAACTGATAAGATTGGCAGCACTGTGACATGGCTCTGGCAGAAGTGCGCTACAACTAGCGGAGCTGCTGCCTCGACAGCACCAATGATTAGATTAATTCCTGAGCTCTGGCACTATCTGTGTGGGGGTTGCATGGGTTTCCTCTGGGTGCACTGGTTAAGAGGTTAAGGGTTAATGGGCTAATTTCCTCCTCCCCTCAATTCTCCACTCTGACCTTTTACCTCTTCTCACCTGTCTATCTATTACTTCCATTTGGATCCCCTCATCCTTCCCTTTCTCCTAAGGTCCACTCTCTTCTGCCAGATTTCTTCTTCTGCAGCCATTGACATTTTCCCACCCACCCGGCTTCACCTATCACCTTTCATCTAGCCTCTTTCCCCTCCCCCCACCTTTTAATTCTGGCATCCTCACCCTTCCTTCTCAGTCCTGCAGAAGGGTCTCGGCCTAAAACAGCGACTGTCTATTTATTTCCATAGATGTCTGCCTGGCCTGCTGAGTTCCCCCCGGCACTCTGTGTATGTTGATAGGTTAATTGTCCACTGTAGATAGTTGTGGTGATCTAACCTCTACAATAAGCCACCCTTCCACGGCAGAGAATTTAAGGGGTTCAGCAGCCTCTGCAAGAAGAAATTCCTACACAGTAAGTTTTAGCTATAAGTGTCTGCCACATTTATCTTGTAACTGTGTCCCGTAGTTTGAGATTTGCCCACTTGTGAAAGAGCTCAACATCTACACTGTCAAGCCTCCTTAAATCTGCATTAAAGTATTTCAATAAGAATGCCCCTAAATTAGAACAAAGACAAATCCAACTCCTTTAGCTGCTTATGAAAGGGATTGCACTGTGAGTCAGCATTGGCTTATTGGGCCAAGTGGCCTCCTATGTCATAAGAAAAAAAACTAAACTCTAGAGCATGTTATTCCTGAACGAAGATCAAGCTTGTTGTCATAAGGAAGAGCCATTCAGACAGAGTATCTGGAACACAGGAGATTCTACAGGAGCTGGAAATCTTGAGCAAAGCACTCAAAATGCTGGAGGAACTCAGCAAGTCGGGTAGCCTCTAAGGAGGGGAACAAACAGTTGATGTTTCAGGCCTAGACCCTTCATCAAAAGCTACCTTTCGTTAGGAGTTCATTAGATTATCTGGAATCTTGCCATGGAATCACAATGGAAATGATGGACTGGGGTCAATTGAAAACATAGAACAGTGATAAAAACCAGGCTCCCTTTTCTATCTAATATCTCTTCCTGCTCTCTAAACAACTAATGTAGTATCAAGTGTGAGTTGAGTCTTGACATCCTGTTCTTATTGCCTCTCATTGGTCCTGAGGCTCAGCTCGACACACTCGGTCAATTAAACACCTGAGTAAACACGGACTGTGCTGAGAATGGATAAAACGCATGCTTTAGTTTTGAGAAACAAGGCCCATAGCTGTTTACATTTAGACATTCCCAGGGCCATCAGCGATTGAGGGGATTGTTTTTAAGATCATGCCATTTGGAGTATTGCCACTGTTAACTAACTCTCCGTGCAATTTGGGTTTTCAGGTCCTGGAAGTCCATGACAACCTGGACAGGCAGTTGCCAGAAGATTGCGATCATGACGACTTGAGCGAGAAGGAAAAGGCCATCGTTCGTGAAATGTGCAACGTAAGGATTCTGTAGTGTGGGTAACAAGGCAGGAAACTGTACCTGAATATCTGTAAGCTGCCACTCACGTTGGCTTCAGTATGTGTCCTACAACGAAAATACAGACCGTAAAACTATCGTTAGGAAACAAGGGACTGACTGAGCTAAAGGAGAATGTAATAAGTCTGACGAAGCGTCTTGGATCTGAAACAGCAAGTCTGTTTCTCTTCCCACAGACGTGGCCTGAGTATCTCCTGATTTTATGCTATAACAGGAGGGTTTTGACTTTGTACATTAATTATATGGTACATGTACAATGAAAGACATGCAGGTTCAGACAACACACAGAAATATAGAAATAAATTATATAGAAATAAATTATACAAAACAATGAAGAGAAAAAGAAGAGTGTATAAAACACAAGACAAACTAAAACCTAGTTAGAGACAAAACCATTGTAGTGCAAGAGATGGTCTGTAGTGCTCTGTGCCCAAAGTAGTTTATCATCTCTTCCATTGCTTATATCCCTAGAAATCAGTAAAATCAGAAGAAGCATGAAATGATTTGCTATCTCCATTCCTCTGCTCCACCTGCCAAAAGCGAAACTTCCCATGGCCAAGCATTTTAATTCTGATTCCCATTCCGACATGTCAGTCCATGGCCTCCTCTTGTTCTATGATGAGGCCACTCTCAGGGTGGAGGAGAAACCCCTTCTGTTCCGTGTGGGTAGCCTCCAACCTGATGACATGAATATCAATTCGCCTTCAGATGAAAAAAAAACGTTCCTTCTATTCCCCACTCTGGCCAGCATTTTGAATGTGTTGCTTCAGATTTCTCATGTTTCTGACTTGCTCTGTTTTACTCTGTTGCACAGAATCATGTTTATTCTGGGTTGAAGCATTCTGGGTCTTGCTATCTACTACCTCCCCTTCCCCCACACCCCCCCCCCCCCCCCCTCCATCCTAGTCCTGCGGAAGGATCTCAGCCCAAAACATCGACTGTTTATGGCCAGACACCAGTCCTGAGGCACCAACCAATCATTTGATTCCAAACAGTTGGTTTATTGATCATTACAGAATGTCTCTCTGGTGTTTCCCACACTCTCCCCTCTCCCTTCCCCTTTTCCCAACCATGATTCCCCTCTCCCTGCCCCTTCCCACTCTCAGTCCACAATAGAGACCCATATCGGAATCAGGTTTATCATCACTCACCTCACATATGTCATGAAATTTGTTAGTTATTTTTGTGGCAGCAGTATAGTGCAGTACATAAAATTACTACAGTCCTGTGCAGAAGTACTGGGTACCCCAGCTGTATATATCTGTGCCTATGAGTTTTGCACAGTTCTGTACCTGCTCCCAGACCACATCCTCTCTTACCCCTCCCAACCAAATACCTAACCTCTTAAATGTCACAATCGAACCCATGTCCTTGCTGACAGCAAGGGGTTAGTGGCTCGGAAAAGACAGTTGGAAAGAGAGGTAGAAGACATCCAGTCAGCTTTGCTTACTGTACAGGGAGAGACAAAGGGAAAGGGAAGAACGCCAAAATGCCCTATGATGGTAGGGTAGGAGATTGGTAGAGAAGGGGGGTGGCGGAGTGTGTCTCTGGACTTGCTGAATTGTGCACTGTGTGTCTTTCAGGTGGTTTGGCGTAAGCTTGGAGATGCAGCCGGCTCCAACCCCTCCATCAGACAACATCTGTCGGGCAATCAGTTCAAGGGACCTTTGTAGTGCTATTGTCCACCAGGCCTGGGCTCTCATGGCCCGTTCCGAGGATAGAAAGAAGCACTCGATTGCATCGGTATACATAGATAAACAAGAACCTCAGAGAAATCTAATCCTGGCCTTTTGCTCACCCTCTCCCTCTCTACCATTCTACACGTGAAGAAGAGCATCACCATATGCAGAATGTGCTGGAGACTGTACAGAATGTACTGACCACAATATAAGTGTAAATTACTCACTAGATGTACAGTAGCTGGCTGTGCACACAACTCTATTAAGGTGCACTGCAGTCATATACATTGGCCTGTGTGGAGAGATTTATCTGAAGGGACTGAGTGGCCTGTAATCTTGAACAAACTAGCCCCCTCTTTTCCTCCACAGCCTCGTCCACATCAATGATCATTATGAGCAGATTCCATTGTTTCTTCATTAAATTCCTAAGACTGGGCAATTGCTGGCCAACGTTACAAGCAAGCCGGGGTCCCAGCAAGATCCATAGGAGTTGCTCAGCAGGGTCACCTTCCCATGTACAGAGACACCCAGCCCATAAATGCATTTGCCTCTCATTGTGCAGATGTGCAGTTTTGGCCGAGTGCAACTACAGCCAGATCTGGACTGGTACAACCCTAACGTATGAGTCCAGACAGAAAGGCCTCTCTTGTTCAAAAGTACGGTCACTGAAGATAAAGTATAGTTTTTTTAAGGTATAGAATTCTAAAGGGACAGTATTCTTTTCTCTTGATGGTGTTTCTTCTTGACGTCAGTTCTGTGTGGACTGTTTTAGGAAATCTGATTGCTTTGTCTGCTGTGGAAAAGTACTTGTTGATCCCCAACCTTGGTGATGGGGACCACAATCCATGTGTTGTTTTTGGAATGATGTGGATGTGAAATTGATTTTCGAGTTTTGAAGGAAGACTGGACCATAACTC
Organism: Hypanus sabinus; assembly: GCF_030144855.1. NCBI lineage: Eukaryota > Metazoa > Chordata > Chondrichthyes > Myliobatiformes > Dasyatidae > Hypanus > Hypanus sabinus. The sequence goes on from NC_082707.1 coordinate 196,642,267, forward strand.
TTGGCTCTGTAGAATCAGTTTGAACCAGGCTTCAAACCCTCAAACCCTCGCCTGCTGTGGCTTCCAAAGCCTATTCAGATGGAATACTGCCTCTTTAAAAGGGGATGCTGAGTCCCCAACACTGATACGACCAGGGTCAGGCAATGCCGTTGCAAGCTGTGGACTTGAAAGTGGCACAGTGCCACATCACACCATGCAAGCATGACTCACTTCAGCTGAAGTGCTGATGACAGGTGGCTGACAGTGTAATGTAGAATTTCCAGGATTTTCCAATTCTGTTGGAAATAAGAATGCAGATTGAGGTAATCTATAGATTCATGAATGTGGTTGTTTTCATAACACTGAGAGGAAAGAATTATTGACTCCAGGGTATCTTCAGATCTAAGATATATAGCAAACCAGTATCACTACAAGGAAAGTGTCAGATGGCCCAATAATTAAGGTATCTTTCTTCACTTCCGACCTGTCCCTGTACTCTGTTCTTTACCATTTTGGTCAAATTGTCGTCTAATAACTAAAGTTTGCTATGTTCTCACTTACAGCCATAGAATTGGAGAAAAGTAAGGCACAGAAACAGACCCTGCGACCCATCTAGTCCATGCCGAACCATTTAAACTGCCCACCCCCATTAACCTGGCCCGGGACTACAGCCCTCCGTACCCCTACCATCCATGCCCCTATTCAAACATCTCTTAAACATTGAGATCGAGCTCGCATGTACCACTTGTGCTGGCAACTCGTTCCACACTCTCATGACCCCTCTGAGTGAAGAAGTTTCCCCTCATGTTCCCCTTATACTTTTCACCTTTCACCCTTAACCCATGAACTCTTGTGGTCCCACCCAACCTCAGTGGAAAAAGTCTGATTGCATTTATCCTATCTATACCCCTCAACATTTTGTATACCTTTATCAAATCTCCTGTCAATCTTCTGTGTTCGACGGAATAAAGTCTTAACCTATTCCATCTTTCGTTATATCTCAGGTCCTCCATGCCTAGCAATAGTCTTGTAAATTTTCTCTGTACTCTTTAAACTTTATCTGCATCTTTCCTGCAGATAGTTCCTTAGCAAACAAAAACATAGTTATGAGTCCTACAGATATATATAAAGAAACTGGTGCTGTTTGTCACAATGTTACATAGAGTTCAGTATTTTTGTGTAGTGTGCTGTTATTTATAATAGAAAACTACGCATTCCAATAGGACTATTGAGATACTTAGAGGTGGTTAGTACAACGTTTTACAGTACAAGTGTGCCAGGTTCAATTCCCGCCACTGCCTGTAAGGAGTTTGTATGTTCTCCCCTGATCATATGGGTTTCCTCTGGGTGCACCAGTTTCCTCCCACAGTCCAAAGATGTACCAGTTGTTAGGTTAGTTGGTCATTGTAAATTGTTCTGTGACTAGGCTTGGATTAAATGGGGGTTTGCTGGGTGGCACGGCTTGAAGAGATGGTAAGGACTATTCCATGCTGTATCTCAATAATAATAATAAATCACATGGTAGCCTGTTTTGATGATATGGTTGAAGTAAGAATGTTCATTGGGATTGCTGTCTGCACCAGAGAGTGCCATGGAATGATTAGCATTCTATTTAAAACCCCAGTGGGCTCCTCATTTTAACATCTCATCAGAGCAGGTGCACTCTCAGTGCATTAGCAGACGATGGTACAGGTGAAGCATTTGGAACAGCTTCTTACATTAATATAGTGTCTATAAAATTAATCAGCAACATATTGACTGAGCCAAAGAAGCTTTTAGGCAAATTTCCACAGAAAAGGGTAATTTTTAAAAGAATATGGGAAGAGGAGAGTGAATGGGTTGTAGGGTGTTGGGATGTGGAAGCAAGGAAAAGGCAGGAGGTACAAGCAGATCTCACATAACTGCAGATTCAACAGTGTTGCTCAGCACCACATTCTGAAGGGCAGTTAGAGATGGCAGGAAAAGGCCCTCGCAGTCTAAATGTGAATTACTTCCATGTGTCTCCTCCGGGTGCACTGATTTCCTCCCACATTTAAAAGATGTACTAGTTAGTAAATTGTCCTGTGATGAGGCAAGGGTTTGATAGGCAGGTTGCTGTTCGGTGTGGCTTGTGCAGGAAGGGCCTGTTCTGCTTTGTATCTCCAAATAAGTAAACATGGTGTCTAGATGTACTGGTGACTTCATGGAATGATGGTGATCTAAGATGTAGCTCATCAAAATAACAATGTAATGGGTGGGGGTTTTCTGTCAATTTGCTACAGATCTTCATCTCTGCCAAATACCCATTATCCATAGTGTGAGTACATGAACAATTGCTTAACATTTGACTAATCGTTATTCCCTCTCCCCCAAACCTCGCTCCATTACCCTGATCCCAAGACATCATGGGCCAAACCCAAAATTCATTCAGTAGACTTGGCTTTTGATATTTGTGTTCAATACAGGCAACACAAATTGAATCTAAACCCACATGTGCCTGATTTGATCACGCAGTCAATTGACTGTCTTTCCCAAGTGATTTGTGGTCGGGGAGTGTGTTTATTTTTCTGGTTCAGATTTGCCCGCATAGGGAGCCAGTGCATTTGCAGTGAAATCTGACCCTGAGATAAGAATTTGAAGCAAATCAGCAGGGAAATATACACCTCCACTTGTTCCATTGTATAGTTTTGGAGATCTATCTTGGATCAAAATAATTCTTTAAAGTGCCAGTCATCCTTTCCATAGTACAGTCGGGTGATAATGCAGCGTCTTGTGTTCCGTACAGTCAGCAGACGGCTGCAATGAGATTAACCTAGCAGAGGTTCCTAACCGTTTTTATGACATGGAGCCTGACCTTTCACAGAGAACCTCAGGTTGGGAACCCCTGATCTAAAGCATACTGAAAGTAAATTTGATGTGAAATAGGCTAGGGAGCAAAAGAACCCAGATTATGATTTGTAGTCCATTCACTGTTGGTTATCAAAGGAGGTAATCACTTCCTCTTCAATGTCTGTATTCTTAGGTTAGGATGCACTTATTGTGTGTGAGAGAGCAAGAGAAAGAGATTGCTACAGTAGAGAGAGAGAGGGAGAGAGAGATTGCTGCAGTGTAGAAAAAGATTGCTACAGTAGTCATCTGTCTGCGTCCTAAATGATGAAAAGGATAGTGCAGTGACACAGCTGTTGGCATTGCTGCCTCCCAGATCCTGGGCTTGCTCATAATCTTGAGCAAAATGTACACAAAATACTGGAGGAACTCAGCAAGTCTGGAAGCGTCTATGGAGAGGAATAAACAGTAAACATTTCGGGCCAAGACCCTTCTTGTTGAGTTCCTCCAGCACTGTGTGTGTGTTTTGCTCAAGATTTCCATCATTCACAGTACCTTTTGTTATAGTCATAGAAACAGGCCCTTCAGCCCATCTAGTCCATGCTGAACAATTTAAGTTGCCTATTCCCACTAACCTGCACCTGGACCATATCGCTCCCAGCCTCTACCATCCACGTACCTATCCAAACTTCTGTTAAATGTTGAAATTGAGCTCACATGCACATCTTGTGCTGGCAACTCGTTCCAAACTCTCACTACCCTCTGAGTGAAGAAATTTCCCCACATGTTCCCCTTAAACTTTTCACCTTTCACCTTTAACCCATGACCTCTAGTTGCAGTCCCAACCAACCCCAGTGGAAAAAGCCTGCTGGCATCTACCCTATCTATTCCCCTTACAATTTACCTCTATCAAATCTCCTCTCAGTCTTCTCTGCTCCAAGGAATAAAGTCCCAACCTATTCAACCTTTTTGTTTTTGATCATGACCTTGCATACTACTGGGTGGGGTTTCCACACCTCCCTGTGACTAGTTTCCTCCCATCTGCCAAAGATGAAATTGGCTCTGTAAATTATCCTTAGCACAGATAATTAGTAAAAGAATCAAAGGAAGGCTGAGACATTTCATCAATTATCGTGCAGCCAGCATGCAAATAATTTACAGGGCCTCAAGGAGGTAACGAGAGAGGTAATGGGAATAACACCATTGCTGTACTGGGGGATAGCATGGAAATGATGGGCTGAATATGTCATCGAAAAGAATTATGAGTGGTATCTTCTAGGTCAGAGGGCCAGCACAAGGGGTTTGAAAACAGTGGTTGAATATTTACAAAGATAGATTCATAATACAACTGCCAACACAACACTGATAGATTCACAGAGAATATGAGGTCGTGATCATATTTTCCTAGGAAGAGAAACCAATTAGTGTAGAGTGGCAAAGCCAGTAAGTTAGTAGAAGGTGGGAGACTTAACATGGGGAATTGTAATGTCAAAATTAAATTTGAGAATCCAAATTATAAAAATGGTGTGATCTTATCTGTTAATGTATGCTTAAGGCCTGTTGGTGGGAGGTCATTACCAAATGTGTTATTCCCGGAAAGCCTCCAGTGCTTGCTTTGTCTTGGATTAGGTCTCTGGTGCGGGCGGAGGGGGAGGGTTACATCAAGGAGTTCAACCAGCTACAAAAATCACAGTGGGAAGCAATCTCCTGGGATGATTGAAATTCTGAAAGATACAGGGCTCCTGTGTGGGTTCTACAGTGTTTGGTTACAGGCTTGTTCCAGCCAGTTTGTTCTGAAAACAACTTCATTCACCTGTTTGTCTAAAGCAAAGGATAATGATACTCTATTTTCAATCTGATCTTTAGTTAAACTAGAATTTTGATAGTCCAACACTGATGGCAGCTGCATATTTTTGTGCACGAACACTTGTAAATATACTGTCCAGAGATTATCCAAACCGTAGAGAGTTGAAAGATTTCTTTTACCTCAGAATATAATAACTAACAAGCTGTACACTGGAAAATGGGGATTTCCCCAATACAATTTTGTGTTTTGACAGTATAATATTTTAATAAGACCACAATATAAATTTATCATGTTATATCAAATATATATATCTATATATGATAATGTCAGTGTTTTATTATTGATGAACAGTTTCTGCCTCTGTCAAGGATGGAGAGCCTCAGTCCTATTCTGTTGATAATTGTGATTTGATTGTTGCAGTGGGTTTAATAATAAGCTCGTGTAAATGCAATTATTTTCTTTTTAATGCCAATATATTGATGTATTCCAAAGCTCTGTCAATCCTGCCATCAAAAGGAAATTAGCTAGAGGAGGATTTACTCCACTTATTCTGAAAGAGTAAAATTTGGTGTGGACAACTCTTACGCCTCTGCTGGCTCCCCTTCTTTCTGTGCCCTCTTTTGTTTTATTAATAACAGCCTGTAGATGATGCATTAATGTTCATGAATGGAACTTGCTTGGAGATCCGGATCCCATTTTAATTAAGTTTGTACATCTACTGTCGAGAAATAAATGAAATGGCCCTTAAAATGAAAAAATCTTAGCACTGCTACATAATTTAAAAAAATATCAATAATTGATAGCTGATTGATTACCATTTGGGGATAAAAATTAAAGTTTTAAATCTCTTAAAACACTAAATGATTCTCTTTCTGTTTACTGTGCAAGATTAGAGGTGGCTTTGAGGATAAATTGAGTATGATTGCCCTGAGCCAATGGAATGTAACCAGAGAGCTGGGATACTTAACTCATGGGATCGACGTGATGTAGTTAATCCCTCTGCTTGAACTCAGCCATTTGTTTCTCAACACTCAGCACTCAATAATCAAAAACAATAAACCTGATCAACTAGGACCATACAAAATGGAGAGCTCCTTATCATGGTGCATATTGTGGAAAATAACCAAGTTATAAACTCTGTAATGTTTTTACTGCCATAGTCTGTAAATGAACCAGGTGAAGAAGCAGGTTGTTTGATTCAGTCCAATGCTTAGAATCAAATTCAGAGCACCTCACCTATATGAGATTATTGCGTTTTAAGGCATAACCATTTCTAATGTGGTCAAAGCGTTGTTTGAACATAGTTCAGCATTCTAGGTGTACATGTGCCTATTTTGCTCGTTTGTTTTGGCATACGTTGCAATGATGAATCAAACAACTGGAAGTCTCTTTTATTTTCTTAGCCCGTGTTTGTACAAAATAGGACATCTTTATAATTCCGTGCCTTAGGATAGCATCCACATCATGAGAATAACCAGGCTGGAGTCTGTGTCCTCTCTAGACTCATTATGTGTTCTATTATAATGATCAATGGGTTTGTTTTGTTCCATCTGTAGGACTGCGTGTTCATCTTGTAATCGCCACTCTACATATTTCATTACATGATGTTTTGCATTGGTTAGCTCAAGCCAAGTACTGTGGGTTAATTGGTTCTAATTATTTACCTGCTCAACATTTATAATTTCAATTGCCGCTTCCCATGGCAAATCAATAATTTATAGTAGATTGAACTTTCTTTCCCATTTGCAATAACAATAAAATTGAAACAATCTTTACTCAACTGGTTATTAATTTTTTTTTAAGATATAGGAACAGAATAGGTTATTTGGCCCATCAAGTCTGCTCTGCCATTCCAATTTGACTGATTTATTATCCCTATCAACCCCATTCTCCTGTCTTCTCCCTGTAACCTTTGACACCCTTACTAGTCAAGAACCTCTGCTTTAAATATACCCAGTGACTTGGTGGCCTCCACAACCATGAATTCCACAGATTCATCACTCTCTGGCTAAATAAATTCCCCCTCTTCTCCATTCTAAATAGATATCTTTCTATTCTGAGGCTGTGCCCTCTGGTCCTAGACTTCCCCACCATGGAAAACATTCTCTCTACATCTACTCTTATCTTTCACCCTGCTTCCCAATAGGATAACTAACATCAGTGACTGTGCCACAATTAGAATCTGCAGCTTAAGAGTTTGAAGTGCACATCTTTAATGAAGAACTGCTGAGTGATTCCAGTTGACCTAGTGAGGTAAAGTACTAGAGCACTAAACCACTCAGACTTCAATAATCCAATTTCAATATCTGTAATCCTCACTCCCTAAAGGAGGCTGTGAATGGTGAGATAATTGAAGGTTTCAAGGAAAGATCAATAGAGTTTTTGCTGGGATGTCAGAGTGCATGGAGCTGAGGTAGTTAAAACAGATCTAATCAAATGTTCCAGGGTGGTCAAAGACCTGTCCTATTCCTGTCTTGCTTGGTCTATGTTGAGCCTGTTACCAGTTGGGACCAAGGATTATGTGGCTCAGCATTTTCAAATTATGGAGAGAAACATCAGAGGGATTTCTGCCTGAAAACATTCATGTACTGATCAAGTACGGGGCAGGTTCTGGCCGAGTTCAAATAACCCATGGATGTACTCCTTATCTGGCAGATACATGAGGTAGTATGCATAAAAATGAACCACATATAGATAGATGTCCTCAAGAGCAGGAAGGAGGGACTGTGGAAAAGACTATCAGCATCTTACTTCTGTAATGTTTTGTCCCTGTGCCGGACTTGAACAAGCTTGAGCCAAGCGGTGTTAAAGGTGCATTAGAACATGCCCCACCTCCTGCAGGAAGTTATTAGAAAGCTGCCTCCCACCCGGCAGAAAGTTAGTAGAATGTAACCTCTCTTTGCTGAAAATTATATAACACATTTCGTTAAACTTATATAGCTTCATTAACATTTTCCGACTACTTAATGAGATAGAAATTAGTGCTGAACCACATGAGAATATTAGGGCAGGAGATAAGAGGTTTGCTAAATGAGGTTGCCTTCAGTCAGTGTGGGAAAGGAGACAGAGAGTTGTAGAGGGGAAATTCCAGAGCCTGAGCCCTTCATCCTGAAGATACGTCTGCCAGCAGTGTAGTTATATAACTCCCAGTGGCGATAGGCAAGGGGCCAGATTAGTAACAGCCATCTCCGACACCTGTAGCACTGAGTCTAATACAGAGAACATGAGTGGTGAAACTGGAGGAACATGAACGCTCGACTGAGAATCTTCAGTTCAGACCACTGTTTAATTGGGAACCGGTGTAGGTCAGATAGCACAGGTATGTTGATAAATGGAACAAGGTGAGAGTAAGGTACCAGCAGGGTGACTACTAGTTTACCAAGAGTAAAATGAGCAGGCCAAACAAGAGCTTTAGAGTTGGGAGAAGACACACGTTATTCATTCTGTCTGAGGTATAGAATGTTAGCTGCTCTCAGCAGTCTAATCCAGATTTCCAGCCAGTGATGAGTTGGTAAACTCACAACCAGAAGATGACCATGAAGTAGGAGAATTAAAGCAATGGTTCTGTATTAAGATGCAAAGTGAAACATTCTAAACATTCCCCTTGATGGATGCACCAGAACAAGTGTGTCACCTGATTCAAATCCAGTGAACTGCCAATCAGAGCAGCTTCTCACAAGCTCATTTACATACCTACCTATGAAGATAAGTGCATGCAGTCAATGGTCCTGAGCCCAAAGACTTATATATTGATGGGTAGAGAATTCCCTTACACATAAAAGGATGGCAAGTGCTGCTCAGAAGTCCTTCTGTTGTCGACCATCCTCTCCAATTGTGCAACCATTTTCATCAGGACTGCTAGCTCTAGACAAGGCCCCAGAAGCACAGCCAAAAGCACTCTATGGGAACAAAAGGTACCTGAGAATTTTTCTCAAATGCCTCGAGACCATCAACAAACTTAGTCCTCATATCTTAATCCCTCACTATCCCATGCGCTCTCAATCCACTAAGAAAATAAAGTTGTAAAGGACATCTGCATGCTCACAAAACTCATCTCTCATTTTATCTTGTAGCCATCAGACCTTTAAAATTTATCTGCTGTCCATGTAGAAATTTCAATTTGCATATACAAGAATGTTGGCCTACAGATTTTTGACTGAACGTCATGCCAAGGGGAAGGAAACAGAAATGTGACTGGTTATGCACTTGCAAAGTCATAAGTATCCAAGCAGAGCAAGTTACCATGGTAACCGTCACTTCCTGTCTGCAATGCAAGTTGCCCTTGAAGTGATTGTCTATTTGAATAAGTGAAGGTACTCACTTGCTGCTGTTAATCACTATTGTGTGATATTCTGCTGACAGTCTCTCCTTGCGTTGCCGAAGTGCCATACTTTTGTTGAGAACTGCGTAGAAAAAGGTGACAATATGGCTTCACAAGAAACCTGCCCTTGCAAAATTTGAAAACACCAGCCTTTTCTACATATCAATAACTTATGCATTGATTAGCTTAATATGTAATAGGATTTTAGGTTTAAAGTCCTGTACAAACTATTTCTTTCACTCCCTTGGTCTTCACTTTTCTTCAGACAAAAGACCATAATTGCTAAATATGTTAGGGGAGCTGATGCCTTTAAAGAGTGTGGGAAGGAGAAATTAGCGGGAAACATAATAGATTATTTTCTTATCACTATTAACATGATACAAATAGAAATTTCTGCATGGATAGCAATACACTTTGCAGAGCATTTGATGGCTCTGGGCCTGTACTGACCAGAATTCAGAAGAATAATTAAAAACTCATTAAAAACTATCAAATGGTGAAAGGTCTTGATAGAGTGTTTGTGGGGTGGATGTTTCTAATGGTGGGAGATTCGAAAACTAGATTACACAGCCTCAGAATAAAGGAGCATCCTGTGGTGATGAGGAGGAATTTCTTTGGCAAAAGAGTGGTAAATCTGTTGAATTCATTGCCACAGACAGCTGTGGAGGCCTAGTCTTTATGTATATTTAAGGCAGAGGTTGATAGATTCTTGATTGGCCAGGGCACAAAGGGATATGGAGAGAAGACAGGAGTTTGGGGCTGAGAGGGATAATGGATCAGCCATGATGAAATGGTGAAGCAGACTCGATGGGCCAAATGGCCTAATTCTGCTCTGATAACTTATGGTCTTATAGATGTGTTTCCTGTTGGCTGTATACTCTCCCCTGTCAAAATCGTAATTTTTTTCCATTCACTATCATAACCTGATCAACAATAATTCCCAAGGTGGAACTTAGCTATCTCCGAGCAGTGAAACAGGAGGCATCTAGCAAATTTTACCTCAGCCACTGCCTCTTGAAGAAGCTATTTTGAGAGAATGCTGGCATTTGAGAGCAAGGGAGTTGGAAGGAAGATGAATATTTTTTTAACATTAAAAATATTGTTATTTTTTTTTGAGGTGATGTATGTGTGTATAAAAATGCTCACAAAAAACACAGAATGAGAGGAAATCAACTGTGAATATAAAAGATGAATATTTTAATAAGGTTGTGATGCGACCGTAACTACTTAAGAAAAATTGCAACTGAAGTTTCACTATGGAACTTGCGATGAGGAAATTCCTGCTGTTTTTTGCCTGCTGTAAATGTGCATGCTGTCGTCTTTGATGATTCTCTCTGTATATATTGAAGTCTGCGGGCCCTGCGTGGATTTGTATTTTCGGCGGAACACAACATTTCACGCCCAGCCTCCTCTACTTGTCAAACCCTGAGGTTTATTTGAATTTTAAAGTAACAATTCTAGCTTTCAATATTTTAGTTAAAGCAATGAAAGGGGTGTGTCTCATAAGAACTGTTAGTTGACTTTTAAACAAAATAAAACATACAGATTCTTTATGTCTGTTGTGTAAGTTTGTGTGTGTGTTTGTGTGTATCTGCGCACCGTGCGTGTACAGGCACTCGAGTATATGTTATTTTGAAACCCGCAGAGGAAATACACAATTAATTGTTGTAAACTCATAAAAATGTTCACAAATTTCAAGGTAAATTTATTATGAAAAGATGTAGATGTCACCATATAGTCCTCTGAGATACATTTTCTTGCAGGCATTCACAGTAGAATGGTGAAATACAATAGAATCAACAAAAAGCCCTCCGTACAAACATCGATTGACAAACAACCAATGTACAAAAGAAAACACTGCAAATTCAAAATAAACAAAACTCATAAAGACAGAGGGAAAGGTAAATAAATACATAAAAACTGAGAACGTGAGTTGTAGTGTCATTGAAAGTGAGTCCATAGGTTGTGGGCAACACACACAAAATGCTGGAGGAACTCAGCAGGTCAGGCAACATCTACGGAAAAGGGTAAGCAGTCGACGTTTTGGGCCAAAACCCTTCAAGTTCAGTGTTGAGGTGAGTGAAGTTATCTGCGCAGATTCAGGAGCCTGATGGTTGAGGGGTAATAACTGTTCCTGAATCTTCTGTCCACAATGCAGGGCTTCAACCCAAATCGGCTACCGTTCCTTTCATCCCACAGGCTTTGCTCAATTTGCTAAGTTGCTCCAGTAATTTATTTTTGCTCTCTTCTGTCCATTGTTACATTTTAATGTTTTTGGTTCCCTTTGGTTTTAATGATTAATACATTATCCAGACTATCAGTGGAGAGTGTGCTACCGTTCCCAACCTTATTGGTCATTGCTGATATCTGTTCATTGCAAGCACACCCTACTATTAATTTTAATCTTATTTTTGAAACTTAACCTATTATATTAAAATAATTATCTACTTCCTCCACTAACTTTTGCTGAAGTTGCTGACTGAGCCTCAGTTCTATGATGGAGATGTATCCTTTGCCTAATGACAAGGCTGTATTTCGAGGTGTTGAGTATGTATAATGTGTATCAGAGGCAATTTCCCATTCACCATATCAGTCCAGTCCTGCTATCCTGTCCACTGAATATTTTGCACTTAGCTATCACCTTTCACATCCTTGGGATACTCCTAAATCAAAGTTCAAAGTAATTTTTATTATCATATGTCACCACATCCAACCCTGAGATTTGTTTTCCTGGGGTCATATTCAGAATGAGAATCAGGTTTAATATCACCAGCATATGTTATGAAATTTATAAACTTAGTGGCAACTGTACAACACAATATATAGATAAATATAGGGAAATAAGTAAATGAACTACTGAGTATATACATATATTAAATAGTTAAGTTAAAATTGTGCAAAAACAAAAATATTAAAAAACAAGTGAGGTAGTGTCCAAGGGTTCAATGACCATTTAGAAATTGGATGGCAGGGGGGAGAAGCTGTTCCTGAATCGTTGAGCGTGTGCCCTCAGGCTTCTGTACCTCCTTCCTGACAATAGCAATCCGTAGATAGCATGTCCTGGGTGATAGGTGTCCTTAAAATGGAAACTGCCTTTCTGAGACAAAACTCCTTGAAGATATCTTGGCTAGTAATCATGATAAAGCTGCCTAATTTTACAACTTTCCGCAGCTTCTTTCGATCCTGTGCAGTATCCACCATACCAAAGATACGGCTTGTTAAGAATGCTTTCCATAATACATCAGTAGAAGTTTCTGAGGTTTTAGATGACGAACCATATCTCCTCAAACTCCGAATGTAATATAGTCACAGTCTTGCTTTCATTACGGCTGCACTGATATGATGCAAATCTATAGAATAGTAACTATAACAGAATCAATGAAAAATCAACCAGAGTACAGAAGGCAATGAACTATGCAAATGCAAACATAAATAAATAGCAATAAATAATGAGAACATGAGATGAGATAAAGAGTTCTTAAAGTGAAGTCATTGATTGTGGGAACATCTCAATGATGGGGCAAGTGAGTGAAGTTATTCCCTTTTGTTCAAGACCCTGATGGTTGAGGTGTAGTATCTGTTCTTGAATCTGGTGGTGTGAGTCCTGATGGCAGCATTGAGAAACGAGCATGGCCTGGGTGGTGAGGATTGCTTCACACCAAAGTAATTGCCCTTTGAACTCCAGTCAGTGTTCTATCAGTTAATGCAACAGCCAATCTGCACTCAAACAACAGATGCTATAATAGTAAGTTCTTTATTCGTCAATGTGGCAAAGTTATGGAGAAAAGACAGGAGAATGGGGCTGAGAGGGAAAATAAGTCAGCCATTGTGGAACAGTGGAGCAGGCTCGATGGGCCAGAAGGCCTAATTTAACCCTTATGTCTTTTGGAATTTGAGACATTTGTCTTAAGGCAGCATTACATCCTTGGTTTTAGATTCTAGTCCTCTTGAAATGAAAGCTAACGTTGCATTTGCCTTCCTGGTTGAGTCCATAGGTTGATTGGAGGTTTATAATTACAAAGGATATAGACAATCTACATCAGAGCCGTAACAGGCAGTAAGTAAGTAAAGGCTCTGATCTCCCATGGAGGACAATAGAATACAGTGGCCTGTAGGTGTTAGTGCTTTAGATATGGCAGGCCACAATGAAAACAGAACATGCTGGAAAGACTGTAGATCAGGCAGCATCTGTGGAAAGAGAAAGATTACGTTTCAAAGTGGAAACCATCAGAAATGGCAAACAGAATTGATTTTAAGTTACAGAAAGAGTGAGAGAGGGAATAAGTGTGAACACAGAATTTACTATCTAACATAGACCTACATAGACCTCTATTTTTTTCTACCATTCAAATGCCTGTCTAGGTCTTTTAAATGTCCTTAATGTGTCTGCCTCTATCACCACCCCCAGCTAATGCATTCCAGACATTTTCTACTCTTGGTGTAAAAACCCTACCATCTCTCCTAACCTGTCCTCAACTTAACCTCAAATGGATGTCCTCTGGTATTAGCTACTGCTGCTCTGACTGGCCACTCTGTCTATGTCTCTCATCGTATTCATGTCACTCTCCTTTGCTCCAAAGAGAAAAGCCGTATGAGTGTGAGAGTGTGTGGGTGAGAGAGTGCATTGTGTGTAGATATGAGTGGGCACGTGAGTTGAGTGTGACTGAACGAGCGAGTGTTGGTGCTGGCGGGGGGTGGTTCTTACTGGTAGATCGTTAGGACAAAGGAAATATCTCTGGGAACATCACTAATAAATTGAGGCCAGGGTTGCCATGGAGATGAGCTATAAAACAGGCCAGCCCGTGGATGGGTTAATGGGGGAAGCTGGAGAAAACATAAAGGCTTTGAAATGTGGCAGTTAGGGTGTGAGAACATAAACAAAGTTTCAAGATGTTCTGTTGTTGAATGATGTGAATGGAGAGATAAACTGAGCCAATATAATGACTGGCCAGTCCTGACAGAAAGCTGGTTAGCTGAAGTTGTAGAATTTGACAAGAGTCCAGAAAGCTGTAACATTTCCTGATGTGAGGTGTTCCTCAAAGACACTGCACTCTGAATCAGGTTTAATATCATTGACATACTGTATGTTGTGAAATTTGCTGCTTTGAGATAGCAGTAAAGTGCAATAAGTTAATAAGTTCCAGCAAAAAATAAATAAATAAATAGTTCAAAATAGTTAGGTTTTTACTTGGAAAGCTTGAGATACAGCTTGGAAAAGTCCTTCGACCCGCACTGCCTGGCAATTTAACTCTACCCTAACCATAGCATGATTTACAATGACCAATTAACCTACTAAGGGGTCCTTCTTTGGATTGTGGGGGGGAAACCAGAGTGCCCAGAGGAAACCCACATGCTCACAGGGAGAACGTACAAAAACTCCTTACAGACAGTAGCAAGAATTGAATCCGGATCACTGGTACTGCTTTGTGCTAACCACTATGCTTCTATGCTGAGCTAGCATCCTCATGAGTTCACAGACCATTCAGAAATCTGAAGGCAAAGGGGAAGAGTTGTTCTTAAAATGCTGAGTGTGTGTCTTCAGGTTCGTGTGCCTGCTCCCTGATGGTAGCAATGAGAAGAGGGCATGAACAAATGGTGAGGGTCCTTAATGATGGATGTCACCACCATTTGAAGATGTCCCCGATGTTGGGGAGGCTTTTGCCTGTGGTGGAGCTGGATGAGTCCACAAACCTCTGCAGCCTCGTGCATTGGAGCCTCCATCATACACACTTCAGTGCATTCTGCCAGACAGACAGGTCAGAGTGAGTCAGGGTCGCCCCTGAGGACCAAACACAGTTGTTCTGCAGAGGTCAACCATGCTTATCAGATAGCTCAGTCACTTCTGCCTAATGGGGTGGGTGGGTTTGAGTGTGCGTGTGTGCCCTGAACTCCTGGTGGAGTCGTCGGGGTGCCGTCATGACAAGCTTTCTGCACCAATCTTTTTGGTGATTGCTCATCGTAAGGCATGTCTTGGGCATCTGAAACCTGATGGAGCCTATCCCCCTCCAGGTTTTTGGAGCAGACTGGATTCGAACTCAGGAGCCTTTGCTCCAAAGTCCGGTGCTGATGCCACCAGCTGGCCTATCTAATGGGATGAGAATGGTTAAAACTGGAGAGCAGATTAGATCTTACTGCAGCGAGAACGAAGCAGAAACAAGAGACTCCAGGTATATGAATCTGGAGCAACACACAGACAAGAGGAATTCAGCAGATCCGACAGCATCTACTGAGGGAAAAAGTCAACATTGTGGGTCTGTCACCAATGCCCTTGAATGGAAAATCCTACTGAAAGTAGAGGATACAGCTCAGACCATCGTGGGTAAAGCCCTCTCACATTGAGCACATCTACAGATCATTGCCGCACAAAAGCAGCATCCACCACCTAGAAATGCTCTCTTCTCACTGCTGCCACCAGGAAGAAGTTACAGGAGTCTCAGGACCCACACCACCAGGTTCAGAAACAGTTAATACCCCTCAACCAGCAGGCTCTTGAAGCAAAGGGGTAACTTCATTCACCCTATCACTGAACTGTTCCCAAAACCTATGGACTCTTTCACCTTATGCTCTCGATATTTACATTTTTTTCTCTTTTGTATTTAGTTTGTTTTTTTGCACATTGGTTGTTTATCCATCCTGATGTGGCTGTTTATTGATTATTTTGTGTTTCTTGGATTTACAATGAATGGCCACAAGAAAATTAATTTCTGGGTTGTATAGGGTGACATATGCACTTCGATAATAAAATTGCCTTGAACTTTGAAGACTCTTCAAAGTAGAAGGAATCTTTAGTGTGAACTTTTGAAATAGTTGACACAAAAATTACTAATAAAATTAGTAAGATTTAAAAAATCCTTCCTGTTATTATATTACATTGCTATTATATATTTACAAAGGCAAGTTGAAGAATATACAAGGCAGAACCGTCTGAGTCGTCATCCTTCGACTGTTCGCGGTACTAGCCCGCCCCCTACTGTTCACATTACAAAGCATTCTGAGAGCTGATAGATCATTTCCCATTTACCAATCAACTAGTATTTTAAACCTAGTCAGAAATTCTTCAGAAGCAAAAGCTGATAAAGGAGAGTACAATTAGCTTATATCAACTTGCTGGTTTCCTTCAAGTCGCTGGCAGAATATTTCATACGCTTCTGGTGGTGTTGGGCTGGGGGTGAGTCAGATGTATTTAATTGGGATAGAATTTGCTTGCTGTTCCTTTCAATGGATTGCATTGGTTCTACCAGTGTTTGTTGAAATAATCAAACTCCAAATGCCGGAGATCAGGCAGAAACACAGTATCTGGAACTGCATCAGATTCATACAATCAAACAGCACAAGACATTACTTTCATCTCTAATTCCTGCAAATCAGTGCTTTCCAAAAACAAATTCCATTAGTACTATATACACCACTAAATACTGATGAAGGTGGAACCTCCATTTCTACATACCATGGAGTCACAGATAATTCCCATGTTCAGAGAGAGGCCAGGGAAGATATGAAGTTAATTGATCTAACAGTTAGGCTGGAAGACAAGTGTTCCCATCACTTCTTCCCTCTTCCTTCCCAGCCCTGATGAAGGGTCTCAGTTCGAAACATAGACTGTAAGTCATTTTCATAGGTGCTGCCCGAATCTGCTGAGTTCCTCCACCATTTTGAGTGTGTTACTAATCGACCATTAGTATTGGTCTATAATTGTCACATGTACTGAAATACAATGAAAAGCTCTCTCGCTTGTGTGCCTTCCAGTCAGATCATTCCATACACAAGCACATCAGAGTAATAAAAAGGAAACAGAATGCAGAATAAAGTAAAAACACAAGAGATTCTGCAATTACTGGGAATTCAGAGCAATGCACACAAAATGCAAGAGCAACTCAGCAAGTCAGACAGAATCTATGGAGGGGAGTAAACAGTCCTGATGAAGGGTCTCGGCCTGAAATGTCAATTACTTATTCTCCTCCATAGATATTGCCTGACCAACTTAGCTTTTCCATCATTTTATGTGTTGTAGAATAAAGTATCACAGTTACAAAGAAAGAGCAGTGCAGCTAGATGTAGAAAGCTCAAGGGTCTTTAGCATTAGGAGCCAAGAGGTTCAGAGATGAGGAGAAACTTCTTTAGCCAAAAGGTAGCGAATCTGTGGAATTCATTGCTATAACAGCTGTGGAGGCCAAGTCATTAGGTATATTTTAAAAGGAGGTTGATAGGTTCCTGATTGGTCAGGACATCGAATATTATGGGGGAAAGGCAGGAGAATGAGGTTGAAGGGGATAATAAGTCAGCCATGATGGAATGGCGGAGGAGACTCAGTGGACTGAATGGACTAACTCTGCTATGTCTTATGAAGCTAACGGCAGAAATTTCAAGGATCAAGGTGCTGGTGGAATGGGAAAAACAGCCAGAATTTGTGAAATATATTGGCAAAAATGACATGGGTAGAAGGGAGGGTGGCCCTCTGCAGGTGGAAGTAGGAATGCCTTCTTCAACTGTGCAATCGGATTTCTGAATCCATAAACCTATGAAAACCATTGTTTGACTTTTATTTTTGAAACCACATTATAAAATGTGGTTTAGAATGTTTACAGTGCAGTGTAGTGACAGGAGTGATAAATAGAGGGGGTGGGGGAGTTAATCAGATTAACTGTCTGGGGAAAGTTTTATGTCTTGCACTGTATTGCTGCTACAGAACAACATGTTAGTGATAATAAACTTGATTTTGATTCTGACGTAATTAAAAATATTACCTATAAACTATTAAATCTGGCTCAGTCTAGCGAGTGAAGTTTGATGCACTGGTGAAGACAATTACAGGAGGAAGGGCCTTGAGATTCCTGGATCACTGAGTCCACTTCTGGAATAGCAGATCCTATACATACCACATTGGTTTTAGCTTTGCTGAGAAACAGAGTTCTAATCAGTGATTCATTAAATCTGGATATAGAAGAAATATTTTAAAATAAATAATACAAAAACACAAGTACAACTCTAATGCCATATATTTAAAGTTTGCCGATGACACCACTGTTGTTGGCCAAATCAAAGGTGGTGACAAATTAACAAGTAGGAGGGAGACTGAAAATCTGGCTGAGTAGTGCTACAACAACCACCTCTTACTGAATACCAGCAAAACCAGACAGGAAGCCTTTAGGAGGTTATTACAGGAGGAAACCTTTGCTAACCTTCATCAGGGTATCTGATGTTGAGAGGGAAGGTAACTTTAACTTCCTTGGTATTATTATTTCAGAGGATCTGTCCTGGGTCCAGCATGCAACACATGGCAGCACCTCTACTTTCTTAGAAGTTTGCACAGATTTGGCATGTTATCTAACTTAGACAAACTTCTATAGATTCGCAGTGGAGTTGTACGATAGCCTGGTATGGAAACACAAACGCCCAAGAATGGAAATGTCTACAAAAAAATATTGAATACAGCTCCATCACAGTTAAAACCCTCCCCACTACTGAGCACATATAAGAAAGAGCTGTCACAGGAAGGCACCATCCAGGCCATGTGCTCTTCTCACTGTTGCCATCAGGAAGGTGGTACAGGAACTTCATGCCCCACACCACAGTTGTTATACCTCAACTATCTGGCTCTTGAACCACAGGATAACTACACTCATCCCAACACTGAACTGATCCCACAACCCATGTACTCACATTTAAGGACTTTACAACAACTCATGTTCTTGATATTTATTATCGTTTTTTTTCGTATTTTGCAGTTTTGTTATCTTTTCCATATTAGTTGTTTGTCCATATTTGTTGTGTGTTTTTACATTAATTCTCTTGTGCTTCTTTGTATTTGCTGTGAATGCCCACAAGAAAATGAAAGTCAGGGTATATGATGACATATATGTATTTTGGTAATAAATTTACTTTGAAATAATGAGCAAAATAGTGAGGTAGCATTCATGGACTGTTCAGAAATGTGATGGCAGAGTGGAGGAAGCTGTTCCTAAAATGTTGAGTGTGCATCGTTAGGCTTCTGGACCTCCTCCATGATGGTAGTAATGAGAAGAGGCCATGTCCTGCATAGTGGGGGTCCTTAATGATGGATGCCTCCTCTTTTGAAAATGTCCTAAAAAGAGGGAAGGCTAGTGCCATGAAGAAGCTGGCTGAGTCTATAACTCTCTGCAGCCTGTGCACTGGTACCCCTATATCAGATGGAATGTTCTCCATGGTCCTGTTGTAGAAATTTGCTAGCTTTTGATGAAACACCAAATCTCCTCAAACTCCTAATGAAGTATAGCCAGAGACCTTCAAAAGGCAATTGCTTTCCACAATTGGACACCTGGAATGCACTGCCTGTGGTGGTGGAGGAGGAAAATACAAAAGAGGCTTTACATTCTGATGTGCAGGAAATGGAAGGATGTAGACATTGTGTGGGCAGAAGGGATACTTTTTAGTTGGGTATTTGATTACTAGTTCAACTGGTTCAGTGCATCATAGGCTGAAGGGCCTGCTCCTGTGCCATACTGTTTTATGTTCTATAATGTTGATGAAAGGGTGGCAGGATGGAGGTACATCTCCACCAAAGGAGGTGTAAGGTGTTCCTTCCACACCCCCCCCCCCCCAACCCACCTGCAGGTCACCCTATGGCAAGGTATAGCACTTGTTTATTTCTCCCTCCCCCCAACCCCAATCAGGGTCACATGAACCATGGGAGCAGGTGGTGGATGGTTGTATGAGCAGCTGGTGCCTATAAGAAGTCCTGATTATGTGACTACCAACACAAGGCAGACAATTTCTGAAGAGTTTTGACAATGGCTAGGGTCACCTACCTTCTAAAGACACTGCCTAGAAGGTGAAGACAAACTACTTCTGTAGAAAAATTTGCCAAGAACAATTATGGTTGTGGAAAGGTGGCAATTGCCCACATCATGAACAAACAGATATTCAGGCAAGTGGAGAATATTCCATCACATCTCTGACTTGAGCCATGTAAATGGTAGGCAGTCTTTGGGCAGTTTGGAGGCAAGTTACTCAGCAGAGGGTCCAGAGGTTCACAGGAATGATCACAAGGTTAATGTATGAGGTGCATTTGATTGGAGCCATTTGGCGCGTACCCACAGCAGTTTAAAAGAATGATGAGGATGAGGATCTCATTGAAATCTATCAAATATTGAAAGGCCTTGATAGAATAGATGCAGAGATGTATCCCATGGTGGGGCAGTCTAGGACCAGAGGGTGAAGCCTCAGAATAGAAGATAGTCCCTTTAGAATAGAGATGAGGAATTTCTTTAGCCAGAGGGTGGTGAATCTGTGGAATTCATTGCTATAGATGACTGTGGAGGCCAAGTCATTGGTTATGGGGAGAAGGCAAGAGAATGGGGTTGAGAGGGATAATAAATAGAGCCAACTCAATGGCCAAATGCTCTAATTTTGCTCCTATGTCTTATGATTTCTAGTCATGGAAACCAAGTGACAAATATCTGAAAAAGCTATATTATTTGACTTGGGATAATTACAGATTTGCAATATGAACCCATCAGCTATGAATTTGGGAGTGTCTAGATTTATTTTAGAGGAATGAGATTATAGATTTAAAGGGTGGTTAAAGAATAGAGGGACAGTGATCACCCAAAGAACTGCAGTGATATGGAACTCACTGCTTAATAGTAACTGGCGAAGTCTGAGAAAGTTATTTCAGTGAGAACTATTTGTAGTGTTGTGATTTAGAGCTGAAAATCAGGATCAGCCCATACTGGTTCTTTTCCTGAACTGACATAGGTGCAGTTCTCTGAGTTCCCTCCCTTGGCAGGGTAATTTTCTATCATTAGAGGGCCTGACTAAACTAGCAAAAATCTGGGTCAGAATCAATTGGCCAGTCATCAACATTTAGCTGTAAGTGATACTCTGCATTATCTGAGCATACCATGGTTACTGGATTTATAGGATTCCCTAGGCCAACGTCAGCACCATTTGTGAAGAATTACAGGACAAATCACTTTGCCAAGATAACAGGGAAGAGCACAGACTCACAAAAAAAAAAGAGTGCCTTCAAGAGGAGCAGCAACTTAATAGCTTGTAGTGAGCCAGGAGTAAGCTTCCACTTTTCAATCATATTGGTACCTCCCTCCAGCTACCGATCCTCTTTGTTAAGAGTCCAGACAGCAGTAATGATTCGAATACCATGATCTACACTCAGTGGCTACTTTATTAGGTACAGGCGTGGAACACGGTGTGGTCACTGTGGTAACACATCGATTTACTCTCACCTTCCTGTCAGCTTGCACCAGTCTGGCCATTCTCTTTTGACCTCTCATTAATAAGGCACTTTTGTCCACTGAACTGCCACTCTAGATTTTCTTTTCTGTTTTTTGCACTATTCTGCTGTGCATGAAAATCCCAGATGATCAGCAGTTTCTGAGATACTCAAACCACCCCTTTCTGGCATCAATAATCATTTTACAGTCAAAAT
Source organism: Hypanus sabinus (assembly GCF_030144855.1). Lineage (NCBI taxonomy): Eukaryota > Metazoa > Chordata > Chondrichthyes > Myliobatiformes > Dasyatidae > Hypanus > Hypanus sabinus. The sequence goes on from NC_082707.1 coordinate 196,663,603, forward strand.
CACTAAGGTTACATTTCTTCCCCGATTCTGACATTTGGCCTGAACAACTGAACCTCTTGAACATGACTGCATGCTTTTATGCATCAAGTTGATGCCACATGATTAGCTGATTGGACATTTGCATTAATGCATTTAGGGTTAGATGATAAAAGTGGCCAATAATGGTATATTGCCACCACACCTTAAAAAATTGTAGGAAAGTTAGTTTCACATGCATAGCCACAATAACTCCAATATCAAATTTATTAGGCTGTATTAGCCACTAATTGTACAATATTATCAAAGCCCAGCTCACAGTACAATCTCATGTATTACATTCAGGCTTTGACACTATTTGGAAAAATAAACTTAATTCAACCTGTAGACAAATATACTACAGACAGAGTAAATTACACTGATTTTTTTAAAGTTATATCAGACAACTGAATAAATCAATGCAAAGCAAAAGAAACAATGACTCATTGGAAAGCCCATTTGTCTAACTGAAGTATTTTCAGTTTGCAAAAATGGAACTGGAGATGGAGGGTAACATACTGGATATTCCCCAGGTTACTGGAGAACCAGAGATGGGACAATGACCTCAGCATGACAATTATAAAGAAAATAATAGCATTAAATTCTCAAGACCAGATGGCTTCTATTTCAAGCTTTTAAAGTATGACACTGAGAGGTGCCCAAAGGACAACTGTCCAAAGAAGTTTTGTTTTTAGGAAAGTGTTTCTTCAGACTAAAAATAGTGACTCTGTTACTTGAAAAACGGGATGCTAGGAAATTATAGATCAATCAGCCCATGTTGTCAAGAGATCACTGGAGTCTATAATCTAGAATCAAGTGACTAAACATTTAAAAAAAAATCAGTTATCTGGGTATACCAACATAAATTTGTGAAGCATATCATGTCCAATGAATGTGACAACTGAAAAAAAAGGTAAACAGTGTCCTGGACAGGAAAGCTTTGAGAGGTTTTATTTATATCAACTTCCAGTAGGCATCTCATAAAATGCCTCAAAAAAACTGACAGTCAAATTAATGGAACTGAAGCAAATTAACAACCGGATTATAAAATTCCTACAAAATACAGTAGAGTGTGTGGTGATAGAAACTAGCTACAATGATCTGTGCTGCATCTTGAACTGTGTTCTTTGAAGTTAAATGTTCAAACTGGCATTGGTGCCAAGATAGATGTGGTTTAAGCAATATAAATAGAGTCCTAACAGTACACATTTTAATAATTTTAAACCAATTGGCAAAATGCACTTTCACGTAAGGAAATATTGAACCATCCTCTTGAGACCAAGAAACAAAGTCTTTCCTACATTTAAAAGTCCAGAGAAAATGAAGCTTTTTAAAAAAAACTGCAGATGCTGGAAATCTGATATAAAAACAGTAAGACCCAAAACATTGGGCACGTTAAGCAACATCTGTAAAAGAATAAACTTCAGCATTTCTTTTAATGAAGGGTCATCAGCCCAAAAGGTTAACTTTCTTTCTCTTTCCAAAGATGCTGCCTAACCAGCTGGGTGTTTCCAGAATTTTCTGCTTTTATTTCAGAAAGCCCAAGGATTCTTGGGTGCCTTTCTAAATGCCAATGAGTCATACAAATATTCAAATATTACATACATGTACAAACAACAATTGAAAAGGCTAATAGAATACTCAGTTGCATACTTGGAGAGTGAAATACAAGGGACAGAATTTATGCTATGGCAGTTGAAAACTCCGGCAAGACCGCACTAGACAGTTTATCCAATTGCAGAGACGACATCTTAAGGAGGCTTATTTGGCTTTGGTGAGACTGGTAGGAGTAATTTGATCAATATTTTCAAGATATTATAAAAATTTAGATTAGTCAATAAGTTTTTTTTTTCAGTTGGTTAGAAAATCTAGGATTAGACAAAGAACTGGGCTTTTCAAACTACCCTGGAGAAGGGAGAAATTCAGAACTCTTTTCTACATGTAGCAATTGACGTTGGTTCAATTGTTACTTTTAAATCCAAATTAAATTGATTTCTGATGAATAGAAGTGATATAGGAAGGGGTACCAAGTAACAGTTCAGTACTGAAATCACCAAGTGGCAGAATAGGGTCAAGAAGTTGAACTAACTACATCCTTTGTCAGAGTGGCATAAATCTGTCAGCTTGACTGGAATGACAATCACTTGACAATGTAATCTTGTCTTGTAATGTAAGTCAGTAAAAATTCACATACAATTTTATTTTACTTAGAAAAACGCAAGTAGAAATTTCCAAGGGAATATAAATGTGGTGACCACAAGTGCAGTGGTAGTGTCTTCTCAAACCAGGGGCCAGAGTTCAAATCCCAGACTGACAGATATCAGAAAGTAAGGCGGCTCCAGAAGTTAACAAACCTACAATCAAGCTAGAGAGAACAGAGTATAGTAATTGGGGGTATTCATCTGACATTTTCATGAAAAACCCAGCAAAACAACATCTAAATAAAAAAAAGTTGGAACATGCCACGTCAAATTTGAAATGTTGACTCTATTTATCACAAAGGAACTGGAGTTATTCTAACCCCAATGTGCACCTTTTTCACTACCAACAACACAAATCCATAGCCCAGTCTTACATGGCGTTTTTATTGAACAATCCGAAGGCTGGAACAACAATGGAGCTAGGAATAGATAATAACCTGAAATAAATTTGACTTTAAGGGTAACAAATCTTCCCATTTAAAAATAAAATCTTCAACTACTTGTTTGTATGAACATAATACAGTAATACCAGAAAGAATGCAATCGATTCTTTGATGCAGCCGACTTGTGCTAACCAGGTGAGATCAGGTTGAACTGTATCAGGGACCACGTTGCTGCAATAACTAAGGTGTTACAACTGTCAGTCACTTCCTAGCTCTGGGCCCTTCACAGTAACTCCTGAAGTGTGGACAGCAGAATCAGGCAAAGGTGAGATCATTCCCAAAGTCGACGAGCTTTCCTTCTTCACTTGCAGTCATGTTGACAAATGGCCTTTTAAGCAAAGTACTGGGAGAGCAAAACATTGACCCAGAGCACTTTATGGGATAAGAGGGCCTGTTTGAGGATGCAAGCATCACAATAGATTAAGGCACCTAACCTAACTGTTTTTCTAAATGCTGAATTTTACCAGCATTTTTTTTGTGCATACAGATTTCCAGCATCCACAGGATGTTGATTTTTGCCCCAGTTACCTTCCTCTGGCTGCTCCAAGACTGGGTGCAATGTGGCCACAAACAACCCACCAGATGGAACAAGGTGCGGGAACATACTGGGGTGTAAGTGGACAAGAAAGCTGGGTGAAGACAGGAGGAGAGGGTGATCAATAGTAAAAACTGAGCTACTCATTCATCTGCACTTAGCATACAGTGCAAACTCAGCAGGAAAGTACGTACAGTCATTGGGTAAAGGGCACCTGCATTATTGTAAATCTGGTTGTCGGACCCCGTATGACTTCAGGGCCACACTGATCCCTGCAAGAAGCCAAATGCCATTCCACACTTACCGGATAATAAATGTCCATTACCTCAGCCAACCTCGTGTCAAGCCACCTACAGGTGGTAGGCCTGGTGGTGGTGGCGGCGGCGGCGGAGGCCCAGGAGGTTGTCCCCCAGGTGGCACTGTAGGGGGAGGGTAGCTGGTCGGCGGAAGACCCAGTCCTGGAGGAGGTGGCACTGTGTGGGCAGGTGGAATCCGAGGAGGGGGCAAAAATGTAGGATTGTACCCTGGTGGAGGATATCCTGGAGTAGGAGGAGGGATATTAGGTGGATAAGTAGTGGGTGGAGGTACAGATGGATTAGGATAAACATGTGGGTGGTAAGGAACATGAGTTGGTGGTCCATAAGATGGTATGCTTCCATAGGAGGGTCCCTCAGTCTTCATCATAGATTGTAAGCTCTGGAAACCTTCCCCAGACATGTAAGAGCTAGTTGTTGACATTCCCATGATATAGGCGGCAGATGGTGGCGGTCGCTGGGGCATCTGTGGCTGTTGATGTGCAGCAGGAGGAAGAAGAGGTGGTGGGATGGTGGCTTTGGCCACTTCAGAGGAGTTTCCTGTGGAAGGTGGCTCACTTTCTATAATGGTGGTCCCCGTGCTTATTGATGGCTTGCGCTCTGGAAGTTAAAAGAGGCAAATTTTATCTTTAGATATTAATAAGTACAGAGGCACAAGCACACACACAAACACACATATAAGGGAACAGTGCAGACAGTATGTCTAATAGCTGGGGATCCTCATACACCAAGGAGCAGTATTTTAGGGGCAGTTTCAATGTGTCTTCAGTGGGTTGTTGGAATGAAATCCATTATCTTCAAGGATTTGGGTGAATGAAATAGATGGAAAGAAGAAAAAGGTCAGAGATTGGCTTGAGGGTCACTTTCAGCTGACCCAGTCAGGAAAGTAAAATTAAGTACTTAGAGCAGTCTAACAATTCAAAACTATATTCGAGATGAATTCTAGTTATCTGAAAACAAAATTATGCTTGATAACTAGTTCACATAGACCAGCTACTTAACCAAAACTGACAGGGCTGAGTTAATCATCTAGATACACTAGGCTTAGAGTGCTGCAGAAAACACAACTCAGACAATGCAGGAATCTAGGAGGATAATATGTGGCATCAGAAGAACATAGTAGACAGCTGAAATGGGAGGGCACATGGCAAGTTAAATTGTATTTCCAACAATTTGGAAGAATATAGATTAAAGAAATACTGATGCAAAATTAACAGGGGTGCAGGAACAGAAAGATCAAAGAGTGTCTACACAACAATTTCTGATGCTGACCACACAGATAAGTTAATACACACTGGCCAAGTGTAAAATTAAGTAACTTTCATTGTTTTTATTATTGAAAGATACAGTACAGCAACAGGCCTTTGTGGCTCAACAAGCCCATTCCAGCCAATTACACCAATGAAACCAATTAACCTCATAATCCGTACATCTTTTGGAATGTGGGAGGAAACTGGAACACTCTGAGGAAATCCATGTGGTCATGAAGTGGACATACAAATAAACTCCTTGCAGACAGCAGCCAGGAATGAACCAGGATTGATGGTGCTACAACAGCATTATATTAACTGCTAAGAAACTGTTCTCAGAAACAGTTGGTCAGTATGGGTATGGGTGCTGGGCAAAAGTAATAATATAAGTATTTTTTATGCAGAAATTTGTCCTGATCTAGAAGACTTTGCCTGAAAAGATTATGAGTATATAGCAAGAGCGTATAGTAAGGCTGATATAAAAAAAAGGTTATGCAAATTGTTACATAGTATGTATTTGTAAAAATGCATCAACTATTCAATTATGCTCCCATTTAGCTTTGGAAGTTATTAGAAGTACTCAAGACTAGGACATGTTGAAAGTAGTCACCATACAAAATGTCCCAGACTTCATTACCTGCAGACAAGCTGTAAATACACATTGTTAGTACCCATGACCAAAGGGCAATATCCTGAATGGAACCTATTTACACTGAGCTCTTAAAATAAAGAGGAAGTTCATGTTCAGTTTATTGTCACTCAACCGTACACACGTATACCGCCAAACTAAACAATGTTCCTCCGGATCAAGATGCACAACACTGTACAAATATCTCACACACAAAGCACAAAGTAATATTACCACAAAAGAAAACAAGCCTGTAGCAAGTCATCACATCAGATTAAGTTAACAATTATAATATGATGAATAAAGCTAGAACTGCTTTTAAAATACAACTTTGCAAAATCAATTATTTGTGATTTCTTGAGTGAACAAGCTTACCTGGAGGAGGATGGTTCGCTGGTGGAAGTGCTGGATGAGGATTTTCCAGTTTGGGAATCTTAGAAGGCTGTACATCTGTAATGAATTGAGAAACATTGATTTACAAGACTACTGCAGTCCGATTAAAATCCAAATTGTTCACTAAAATACTTGCTACTCCTGCCAGAATTACAGTGCACAGGTGATTCTTAATGCCTTCTGAAGTGTGTGTGTGTCAACTTAGTCTTGAATAATAGCTATATATAGCAAAGAAATAGAGTAGTCACCACACATTTATAATCCATTCAAGCTTTCTCCCGTCTTTTCTCATCAATCAGCATTAATTTTATTTTCTTTTCTTTTGCATCCTTGTCCACAGTCCCACTAATGGAATCTACACTGTTTGTTTCAACCACCCTGAGAGACAGAGTACCACGTGCTCATTACTCCTTCGGTAAAAGCATTTCTTCAAATTCCTAACACAGTCCCAGTTCTCATCCTGAATTTGTGGCCCCTAATCTATGCTTTACTCCACATGTGGAAAAAGTACTCCCTGTATTCACTCAATCAAAGACTTTCACATTTCAAAAGACCTCAATTAAGTCCCAGCTTCTTCAACTGTCCTGATATGTGTGTGGTGTAGACCTCCATTAGCCTCGATAGACCATGGATTTGTGCCTTGCACAAGCCTGGGCAAGGTATTTTTTTTAAATGGAAGACCGGCAGTTGCCCAAGCTGCAAGTCTGCCCTTTCCACACCACTGATGTTGTCCAAGGGAAGGGCATTATGACCCATACAGCTTGGCACTGGTGTCGTCGCAGAGCAATGTGTGGTTAAGTGCCTTGCTCAAGGAAACACACGCAGCCTCAGCCAAGGCTCGAACTAGCGACCTTCAGATCACTAGGCGAACACCTTAACCACTTGGCCAACCTGATATGTATACTCTCACATTTCAGGTATTATCCTTGTAAATCTTCTCTAGTAATGCTGCATCCTTCTCACAATAGTGACCAGAACCATAAGGAGTTCCCCAGGTGTGGTCCCACCAAGGTTCAATACACATATAGAACTAAAATAACTTTTCACTTTTTGCCTCTTCAAATATAAAGCAGAGAGCTTGATTTGCTCTTTTGATGTCCTCACTAATCTGTGGCATAACTTTAGTAATCAGTCTGTTGATGACAGTCTGAGCTCCCTTTGTCCTTTTCCCTACCTAAATGTAAGAACATAAGAAATAGGAGCAGGAGTTGACAATCTGGCCCATCCAGCCTGCTCCACCATTCAGTAAGATCACCGACCTGTCTTTTCCTCATAACTCTTAATTACCTTACTATGCAAAAAATCTATCCAACCTTGACTTAAAATATATTTACTGAGGTAGCCTCCACTGATTCATTAGGCAGAGAATTCCAGATTCACCACTCTCTGGGAAAAGCAGTTCCTCCCCATCTCTGCTCTAAATCTACTCTCCCAAATCTTGAGGCTATGCCCCCTAGCTCTAGTCTCAACTGTCAGTAGAAACAACTTTCCTGCCTCTATCTAATCTATCCCTTTCATAAGTTTCGAAAAGATGTCTCATTCTTCTGAATTCTAGGCGACTCAATCTCTCATCGTCTAACCGCTCCCCCCTCCACCCCCCCACCAATGTCCGGAATCAACATGGTGAACCTCCTCTGCATTGCCTCTAAAGCCAGTATATCCTTCCTCAAAGTTAGGAGACCAGAATTGCACACAGAACTCCAGGGTGTGGCTTCACCAGTACTTTGTACAGTTGCAGCATAACCTCCCTGTTCTTAAATTAAATCCTTCCAGCAATGAAGGCCACCATCCCATTTGCCTTCTTGATAGCCCAATAACACCTGCAAACCAACCTTTCATGCACAAGCACTCCCAAGTCTCTCTGCATTGCAGCATGCTGCAATTTTTTTACTATTTAATAATCTGCTCTTCCATTTTTCCTTCTAAAGTGGATGACCTCGCATTTTCCAACATTGTACTCTATCTGCCAGTCCCTTGCCCACTCACTTAACCTACCTATTACACTCTGCAGACTCTCCATATCTTCTGCACAATTTGATTTTCCACTCAATTTAACATCATTAGCAAACTTAGGTACACTACACTCGGCCCCCTCTTCCAGATCGTTAATGTGTATTGTGAACGGTGGTGGGCCCAGCACTGACCCCTGTGGCACACCGCTCACCACTGATTGCCAACCAGAGGAACACCCATTTATCCAAACTCTCTGCCTTCTATGAATGAATCAATCCTCTATCCCTGCTAATACATCACCCCAACTCTATGCATCTCTATCATATGGACAAGTCTTTTATGTGGCACCTTATCAAATGCCTTCTGGAAATCCAAGTAAATTATGCCCCCCCGTTCCCCTCTATCCACTGCGCTCATTATATCCTCGAAAACTCCTGTAATTTTGTCAAACTGCTCTTGCCTTTGCTGAATCCATGCTGCATTTGCCTGATGTATCCATTTCTTTCCAGATGCCTCGCTATTTCTTCTTTAATGATAGCTTCAAGCATTTTCCCAACTACAGATGTTAAACTAACTGGCCTATAGTTACTTGCCTTTTGCCGACATCCTTGTTCGAAGTGGCAAGACATTCACTGCCTTCCAATCCGCTGGGACCTACCCGAGTCCAGTGAATTTTAGTAAATTATTATCAAAGCCTCTACTATAATTTCTGCCATATCTTTCAGTACCCTGGATGCATTCCATCATGACCAGGGGTCTTATCTATCTTCAGGACCACAAGTTTGCTCAACACCACCTCTTTAGTGATAGCTATTTTATTGAGGTCATCAACTCCCATAACATCTCTCTTTGGCACGTTAGATGTGTCATCCACTGTGAAGACTATCACAAAATAGTCATTCAAAGCCTCTGCCATTTCCTCATTACCCAATATCAATTCCCCCTCTCATTTTCCAACAGACCTACGTTCACTTTAGCCACCCTTTTCCACTTCATATAATGATAAAGACTTTCACCATCTGTTTTTACATTTTGTGCTAAGTTTTATTTTCATAATCTATCTTACCTTTCTTTATTGCCCACTTAGTTGCTCTTTGTTGCTTTTTAAAGTCTTCTCAATCTTCCAGTTTCCCACTACTCTTGGCGACTTTGTACACGTGAACTTTTAGTTTGATGCCTTCTTTTATTTTCTTAGTTATCCAAGGCTGACTTTCCCCACCCTTACTGTCCTTGCTTTTAACTGGAATATACTTTTGTTAAGCGCTGTTCATTTTTCATTGAACAGTCTTCCACTGTTCTTCAACCGTTCCACCATATAGCCTGTATTCCCAGTCTACACTAGCCAAATCCTCCCTCATCCCATTGTAGTCTCCATTGTTTAGGTATAATCTCTGGTTTTAGACCAAACTATTGCACCCTCCATTTGTATGAGAAACTCAATCATACTGTGATCAGTCTTTCCAAGAGAATCCCTAACTACAAGATCACTAATTTTACCTGTCTTATGGCATAGGACTAGATTTAAGATAATATGTTCCCTCGTAGGTTCAGTAACACGTTGTTCAAGAAAGCCATCATGGATGCATTCTATGAAATCCTCCTCAAGATTGCCTCGACCAACTTGATTCACCCAATCTACGTGCAAGTTAAAGTCCACTGTGATAATTGCTGTTCCATTCTTACATGCCTCAGATATTTCTGTTTATTGCCTGTGCCACTGTCATGTTCTTATTTGGTGGCCAATAGACAACTCCCACCAGTGATTCTAATCTCTACCCAGTTGGATTTAACATTCTGCTCCTTAGATCTTATATCGTCTCTTATTATCACCCCGATCTCATCCTTAATTAAAAGCACTAACCCACCTCCCTTACCTTCCTGCCTATCCTTCCATATTACCTGACAATTAATTCCCAATCCTCTCCACCCTGCAACCACATTTCTATAATGGCCACTAAAACATACCCCTTTGCACTGCTCTGTGCCACAAATTCACTGACCTTGTTTCGAATACTATGGATATTTAGATAAAGTGCCCTTGTACTCAGTGTGCTTTTACAATCTTGTAACCTTTTTCTCCTTTGCACTTTTCTTTACTCCACTCTTTTCTTTTTTATCCTTTGCTTTTTCCTTATCCACACTTTTCTCTTTTACTTTATCCATGCTTCTTTAATCTGCTGATCCACTCCCCTACTATTTAGTTTAAAGTCTATCCACAGACCTACTTATGCGATTTGCTATGATCTAGGTCCCATTGCAGTTCAAATGGAGCCTGTCCCATTGGTGCAGTCTCCTCCTTCCCCAATACTGGTGCCAATTTCTTATGAATTCAAACCCACTTCTCCCAGAACAATTCTTGAGCCACACATTTAACTATCTAATCTTCTTGACCCAATTTACACGTGGCTCAGGTAGTAATCCAGAGATTGCCACCTTTTTAGTTCTGCTTTTTAATTTAGTCCCTAGCTGCCTAAACTCTCACCTACAAGTAACTAAGGTGTATTAGCACATATCAGGTGTAGAACCTTACCTACCGATAAGATTACAAGATACAGGAGCAAAATTAGGTCATTCGGTCTATCAAGGTTGCTCACACATTCAATCAGTTCTGATTTTTTCTCCTCAATCCTATTTTCTCACTTTTTCCCATAATGCTTGACCCCCTTACCAATCAAGGACATCACTGCTTAAATATGCCCAATGCAGGCTTCAAAGCCCTGTGTCACAATAAATTGCATAGATTTATCCCTTTTGGCAGCACCTTCTTCCTCATCTTAATATTAATGGGTCATCCCTTTATTCTGAAGCTGTGCCATTGCATCCTAGACTGCTCCACTCTTGAATCATTCTCTGTATGTCCACTCTAATCAGGCCATTCAGTAAGCTTCAATGAGATTCCCTCTCATCTTTCTGAACTTCATTGAGTACAGGTCCAGAGAAATCAAACGTTCCTATACAAAAAGCCTCTCATAGCTGGTATTATTTTTGTGAACCTGCTCGGAACCCTTTCCTTAGGTACGGGAGTCAAAATTGCTCACAATAATCCAAATGTGGTTTGATCATCACCTTATAAAGCCCAACAACAAATCCTAGCTTTTATATTCAAGTCCTCTCGAAATAAATGCAAACAATGCATTTGCTTTCATCATTTACAATTTTATTTGTGATTTTCAGTACTGACCATTTCCCTTCCTCTCACCCACACCTCATCTGGTTTCACTGAGAAATTTAGAAATTATTTTTGATTCCAGATTCTAAATGATTAATGTCAACTGTGAGCAATTGTAATTCCAGTACCAACCCTTGTACAATAGGATTATTCACTGCCTCTCCATTGTGAATATCTTTCTTTCTTCACTTTCTGCTTCATCATGGAGTCAGAGTACTTTTGCCCACCATTTGCAAATAGACGACCCATCCAGTCTAACCTTTCCAGCATTTGACACGTATACCTCAGCAATTCCAGTTTTTTTGGTTCTTGCTTTTTAACTATTGTTCCAGCAACCCTTCGACTGTGTTCTAGATTTCAACCACACTCGAGTGCAAGAAAATTCTTTCTAGAATTCTTTCCATTATATCTTATTTATACCCCTCAATGTAGTATAACTCAGTTAAGCCAACCCCTCAACCTTCTTCACCAGGAAAAAACAACCCATCTTATACAGTCTCTCTTTACAGGTGAAATGCTCTCTATCAGGGAAGAGCCCATTGAACCCCCTCTTCAGCTTCTCAAGAGCAGTTGCACCTTGCTTATTGTGTATGGACCTCAACTGCATAGACCACTCCTGCTGTGGTTCAACTAATATTTTATATCATTGTTCGCAATGCCCCTGCTTTTATATTCTACATCCCAGTCAAAAGAGGCAACTTCTCAGATGCCTTCTTAATCACCTACCAACCCCTGCTAGCTTGGGATCCAGAGGGACCTCTGAACTTCCTTGACACTCCCTTGACTCTTCAATGTGAATGCCCTTGCTCTATTGGTCCATTATCATAAGATATAGGAGCAGAATTAGACCATTTGGCCAATCAGGTCTACTCTGCCATTTCATCATGGCTGATCCATTTCTCCCTCAGCCCTAATCTCCTGCCTTCTCCTCACATCCTTTCATGACCTGCCTAATCACAAATCTATTAACCTCTACCTTAAATATTCCCACTGACTTAACCTCCACAGCTGCCTGTGGTAACAAATTCCACAGATTCACCACTCCTGGGCTAAAGAAATTCCTCCTCATCCGCATTCTAAATGGACTGTATCCTCTCACCTTGGACTCCCCCACCATAGGAACATCCCCGGGTGGGGGAATTGAGTACCTCACACATATCAAGGTTAAATTCCATCTGCCAATGCTCTTCTCATATTGTCAGCTTATTAATGTTGTCCTGCAGCCTATGACTACTTTCTTGTTATATTATCAAGTTTTGTCATCTGCAAATGTAGTCATCATACTTATGATGCTCATATCCAAATTAAATGTGTAAAACGCAGAAATGGTCCCAGCATGAATCAGTGATAGCCTTTCCTTCACCAAAATAACCCTTAACCACTGCCACCAATCTCAAATCCAATTTGCCAACTTGCCCGATACTATAGGCTCCGACGTTATGAAAGTTTCCCATTTAGGATCTTGTCAAAGATGATACTTTCATCCATTTAGACTATATTACTGCATTGTTCTGATCAATACAGATATTATTTCTTCAAGTTTTTTCAGTCAAATTGTTCACACAGTTTCCCACCTTGATAAAGACATGCTGATCACCTTTGGTTAATCAGTCCCTTTCCAAGAGGAATCATGTTCCTCAATTTTTCCCACCAGTATCTTCCCTATCAATGACATTAAACTTGCTGGCCTGTAATTACCTGGCTTTTCCCTGTTGCCCTTCTTGAATAAAGGTACAACATTTGCTGTCCTCCAGTCATCTGGCACTTCACCTGCAGTTAGTGAAGATATAAAAATCTGTCAGAGCCCCAGCAATCTCTTCCTCGCCTTCTATAGTGGGTTGGGAACATCTAATCAGGACTTGGAAATCGATACATTGCCTTCCATTTACTGCTACCCCTCCCCAAGTTCTAACATGTGCTTTACTTTAGTGGGTTATATAGGTAGATATTGCTCATGTGACCCCCAATAGGCCTAACCTTTTACCTTGTTACCTGCTTTACCTTTATATACTTACAAGAAGCTTTTGGGATTTCCTTAATCTTGCCCATCAGTGACATTTTCTGCCCCCCTACTCTCCTATGAAAGCACTCTTACAACCTTTAAACTCTTGTTGGGCCTCCTGGGTTTTCAGTTATCTTGCCAAGTTTCCTTTCTTTTCCAACCAACCCTTAATACTCCTTCACGTCTAAGGTTGCTGGGCTTAACTTAACCTTTCATCCATTCTGCAACTGCCCATTGACTATTCAATTTCTGACCATTTTCATTAATCTATTCTGACGCACTTTATAAAAAAAAAGTCCTTTGAAAATCTTCTGAATTTACATCTACTGCATTGATGGAGACACTGTTGACTCTAGATACCTCTTCAAAAGAAAGATAAGTAAGGTTGGTCAAGAAAGACTTTTGCCTATGATAACTTTGCTGACTAATTATTACATTATCTGTCATTACACCTTTCTACATATTCTATTCACCCCTTTAAGAGGGATTCCATACTGTTCAGTGGAAGCTTTATTGACAGGATGGATCTGTACAGTAGAGACTCACAGAGGTAAGGAGTGGGATCCATGCATTCAATGACATATTGAATCACATCTAAATGCAAAGGCCATGATTATAAAATAGGCAGTGTGGCTGACAGGAAAATATGAATTGATTGATTAGTTGGTCATGAGGTGGTAAATGGACCTAATCCAAAAATATAAGAGATAATCCACAGAGGTAAACAAAGTGTGATAATATATAGTAAATGTGAGGACAGCATGTATAGAGAATCAGGGAATGTTAGAAATTGTGACAACAGATGCTTAAAATGTGTGATGGGTAGCTAAGTTATTAAGGTAGCTCCTCGTGTTTTAGACAGTAAAGGCACAAAATACAAAAAGAGAAGCGTGATACCAGAAATGCATAAAATACTAACTACACTCAGATGGATTAATAAATCAGATTTGGTTATATCACATGAAGGATTTGATAACACCAGAGGGTGCTAGTGTTGCCAGTGCTGAGGAATTAGTTATGAGAGGCCGACGACACCATGGGAACTTCCATTGGAATAAGGACACAGAGACATTTTAATTGAGTTGTACAAAATAATGAGCCACTCAGACAGGATGTAAATTACAGACCCATTTTCCCTTAGGGAATAGTGTTGAGGAAAGTCTTTCATACACAAGAAGCGGTGTGGGTATGGAATGTGCTACCCAAAAGGATAGTGTGAAAGAAAACCATCAGTTTGAAAGGGTACTTGGATGAGCTATTGAAGTACAATCAGGGCTATAGGCTGAGAGCAAGGGAGTTGGAAAATCTAAATACTTCTATTTTTGGTTGTCATGAACATAAAAGAACGTCTTTTTGTTAAGTCTCTCTTTTTTTTTAATTGAGTTTATATCTCACATAAAAATAACATCCTGAATGATAAATGAAGGTGCGACTATGAAGATAATTATACTCCAAAAGTACAATACCTATTGTCTTGCCATCTTCCTTTGGAGAAGCAACCTAACAGAGGAAGAGAACAAACAAAAATTCTTAGATTCAACATACCACTGAATTGCCTGTCAAAGAATAGAAACAGTTCGATCACCTTCTGGGTAAAAACAGAAGAATTAAGTCACAAGTTACACTTGGTCAGTTGCTATATTTCATTAGGAGTCTGAGGAGATTTGGTATGTCTCCAAAGCCGCTCGTAATTTCTACAGATGTACCGTGGAGAGCATTCTAACTAGCTACATCACCATCCAGTATGGCAGGGTGGGACACTGCACAGGACTGAAATAAACTACAGTAAGTTGTGAACCCAATCAGCTCCATCATAGCCACTAGCACATCTGCCTCAGCATCCAGGACATGCTACAACAAGGGAGGAGATACAAGAGCCTGAAGGCACACTCTCAATGATTCAGGAACAGCTTCTTCCCCTCTGTCATCAGATTTCTGAATGGACATTGAACTGAAAGTAGTGACTCCACATTTACAACATTTCACTCACCGCAGCTCGTTTGATCTGTCGAGGTGGTGTCGACTGAGGCGAAAGTTTCTTGGTCTGTTGCACCTGTACTGGTGGTAGTGGTTGCTCTAAGCTCGGAATGGCTGCTAACTGGTGCTGGGGGGCCTGGGGCATCTGCTGTTGACCCTGGGAATAGAGGTCCAGTATCTGATGGCAAATATCTGCACAAGATCAAAAGCCAAACATCATTTGCTGTAACTTGATTAAAACAGCAGACAGGTCTGAAATACATCAGTCAATAATATAGCTGGTGTAAGCAAACCAAGTCCTAGCTTAGAAAATCAGGCACTGCATGTTTAACAAAATATTAAGGATCTAATCCTGGTATCCAATACATTTCTAAAAATCCTCAGAGAAACATTATTTAAAATCTAGTTTGTACTACAACAGGTTCAGAAAAGGGTAAAACAGCTCTAAGACAGTCTTAAGCAACTGCAGGGGTGGTGGAATGGCTGTAAAATTAATTACCCTTTGGAAACCTGCTGAGAAAACACTAGGTATTCAATCAGATATAGAAAAAATGTATGGTGAGCCTGATGCAGTTTGCACCTATTCAAGGAAATTTCTTCTTCTATGAAAATGATCATTAATGCTCTAGTAAAGGAGTTCCCAACCTGGAGTCCGTGGCATAAAAAAGGTTGGGAACCTCTGCTTTAGTATATTCCAATAGATGTTCTTTCTCTAGCCCACTGATAATGATTGCAGGGATCCCAGCCAAAACTTGTACTGTCCTTGCTTCAGCAATCACACATGCATTTTCCAGTAGTTTGTCACTTGCTAACAGTCCCCTACACTTTACTGGTTGGAAGGCACCCTAGCCAAGGAAGTTACAGGGTTATAAAAGACACGATAATCATTATCACCACTTTTATCCTTAACAGAAAGGCTGAAGGCAATGTATCAGTACTAAGAGAGCAATTGCAATGAATCAACAGAGGCCCAGTATGTGATTCAATCAAATGAATTAACTGGGAACTATACACACATTTTACAACAAATTCCATTTTATTAGATGTTTAGCAAAACTAAAGATATGACTACACTCAATTGGTTAACCCCATGACTTCAATTCTTGCACAAAGGGGTAGATAGTCACTGTTTAAAAAAACAGCAAAAGTTTGCTTCCAAGAATTAGTGCTATCTCAATAATTATACTAACAAGGAACATTAGGAATTCACATTTTTATCTTAGTTTTTATTCATTTAGTTAATTTACGGTGTCCTTTTTTTGCTGCAACAAAATATTTAACAAAATAATCACTTGTGCTCTAGGATAATATAACTTTGAACTTTATTGGTTAAATTATACATAGGTTAAAATACATCTTAGGTTAGATACATGCTTACTTTAAAAAATGATACCATTTTCTTAGTGCTTTTAGACTAAACAAAATCAAATAAAAATCTTTAGAGAGCTTCTGGAGTGCAACTAAAGGGATTGTTTTTTGTGGAAAAACTAACTGAGACACAATGGGCTGCAAGACATGATAACTTTATGATCTTGTGACTGTAAACTGTACCTTCCAGTAATTCAACAGGCACATCCTGTACAAACTGCTCCCACCATCGCCTGTAAATTGGCTTGGCCGACCACTCCTGGATCTCAAATTTACACAGCCTGCCAGCTAGGTACATCACAGCCACTGCAATAATCTCAGGCTCCCACTGAAGACATAGCATAGTGCACAAACTGAAAGAAAAAAATTTACATGTTGTTAAAGGAGCTATCGCAAAGCAGCGTATGAAAAACAAATCCAAAGCCAACATAATGAATTTATCCTTTTAATGTATGATCAGCCTTTCATGGCTATGTTAAGAACAGTACACTTCAGAAGATTGCTTACCTGTCATTTACAAAGGTCCAGGCCATTTGCACCAGCTTTTGAAGTTTGTTTTTATCACCTGCAGAAAGAGAAAATTGGACTAACATTATGTGTAACCTCTAAGCTCAAAACCTATGAATCAAGAAGAAAATAAGTTAGATTTAAGCTTAGAGTTTAGCTACTGCAATGCAAAATAAATTAGTACTTTAGTGCAACAATCTGCTATTTCCACATCAGCTTTGAAAAACATACATCTCAGGAAGTTCTTCCCCTTTACAAGTCATTAATTTACATGAAGTTTCACTTCATCTAGGTTTCTGAACATGGCCCATGATTGATCTGAAGTGTCCATATCCATGACTCAGTAACTCATGTAGCCCCCAGTCATATCCATAAAATTCAAATCGTTGTCCTTATTAAACCCAAGTTTGTGATGTCATGACCATAAGGAAAAGTAGAAGAATTAGGACATTTGGCACTTTTAAGTCTTCATCATTTCATCGTGGCTGATCTATTATCCCCTCAATCCCATTCTTCAGCTTTCTCCCCGTAATCTTTGACTTTGACATCCTTACTAATCAAGAACCTAACAAACTTTGCTTTAAATATATCCTATGACTTGGCTACCAGATATCGGTTGCAATGAATTCCACAGATTTGCCACCGTCTGCCAAAAGAAATTCATCATTTTTATTCCTAATGGATGTCCTTCTATCCTAAAACTGTACCCTCTGGTCCAAGACTTCCCCACTATAGGAAACATCCTCTCCATATCCACTCTATCAAGACTTTTCAGTACTTGACAAGTTTCAATGAGATTGCCCCTTATTTTTCTCAACTTAAGTGAGTATAGGCACAGCATCAAACACTCCTCAAATGTTAATATTTTCATTCCCAGGATCATTATCATGAACTTCTCTAATACCAGCAGCAAATCCTTTTAGATAAGGGGCCCAAAACTGCTCACAGTACTCCAAGTGCAATGCCTTAGAAAGTCTTAGCATTACACCATCTTCCTTGGGCACCATCATCTTTAATGCCAGAAAATTCAAATAGACCAAATGAGTAAACAATACCAAAAAAACAGAATAACCCTAACCCCTCTTCATCATACTGTGGCTTTCAAAGCAAGATTATTAGAACTCAGTGGTCACATGTGGCTCTGAGACTCTAAACTGGACACTTCTTTCATATAACTCAAACAAGTTACATACGATTGTTAAGACTGTGCATAACATATATTTTACATAATATACTGTAGCAGTTCATGCTTCAAGTTTAGATCCCGTAAATGCCCCCAAAACACTGCACTGCATACATGTAAATGTACCACATTAGTTTACTATCAAAGCCAGGAATACACACGTGTAAAGAAGAAAACTGCTTTTGTATCCTTGGTATGTGACCCATATGTTTCAAGTAGGAGAAACTGTTCTGACCATCAAATCAAACTCTAAGAATTTTATATCTTTCAATTAATCTTGATGCGAATAATTGGTGTCTGGCTATGAATCATAGCTAAACAAAACTATACATTTGGTAAACAAAAAAAAAAAAAGATGTGAACGCCCTGTGAAATATACCCCAGCAAAAATCAAACCTTAAGAGGAGGTACTGTCAATTTCGTAAGTTTTTTACTCTGAAAAACTTTGTTCTTGATAGCCCTATTTTACTTAATTTTTTTTTCAAACCTTCTTTGACAGATCAAGCTTTTAGCATATGGAAAAGGAAAGGTATAAAATGTTTTTGTGATTTTTTTTTGAAGGTAGTTTGATGTCTTTCGACCAACTTTCCAACAAATTTAAGTTACCTAAATCTAATTTTTTTTAGATATTTACAAATCAGAAATTTTTTACATAAAGTTCTACCATCTTTCCCCAATTCAACTTCAATGGATTTCTCAGATTTGATTTTTACCTTAAATCCTTGTCAGAAGGGATTAATGGCTTTTATTTATAATATGATTATGAAGATACAACCAGAAATATCAGGTAGAATTAAACAAGAATGGGAAAAAGAACTTCAATATAATATATCAACAGAAAAATGGGAAAAAATTTTACAAATGGTTAATTCTTCTATATGTGCTAAACATGCTTTAATACAATTTAAAATTGTACATAGAGCTCATATGTCTAAAGATAAGCTTGCTCGATTCTATTCTCATATTAACCCTCAATGTGACAGATGTCATTCAGATATGGCTTCATTGACCCACATGTTTTGGTCATGTCCCATTTTATATAACTATTGGAAAGACATATTTGCTACTATTTCCTCAATTTGGAATATCGATTTACAACCTCATTTTATTACTGCAATTTTTGGTATACCAAATGAGGATGGTAATCAGTTTTCCCCTTCAATTAGATGAATGATTGCCTTTGTAACATTAATGGCCAGAAGGTCTATATTACAAAATTGGAAAGAAGTAAATCCTCCTACCACGTTTCAGTGGTTCTCTCAAACTATTTCTTATCTGAGCTTGGAAAAAATTAGAAGCACTATTTTTGACTCATCAATTAAATTTGAAGAAACTTAGGGACCGTTCATTCGACATTTTCATATGAATTAATTTGGCCTCTTCCAGACCTTCTCTCTGTTTATTCTTGTTCAGGTATGGAGTTCCGGAGTTTTTGACACTATCATATACATATAAACTGTTATTATTGCCCATGTTAGTTTAGTTTAGTGTTTTTTTTTCTCAATATATATTTTTTCTTGTATTTTTAATTTTTTTTCTTTTGATGATTATTTTTATTTTTTTCATATATAATTATTATAGGCTTGATTGATTAATGTACTATTTTTTTGTTGATATTTTAATAGGATATTGTTATCTTATTATTAATGTAATTTCAAGTCTATTGCACTTATAACCTATTCATTATTATGTTATGTTTTTTTTATATATGAAACTCAATAAAAAGATTGAAAAAGAAAAAGAGGAGGTACTGTGAAAAGAGGGACAAGCTATTTTAAATGAAAATGTAATTAAATATCTGCAGGTCAATCAACTCCATGTTGAATGGATGAAACCAAAAAAGGAGACTAATGTAGTTTATAATTGCCATGTACCAAATACAAATCTCATTAATTCATGATTTCAGAAGAATAGGAGGTGATCTTACAGAACTATATTCTGCAGGGGCATGGCAAGATAGATTGAGATATTTTCTTCTTGGAGAGTGTCAAATAAAGGAATATGCATACAATAAAAGGGGCAAACATTTAAAACTAAAGTGCATAGGAATTTCTTCATGCAGAAGGTGAACTTGTAACACAGAAGGTTGTGGGAAGTTTTTCCATCCAGAGGTAGCCATCATAAAGCCAAAACAGATCCACCAGTATCCTCCCAGTTTAAACCCACCACCATCTACTCCAGCCTTGTGACAGAAGCCCATCTATCCTAGCATTGCAGCATCACACGAAGTCCATAAAATGTGAACTTGAGATCAAATCTGAACTACTTTGATTTCTGTGCCTCGACATCTTATTGGTGCATTTACAAGACAGTGACAGCTGCTAGGTCAATAAAAGGATGTGACCTCATCCATCAGGAATTAAAAGTTTAGCCTCCCATATTACTAATACATATTCAGATATAGAGTAGTAACCAAGTAAGCCATTGTTTTCAGTGTGAACATCTCATAGATTACACAAAACAGGCTGGTCTTCAGCATCACCATGCACAAATCAAACAAATCCATACAATGAAAAGTCAGCACATTGATTTCAAGACTACAATCTCATTATAAGGATCCAGATGGTCAATTTATTTCTCAAATGTTGTGGTTTACCACATTATAAACTTTAAGTACATAATTACCTTGTAATCATATGGTAAAAATTGAGCCCTAAAGTGACTTTTGATTCTCTTTATTTTAATTGCTATTAATGCTTAACATCAAAAACCTTTTCTTAGTCCTTATTTTCAGTATACATATTTGAAACATGTAACCACCTGAGTTGTTTTGCTTGAAGTATGTGCTCACGTTGCTAAGCCATGCAGTGTTAAAGCAACAAACAGAAGCAAAAAAGATTTAAGACTGCACATTCTCAGCATAAACATGCAATTCCAGTACCTTTTAGTTGCTTAGCATACTTAAGCAAGAATTGATAGGGATGTTCGACCTGCAAGTCAAATTTAATTGTCTGTAGCAGTATTCTCTCCAGAACCATGACTTCCTCCTAATTCAAAAACAAGGAAAATATTTTTTAAAACGTGTGCAAAGAGGTCAATACACTCAAATTTCCATCTGGCTCAGATGACCCAATTTTTCAAAACCAAATGTAGTGTAATAACAATTAAAATCATTTAACTGAAATAGTACCACTATTTTTTGTACACCGCTGATGTTTCCTGACCCAACTAAACATTTCAGTATCAAAGTTTGGATTAGATTCAGTGGAAAATATTGTTCAGTTGTCTAGAAACTCTTTTAGAGCAAATTCCCAAATTAAATTGCTCTAATGTAGGACCCAATTACTGGACAAAGAAAATAATCATCGTCTTGGTGGTGCACATGCAGTTGAACCTACACAGAGATAAAGGAAAGTTACATTAATTAACTGGCATATTTAAGCTTGTTTTATTAGGGCTACTGCTTTGCCTTTCTCTGGCCCATGACCACTTAAAGTGAAGAAGCATTCCTGATGGAACACAAGAATCTCAAGAACAAGAACATTCAAAGGAGCAAAAGAGTGGACAACATCGCAAACTACCCACCCAACTGGTCCCACGTCATCTGCCTCACAAATCGGGGAGTACGTAGTTCTCAAAACTCTCAAAACTGGAGTGGAAGCAAGTTATTCAGAACCCCAAAGATCTGCCCAAGAAGAGTACAAGTGATTGCAGAATAATGCAACCACCAAGACCTAAATCACATTACAGTGGTTTCTTCCTCCTAATTCTTTCTATCTATTGTGCCTTCCTACTCTTGATACACAGAAAATGAAAGAGCAGCAGTTTACAAATCAGACTAAAACAGTATTGGGGCTCCATATTGAACTTTATGTACATCACAACAAGTTCATGTAAATACTACAAGTATGGTGATGAAATGCTTTGAGAGATTGGCCTCAGCAAGAACTTGGACACACTGCAATTTGATTATGGACAAAATAGTTCTACTATGGCAGACACAATTTCAATGGGTCTTTGTGCAGCCTTAGATCACCTGGACAAGACAAACATTGATTATGAACAGTAAAACACCATAATTCTTACAGTGCTTATTGAAACGCAACAGAACCTGGGCCTCTGTATCTCCCTCTGCAATTGGATCCTCGACTTCCTAACCAGAAAAGCATAATGTCTCCTCCTCAATGATGATCAACACTGGCACACCTCAGGGATGTGTGCTTAGCCCAATACTCTACTTTCTCTATATCCATGACTTTGTGGCTAAGCGCAGCTCAAAAGCCATCTCTAAATTTGCTGATGATATAATCATTGTCGGCATAATCTCAGATGGAGACGGGAAAGTGTACAGGAATGAGATATACTATCCAGTTGAATGGTGCAGCAGCAACAACCCTGCATTCAATGTCAGTAAGACCAAATTGCTGATTGTGGACTTGAGAAAGGGTACGACAAAGGAATCAATTCTCATAGATGGATCAGAGGTGGAGAGAGTGAGCAATTTCAAGTTCCTGGGTGTCAACATTGGAGGATCTCAACATATTGATGCAGCTACAAAGAGAGCAAGACATTGGCTATATTACATTAGGAGCTTGAGGACATTTGGCTTGTCACCTGAAACACCCGAAAACTTCTACGGATGCACTGTGGAGAGCATTCAGACAGGCTGCATCACTGTCTGGTATTGGGGTGGGGTGGGGGGGAGCAGGGTTGCAGGGTTACGGCACAGAATCCAAAGAAGCTACAGAAATTTGTAAAATTAGTCACTTCCATCATGGTTACTAGCCTCCATAGTATCCAAGCCACACAGAATAAGCCTTTTTCCCATTGTTACCGTCAGGAAGGAGGTACAGAAGCTTGAAAGCACACACTCAGTGATTCAGGAACAGCTTCTTCTCCTCTGCCATCCAATTTCTGAATGGACATTGAACCCATGAACACTAACTCAGATTTTTAAAAAAATGTTATTTCTGTTTTTGCAACATTTTTAACTTTAATATGCATATATACTTAGTGCAATTGATTTTTTTCTATATTTATCATGTATTGCAATGTACTGCTGCTGCTACGTTAACAAGTTTCACTTCATATGCTGATGATATTAAACTTAATCGGTACTAAAGAAACTGGTCTATTGCTGAAAACAAAAATAAAGTTCACATTCTTCAAACTATAAAATCATATTAACCAATCAAAACCAAGGAAATATTTTCCCCAGCTCTTAACACATGTGTGGGAGGGAATAGAGGAAAAACATGTAATACAATGCAATACTACCACAGAAAGATAACACAAAAGATTTTTATGATGACAAGTTTTTTTTTGCCCACAGGGAAATGCAGATGTCCTTAAAGTACATTAAAAATTAATACCAACCTTGGGGTCGTCTCCAAATTGGGAAAACTGCACATCATTCAGCAAGCTTCGAGCAGTTTTTATGATATCTTTACACTTTTTGGGAGTTTCTTCTACTTTTCCAGCCAGAAAGAGGCAACAGCCTCCTGTGACCTACATTAATGAAAAGATAAGTTAGGAATATACTGGTATACCACATCGGCTGTGGTGAGCAAAAACCTGATACCAACACTATCATAACTTGTAAATAACTTCAATGACAGGACGTCTTATCAACAGGAGCCAACCATATGTATATGATGAAAACACTACACCAGCCTTTGAGAGAGCTCTTTTAAAATCAAAACCAGACTTTGAATATCCCTGCAAACGGAAGAAGTGCTATACCTGCCCCCACACTTCTTCCCTCACCACCATCCCAGGCCCCGGACAGTCCTTTCATGTGAGGCACCACTTCACCTGTGAGTCAACTGGAGTGGTATACTATATCCAGTGCTTCCAATGTGACCATTTATACATTGGGGAGTCCCGCTGCAGACTGGGAGACCTTTTCGCCGAACACCAGTGCTCGGTTCTCCAGCAGTGGCGGGATCTCCCTGTGGCCACACACTTCAATTACACAGACCACTCCCACTCCGACATGTCTGTCCATGGCCTCCTCTACCGTCAAGATGAGACCACACACAGGTCGATGGAGCAATATCTTATCTCCCGCCTAGGAAGCCTCCTTCCTGCTGGCATGAATGTTCAACTCACTGACCTCCGTTGATACCCCTGCCCCCCACCCTTACCCTCATCCCTATCTATTATTTTAGTCTGGTTCTCCTTCTCTCTCTTCCCCCCCCTCACTATAATCTCTCCCCCAGGCCTACCTTTCTTTCTCTTTTATTTCCCATAATTCTCCACCTTCCCCCCAGCCCATTTCCCTCCAGCCTATCCCTTCCCAGCTCTCTACTTTATCCCTCCCCCCCACTTCTTATCCCCCCTCGACCATCCCATGTTACTTCACTCCTGATGAAGGGTTTCGGCCCGAAACGTTGTTATTACCTCCTCCCATAGATGCTGTCTGGCCTGCTGAGTTCTGCCAGCATTTTGTATTTTTTATTTAGACTTTGAATACAATGTGTTTCCTTATTTTTTTGGCATGTTATTCCTTTTGCTGAATGAGTAGCTGGTTATGAATGTTGCTCTACATCAGGCCTCTTAAAAACTAGAGAAGCGAATAGAGCATTTCCTCCTCATGGCATAGTGCTTAGTCTATCTGGTGTCAATACTTTTAACATTCAGTTCAATGGAAAAATTCACTCGAAAACTACAAAATATGATAATGTAGACAGTACTTCAACCACCATGTTTTGTGCTAATAAAGATAGAGCTTGGCAGTATTGGAAGTCAAGAACAAACTCACACTGCTGAGATCCAGATATAGTATAACTATATTTGCATAAGGGACAAAATACTCCAGAGCACAGTCATCAGAAATTCAGATTAAGATTTGTTTAAAATATACAAGCAACATTGTCCTGATATTTATCCTAATCTCAGCATTAAATCATTACAGGTGTAACACTTACCCAACAGGCTGCTATATGTCTAGGGGAAAATGAGATCCAGCCACTCAACAACCCCACTTCCCGTACATGCAGGTGCTGTGGGAATCAAGTTTATGCCTCGCGCATGCACACAGTATCAAATTCACACTAGATACCTTTATGAAATACACTTTAAAGATTTTACTAAAACTAAAACAGTACTAGGCAATACAATATATATGAAAGAAAAGAAAAAGCAAAAGGCGCCAACTTGTCAAAGTTCAGTCAGTTTAGTGCACATCGTTGGAGCTCAACCATCGAACCATTCGACCCCTCGTCACTTTCCTCCGACCTCCACGTCTTCGCACCTGGGACCACCCCCGGTGGTCAACCAAGCAGTGCAGCGCGCGTCCACCATCCTCGGCATCTCCTTCCCGACTCCCGCAAGAACCCCCCAAGCTCCCAGCCTCACAAGACAAAATAACATTCCCCATTGGTTAACAAATGAATACAATCCCCATATCAGCAAGTCTAAAGTTAAACAACTGCGAGAGAAACACTTATCAGACAAAGAAGCATTCCTACACTTAACAAACCAAAGAAGCCATTTTGAGTAACATACACAGGACATTGTACATTCTCCCCCCACCAGCAAATGTCATGCCCTCATGACACTACCAGAGTTCCCCAAAGCTTCTTGCAACACACAAAACCCAACCCAGGTGCAGAAAGCAGCGACATAACTACCCAGAGCAGTAGAAATCACACATGGTTCTCCTGGTTCCACATATGTCAACCGCTCCGGGGGGGGCGCCTTCTTCTCTGAGATCTCCGTACCCCTTCTGCCAACCCTTCCACCTCACTGGGCTCCCTCTTCACCTGCGAACCCTCTGCCTCGGACACCCCAGGTCTACCTGTCAGATCCTCACTCCCTCCCTCACGGGGATCCCCCCTCACCTGAGAACCCTCCGACTCACGCTCGGGTTCCACCCTCTCTCCCCCCAACGCTGGCTGCTTCTCCATCTGACCATCAACACCTTCCCTCCTCTCACCCAACTCAGTATGGGAAGGGCCAGGAGCCTCCTCTTCTGGTACTGAAATGCCAGCGAATGGGAACAGGGGCCACTCATCTGAGTCGTCCTCTTCTGAATCGGTATCCATTCCCCGGTTAAGGACCCGTCCCCGCTCTTCAGCAGCGGGCTCTTCCCTCGCTCCGCGCCTTCGCAGAGTCCTTGTACTAGGCACAACCTCCCATTCTGGCTCCTTGTCCACCTACACCGGGGGTCGGCAACCCGCGGCTCCGGAGCCACATGTGGCTCTTTTAGGTCTGTGCTGCGGCTCCCTGTTGCTTTGGGAAATAATTGGTTGTGGCGACCCTTTTCCTGGCACATCCGAACCGACTCACAATAAGATAGCCTACGGGGGTTTGCGAGCACAGAGCTTTGGAGCCTCTGCGCCATGGGGGGGGGGGGCAGGTTGAGGGAGGCTTAAAAGTGAGGCTGAAGATTTCGAATAAAGTTTTTTTCCTTCGACTGCAGTTACCGACTCCGTGTCGTAATTTTAGCGCTGCGTGTAGCACACCGCTACATGGTCAGTATTTAATTAATATGTTTTTTATGTTAGTTTGTTAGTTTTTGAAATGTAAATCTAAATTTGAAGATTATGGTGATCTTGTACAATCTAAATAAGACGTTGTGGCGGGCGACCCATTTCCTGACACATCCGAACCGGCTCACAATTAGCCAGCGTTCAGGCTAAGGGAGATAGCCTACGGGGGTTTGTGAGTACGTGTCTTTTGCAGCATCCGCGCCCATGGGGGGCGGGTTGAGGGAGGCTTAAAAGCAAGGCTGTTTAGTTCGAATAAAGCTATCTTTGACTGCAGTTTACTGACTGCGTGTAGCAACCGCTACAACGTGTTTTTATCGCTGGCTGTCCAGAGGGGAGGTGCTGAAACGCTTTGTCGCGCGTCTGGAAGAAGTGAAAACTTTCCTGGGCAGCAAAGGGCTCAACTTTCCTGAGCTGGAACAGCCAGAGTGGCTGGAAAAGCTACACTTCATGGTAGACATGACAGCGCACCTGAACACGCTGAACACAGCTCTTCAACGGGGTAAGGACGTACAGCCCTGCACATGTTGGGGGATGTTTTGCATTCGAGCGCAAGTTGACGTTGCTTGCCAGAGATTTACAGAAAGGCACATTGTCTCACTTCCCCAATTTGAGAGAGTTCAAACAATGTCACGACATGATAAATTCGGAGTATTTACATTCTGCAATCATCGCAATGCAAACATCGTTTGGGAAACGCTTCTGTGAGTTCAGAGAGGAAAAAAACACATTATCCTTCCCGGTCACTCCCCTAAGCATCGATCCATCCCTACTGAATACGACTGCATTGTCAGGTGTGAGTCAACCTGAAGAAGTATGATAAATATTTTAATTGCGTATTATTTTACGTATATTCATATGTTTTCATTGTTCAGTGAAATAGTCCTTTTATTTTTCAGGTTGACAGCTGGCTGACGTTATTTTTGGTTTGCTGCTGGCGGCAAATTTAAGTTTGGCGTTTTTCATAAATACAAGAAGGACTCAAATAGACGTTGAGTATTTTACTTAAAAGTAACCTTCAACCCAATGTCTTTTTTTCGGAGTTCAAAATGTTTTTGTTGCATGCAGAAATGTAATTTCGTTTTCTCTGCAGGAGTTCATCAATTTCATAAATGCAACACATTATAGTTTATTTATACATAGCATAAAGGCAAAACAAAACGTTGTATGCAGTGTTATTTCATTTTAAATGTCAAACGGGTTTTGCGGCTCCCAGTGTTTTCTTTTCTGTGGGAAACGGGTCCAAGTGGCTCTTTCAGTGGTAAAGGTTGCTGACCCCTGACCTACACTGTTTGGCCCAGGGGCAGCAGGTGATTCCAATGGAGTACCTTGATAGGCCTATTCCCATCCTCAGGTTTCACCCGGTAAACTGGTAGATTTGGCATCTGGCTCTCTATTACATAGGGGCTGGCCGCCCATCGATCTGCCAACTTGTGCTTACCAGGGAATCCCAAATTCCGTAAAAGGACCCGGTCGCCCGGCAATAATTGGACAAACTTCACCTTTTGGTCATACCTCATTTATTCCTCTGATTTTGTTTGGTAGCCGCCGCCTTGGCCAACTCGTACGCCCGCTGTAACTCCCTTTTCATGTCGGACACATACTTTGGATAGGACTTCCCGGGTAATTCAACCCCAAAACACAAGTCAATGGGCAACCTCGCTTCCCGCCCGAACATCAGATAATAGGGCGAGTAACCTGTAGCGTCATTGCGAGTACAATTGTAACAGTGAACCAATTGTCCAATATGACGACTCCACTTACTTTTCTGCCCAATCTCCAGCGTCCCGAGCATATCCAACAGGGTCCTGTTGAACCTCTCTGGCTGAGGATCACCTTGTGGGTGATAAGGGGTAGTCCTGGATTTCTCAACCCCAAGCATAGTCAGTAATTCATGGACAAGGCGGCTCTCAAAGTCCCGCCCCTGATCACTATGGATTTGCCTGGGAAGGCCGTAATGAACAAAATACTTCTCCCATAACACCTTCGCCACTGTCGTCGCCTTCTGATCCTTAGTGGGAAATGCCTGAGCATAGTGAGTGTAATGATCGGTGATGACTAAAACATTTGCGGTGTTGTTGGTGTCAGGCTCGATCGACAGAAAGTCCATACACACCAGGTCCAGAGGTCCCGCACTCTGCAAGTGCGACAGTGGAGCCGCCGACGCTGGCAGGGTCTTCCTCCGGATGCAACAACTGCATTTCCTACAGTATTCTTCAACCTCCCCCTCATCCGGGGCCAGTAGAACCGGTCTTTGAGTAATCCATAAGTCTTTTCCACCCCCAAGTGTCCAGAATCATCATGTAAGGCCTGGAGTACAGTCTGCCGATACTTCTCCGGCAGGACCAGTTGCCAACGGCCGTTACCTGGTACAAGATTTGGTTCTTTAATTTTATCCGAGACCACTCCTTCAGTAACAGAGGCACGAACGGGTGTTTCCCCTTATCAACCAAATCCACATCCCCCTTCTCTACCACTCTCCACACAGTGCCAAGACCCGGGTCACTCTGCTGAGCAGCTGCCACTTCCCCCGGACTCAGTTCTGGCAACTGCTTAGTCCGCAGTACGGTCAGGTCACAGTAAGCTAGGTGTATGGCATCGTCAAAAACCCCCAAGTGGTCCACGGCTCGCTCCAGCCTTCCTCTTCCCTCGGCCTTCACTGTGATAGCAAACTGACACATCGCCTTCACTCCAGGGGCAGGGACACTCTCCCACTCCTCGTCCTTCTCCTGTTCCCCCGGCTCCCGATGTGACAAAGCATCCGCATCGACATTCTTGCTTCCTGGGCGGTACCTCAGGCTGAACTCATATACAGACAAGACCGCCAGCCACCGAAGTCCTGTGGCATCCAGCTTAGCCGAAGTCAAAATATAAGTGAGAGGGTTGTTATCCATTCTCACCTCAAACTTGGCTCCGTACAGGTAATTGCTCAGCTTGTCCACCACCGCCCACTTCAGCGCGAGGAACTCCAACTTGTGAGTGGGATAGTTTCGCTCAGAGGGCGACAAGCTTTGGCTGACAAATGCTACCAGTCTCAAAGCTTTGCCATGTTCCTGGTACAGAACAGCCCCTAGACCCTCTCAGCTGGCATCCGTGTGCAGTACATATGGCTTTTGGGGATCAGCAAAAGCCAACACCGGGGCCTGGGTCAGCGCCCTTTTCAAAGATCGGAATGCCTCTTCACATCGATCATCCCATCTCGAGCCAAAAGGTTTCGCTGGGTTCCAGTATCCTCCAGCATCTTGCCGCCGGTCCCCCTTCCATTTCTTTCCCAGCGGGGGATATCCATACAACAGCTGAATCAATGGGTGACACATTTTGGCGTATCCTTTCACGAATCGGCAGTAATACCCACAGAACCCCAAAAATGAGTGCAGACCGCTCACTTTCTGGGGTCTCGGCCAGGTGGTCACGGCCTCTATCTTGGTTGGATCAGTAGCCACTCCCTCTTGCGAAATGATATGGCCAACATAGCTAACCGAACTGGCATTTGTCCAGGGAAAGCTTCAGCCCTTCTTCATTTAGCTGGCTTAACACCTTCAACAGCCTCTCCTCATGTTCCTCCAAAGTCGATCCAAACACTATCAAATCGTCCAGGTACATCAGCACCTCCAACAGATTCATATCCCCCACAGTCCTCTCCATGAGCTTCTAGAAGGTGGCTGGGGCCCCTGATATGCCTTGGGGCATTCGTTCGAACTGAAAGAACCCCAGCAGGCAGATAAAGGCTGTCTTCTCATCTGGTATTACCAGATCCCACTTCTAAGTCCAGCACATTGAACCATTTCGCTCCACTCAGGCAGGCCAACGTGTCCTCGACCCTCGGGACAGTATGTTGATCAGGGACAGTTCGCCGATTCAAAGTCCTGTAGTCAACACTCATTCTTCTTCCGTGCTACCACTATTGGGGACGCATGAGGACGTCGAGACTCAGCTATGATTCCAGCTTCCTTCAGCCCGCTCAACTGCTGCCGCACATCCTCAACATCTGCCGGAGCCAGCCGCCGGGATCTCTCTCAGAACGGGATGTCCTCCGTCACTCGGATGGTGTGGCGAGTGCTTTTGGAGCAGCCCACATCAAACTCACCCCAAGAAAAAACAGCTTCCATCTTCAGCATCCTCTCCACTAGCCTGTGTTTCTGCTCCGGCGACACAGGGGAATCCCCGAAGTTAAAGGCTTCAGCGGTCAGCTCCCTTCGATACTCCAACCCCTCCCCGTTAGGGGTCCTCACTGGTGCGCTAGACATTACCGTCACCAGAAACAGATGTGCCAGCGCAATTCCCCTCTTAAAAGTGATTTCTCTTGCCGTAGTGTTCCTGACTCTTACAGCTATTCGCCTCGCATGTACCACCCCTGGTCTCTGCACTTCGGGCCTCACCAGCGCCCCCGCCGGAAATTGTGTCTCCCCTTCAAGATCATCCGGGGCATCTACTAACAGGGCTTCGCCCGTCGGCACTCCTGGGAATCTGGGGGTCCCCATCACGAGTGCACCTCCCCTGGTCGGTTCACCTTGGGCCTCGCCTGCGTACACCACACTGTCCCTCGTTTACACTCCAGGTCCAGCCCTTAGGAGGCAACCCCTTCTGCGAACACTGCTCGAAACACTGGATGCACCGAGAGGGTCTCCAGAAAGTGTTCCCCCCCTTTCTCCTTACAAGCTCCCAGGAGCCGTCGCACAAGGGGGGAGTTAGTCCCCACCAGGAGGGCAGCACCACCGGTTTCCACTGGGTCAGGACACACCAACACCAACGTCTCAATAACTTCAGATACTCCCACATCGCCCTCCGAGAACTCCAATCTCACCGATAGGTACCTATTGTATGGGTAATCACCCTCGCTCACACCCCAAATCTGCAGGGCGTCAAATGGGGTTATGGGCAAATGCTTTAGATATTGGTTGTAGAACGACCGGTACAATAAGGTCACCTGCGTTCTCGTATCAAGAACGGCTTTTGCGTAAACTCCCTCTATCCGTAAACACACACTGGCACGAGGTCCTACCAGCCCATCCGGAATAAAGGCGTGGGCACCCAGTGGTCTTCCGGCTGATCTCTGGGAACGTGTTCCTCCAGAGGCTCCAGTCCGTTCCCTCACTGAGCCTCTCCTAAGTTTCCTGACATCTCTCCCTTCTTAGTCGCAGGGGGGCTTGCCCTCCGCGGGACTCCTTGTCTCTCACAATCCCACCTAAAGTGTCCCTCCTCTCCACAGCTATAGCACAGCCTTGGCCGCCCACAGTCCCACCTGAAATGCCCCTCTTTCCCACAGTTAAAGCACACGCTGCCAGCTGCCCCTCCTCTTCCAGGACGGCTCCCGCTCCCAACCCACTGCACTGGTCGCCCCCGGGAGTGGGTACCTCCCCTGTCCTTCCCCTCCAGAGGGGGATCCCTACTCCCCTGGGGGTTGTCAGACCTCCACCCAGCCAACACTTCCTGTATCGCTGAGGATCGCTCCCGTAGGCCTGAGCCCCTTTTCCGCCCCAACGCTCTCTCTTTCTCCCGCACCTCTCTAATCAGTTGCCCGAACGATGGAGGGGGGCCTTTCCTATAAGCCTGCCGGATAGTCCACACCACCTTGTCCTCCTCCAGAGAGCCACTGAATACCTGACTCATTCTTACACTAGCCACGTCAGGTGCCTTTACTACCCCCTGCCGCCGCAACCCCGTAAGCATCTCCTCCACCCGAAATATGTACTCGGAGATATTTTTCCCCTCTCCGTTGTTCCAGGTGTTGAAACTCTGCTAAAAGCAGCCAGGGCTCCCCGGACAACCCAAACGCTCTCTCCAAAACTTCTATCATTCCTCCACTGAAGCCCCAGGCTCTTCAGCTTTCAAATCCCGGACTGTTTTGGCCGCCGCACCCCTCAAACTTCCCACCAATCGCTGCCTCTTCTCCTCCTCCGAGCCTGGCCACTCCTCTAACATCAAAGACGCATGCTCGATCCAGGTCTCATAGTCCACCTCCCTGTCCGGAGTAGGCTTAGCTCTGGAGAACATCCCCAGCTTCAGCCGTGGCCTCTCGACCACTCCCACTAGGGAGTAAAGTGCGACCGCCAGCTCTGAGGCCTCCACCGTCCCTGGGGGGGGGGGCCTAGTCACGCCTCCCTCCTCCGACCCCACTTTACTAGTGACGGGCACCTCTCTGGGGGCCACCTCTAGCTCTAGCTCCTCCTCCGGTGTCTCCTCATCCTCGGAGGGAGTGTGGAGCCCCCACGGCCCCGCCTCCCCGGAGCACTGACCGTCGCCGGCAGTTCCAACGTCCTGACGTCAGCACTCGTACAAACCAACACCCAGCTAGACTCTACCTCTTTACCGCACCGTCTAGCTACCAATTCTACCTGCCCAATACCGTTTACCAAACTTAACCCCCGCACTAACGCGTTCCCCGAAACTCCAAAATCCACCCCGCTCACTACACAGGCATACTGCACCGGTACATCTTCCAACTCGCACCAGCTAACAATCTTATCTCTGTCCATCTCCGCGCCGCTGCCTGCGCGATTCCACAGCCCCTGACAATCCAATCTGGGATGAGCACCCCACAAATGTAACATCTACCCAACAGGCTGGTATATGTCTAGGGGAAAATGAGATCCAGCCACTCACCAACCCCACCTCCTGTACACGCAGGTGCTGTGGGAATCAAGTTTATGCCTCGCGCATGCACACAGTATCAAATTCACATTAGATACCGTTATGTAATACACTTTAAAGATTTTACTAAAACTAAAGGAGTACTAGGCAATACAATATATATGAAAGAAAAGAAAAAGCAAAAGGTGCCAACTTATCAAAGTTCAGTCAGTTTAGTGCACATCGTTGGAGCTCAACCATTGAACCATTCGACCCCTCGTCACTTTCCTCCGACCTCCATGTCTTCGCACCTGGGACCACCCCGGTGGTCAACCAAGCAGTGCAGCGCACGTCTACCATCCTCGGCATCTCCTTCCCGACTCCCCTGAAAACCCACGAAAACCCCCCAAGCTATCAGCCTCACCAGACAAAATAGCATTCCCCATTGGTTAACAAATGAATACAATCCCCATATCAGCAAGTCTAAAGTTAAACAACTGCGAGAGAAACTCTTATCAGACGAAGAAGCATTCCTACTCTTAACAAACCAAAGAAGCCATTTTGAGTAACATACACAGGACATTGTACACAGGATATCAACTAGGCAGGTTGCACTATGAGGTTGCAAACTATGAAGTGGAAGTTCAGCTTGAAAGCTGATTTTTACAGTTTAAAACCGTGTTTAGTATGGGATGTTACATCTGTTCTTTGTTAAAGCATTTTTCATCACAAGAATCACAGAATCATATACTGACGAAGGCCACTAGACCTATCCAGTACATTCTAGGTCATAGTAGAACAATCCCATCTCCCTGCTGCTTCACCAAGTACATGTACAAGTTCAGGTGCCTATTCAATTCCCTTTTGAAGGCACTGGTTCTTGCCACACTCCTACAGGTAGCGAATTCTAAACCAAAACTACTGACACCACCTCACATCCTGCATAAAATTATAAAATGTGTCCAGAGGGCCATCTGCTACACTCTACCTTTTGTTACGAATGATGAGGAACTCTGATGGGCAGAAGGGTACAGAATCACTAATCCCCCCCCCCCCCCCCCCCGCTTTAGGAGAATCGCAAATCGCTACTATTCCAATGCTGTTATCAAGGGAGATGAGAGAGACACAGGATAACAGTAAAGGCAGTTGTTATTGATAACACTCTTGAAAAATTAATGAGAGAGAGGCCCACAGGTTGGAATGTCTCCTATTGACAAAAAGAGAGATTACTGCTATTGTCTTTTGGAGAAGGTTTGTGTACTAGGTACTGTTCTATTCATTGAAACCCCTCAAGGAGCAACCAGCGTGGACTGTTTTGATGGGTTACATCATCTCAACCTGATTGATACCTGAAACCCCCTGAGTGGGGATAAAACTAGGGTCTGGGGAAAATCCCCTCAGACGCACCAGGAGAGAAACTACAAAACCGGTGGGGGCTTGTGTGTGTGTCCACCCTTGCCTGGGTGACGAGTCCGCCACGGAAGAACGGTCTAGCTGAAGAATAGAGGGGTCATACGTGAATGGCCACAACAACAATGCATCGACGGATCAAGATCGTAAAAGGAAAGTCAACAAGTCAATAGCTGTTACTGCTTTCTCTCTCTCTCTCTCTCTCTCTCTCCAACAATTGCAACACAGCGACAACTACCGCAGCCTGCATGAACTGAACTTTATATTTCCGTTGGGACAATTCATTATCCCCTAGACAACGATACAGCTTCTTATTGATTATTACTATACCCGCACTTTTAGGTTTAGTATTGATGACGTATGTTATCTGTATATTTGCATTGATATTATTTTTGTGTATTTTTACTAATACTGTTAAAAATAGTATCACCAGACTCTCAACGGATACTCTGATCTTTGCTGGTAAGACACCCAGTTACGGGGTTCATAACACTTTCCTCTGTCAAAACCAGTTATGACCTTGTACAGCTCTAAAAAATTTCATCTCAAACTTTGCTCCAAGGTGGACACCATCAACTCTATTATAGGAGCTTTTCTAATATTTTTTAATCTACATCCTCTTCTGGCTAATGGAAAAAGGTGGTGTACTCAGTATTATAAAAGGTTCCACATAACTTGGCTGTTTTTGTACTTTTTAACTCATTTTATGAATTTGAGGATCACACTTAACTAATTGAGCAACACATCACTCAACATGCTTAACTAATGATATATGCATAAAGACTCAGGCCCTCTGTTACTGCACACCCTAAACAATTCTGTCAGTAGTCAATATAATCTCTTATTCATTTGGCCAAAATCTATCACTTGTCATATCTTTGCTTGGATTTCATTTGCCCACTTGTCTACTCAAAGGCTATTAATTATCCCCACTGTTTAATCACACTTTAAAGCTACAACAGGAGTCTCATGAAGCAAAAGTACATAAAACGAACAGCCAGATTAGTCTGAACCTAATCTGACTTTGTCTACACTCTACAGGGTACAGTACAGGAGTAGGAGGGGAAAGTATCTTCCACTGTATTAACAAAAGAAACAAAAACAGACAGTCCATTCAAAAAGCAACACAATGCATGATTCACATTAAACTTGTACAGTTCTTGTTACCATACTAAATACCATGCAGACGACATGTAAACATAGAAAATCCAGACAGGGAAAGATTAAAGGTCTACTTGGTTTGTGATTTGATATACTATTAGTTTGATAAGAATGTGGGATTTTTGAAGATGGTTGATTTTACCCTGCAGATTTAAGCCACTTGTTTATGCAATCCCCATACAAGCTTTTTATTTCTATAAAAAAACAATATTCTACTTGAATAATTAACACTATTGCTTTTGACTATAGAATCAGAAGTTTTTTTTGAAATCTGAGAGGATTATATAAATCTTAACGCACACTTTTCTAGATATAATATCTGCATGGCACCACCATACCTGTTCTTTCAATCACAGAAAACATACAGCACAATGCAGGCCCTTCAGTCCACACAGCTGTGCCAAACAGGTTCTTACCTTATGTTATCCCCTTTGGTTCAAGAGCCTAATGGCTGATGGGTAATATCTGTTCCTGAACCCAGTGATGTGAGTCCTGAAGCTCTTGTGCCTTCATCCTGATAGCAGCAGTGAGAAGAGAGCATAACCTGGGTGGTGGGGTCCCTGATGGTGAATACTGCTTTCCACAACAGCGTTTCATGTGTTGAATGGTGGAGTGGGCTGTATCCATTACTTTTTGTAGGATTTCTGTTCAAGGGCATTGGCATTTCCATACCAGGCCTTTATGAAACCAGTCTATATACTGCACATCCATAGAAATTTGTCAGTTTTAGATGTCATGCCAAATCGCCACAAACTCCTAAAGAAGTAGAGGCGCCACTGTACTTTCTTTGTAATTGTACTTACGAGCTGGGCTCATGACAGATTTTCCAAAATAATCTATATACTCCTGTATCCAGGTCTTTTTGAACACAATCACCAATGGCTTTCGATTTCTATCCACTGAGGAATAACATCTCCTCATTGATAACCAGCACAGCATGTCAAGGATGTGTGTTTAGCTCACTACTCTACTCTTCAGTCATGACTGTGCAGCTAGACGCAGCTGTAACTTCACTAATGACACAAATGTTGCAGGCAGAATCTCAGATGGTGACGCGACGTAAAGGTTGATCGGCTTGTTGATTGATGTCTCAACAACAACTTTGTATCCAATGTCAGTAAGACCAAGGGATTGATTGTGGACTTTATGAGGGGGGAAGTCAAGAGAACACACATCTTAATTGAAAGGTCAGCAGTTTCAGGTTCCCAGGTATTAACAACTTAGAGGACCAAATATATCAATGCACTCACAAAGAAGGCATGCCAATGGCTATGCTTCATTACAACACACACAAAATGCTGGTGGAACGCAGCAGGTCAGGCAGCATCTATGAGGAGAAGCACTTTCGACATTTTGGGCAGAGACCTAACTGAAAGGAAAGATAGTAAGAGATTTGAAAGTAGGAGGGGGAAGGGGAAAATGCAAAATGATAGGAGAAGACCATCTCCGTGGTGCTCCCCTCCCCCTTTCTTTCTCCCTAGGCCTCCCGTCCCATGATCCTTTCCCTTCACTAGCTCTGTAACCCTTTTGCCAATCACCTTTCCGGCTCTCAGCTTCACCCCACCCCCTCTGGTCTTCTCCTATCATTTCGCATTTTCCCCTCCCTCTCCTACTTTCAAATCTCTTACTATCTTTCCTTTCAGTTAGTCCTGACGAAGGGTCTTGGCCTGAAACAGCGCTTCTCCCTATAGATGCTGCCTGGCCTGCTGCGTTCCATCAGCATTTTGTGTGCGTTGCCTGAATTTCCAGCATCTGCAGATTTCCTCGTGCTATGCATCATTAGAAGATTTGGTTTGTCATCAAAGCCTCCAGCAAATTTGGACAGACACACCAATTTCGATAGAGAGCATTCTTTCCGGTATGGAGGCTCCACCATTGAAAAAAGCTGTAGATGGTTGTAGACTCAGATGGCTCTATCATGGGCTCCAGTCTCCTAACCAATGAGGATACCTTCAAAAGGCAGTGCCTCAAGAAGGAAGCATCCATCACTAAGGACCCATCAGAGAGGTGGTACTGTGGCCTGAAGACACACTCTCAACTTTTAGGAACAGCTTCCTCCCCTTTACAGTAAGATTCTAAACACCTTACTATATTGCTCACTTTACATGACATTTAGTTTTATTTATTTTTATATTTCCTATTATAACCTATACTAATTTTTATACATTGTACTGCTGTCACAAAACGAATTTCATGACAAGACTCTACTGTAGCAATTTTATGCATTGCACTGTACTACTGAAAAAAGCAACAAATTTCAAGACGTGAGTGAAGAAAAAGCATTTCAGGATGTATATTGTATACGTTTCTCTGACATTAAATTGGAACTTTGAACCTTTGATAATAGACCAGATTTTCATTTGGGTATTTACTGAGGACAGAGTGGGAAGGGCAGAGGGGGAAATCATGATTGGGAAAAGGGAGAGCGGACGGAGAGGGAAGCACCTGTGAGACATCAATAAACCAATAGTTCAGAATCAAATGAACTTGCCTGGTGTCCTAGGGATGGGTGTGTATGCACCAGTACCACCCACTGTCCCTGGCACTCCTTCTCTGCCACATCCCAACCCCTCCTGCGGCACTTCATTCAGTTTTCCCAACATCCTTTGCTCCCGCCAATTTACAAACTCACTGTCCACTTCACGTTGACAAATTCAGTACTGTGCAAAAGTCTTAGGCATCCTAGCTATATAAATATGCCTAAAACTTTTGCACAGTACTGTTATGTCAGTGATAATAAACCTAATTCAGATTTCAGAAATACTGTTTTGCCAAAGTGCATGACCTCACATTTTCCACATTACGCGTCAACTGCCATGTCTTCATCAATTCACTCTACCCAGC
Organism: Hypanus sabinus; assembly: GCF_030144855.1. Lineage (NCBI taxonomy): Eukaryota > Metazoa > Chordata > Chondrichthyes > Myliobatiformes > Dasyatidae > Hypanus > Hypanus sabinus. Next base: position 196,701,958 of record NC_082707.1, read on the forward strand.
TTTGAAGCCTCAATATAACCAACACTGAGCTTTTTATTCAGAATAAGATTTATTTAGCATGTGAAAATGGAAGCATACAGTGAAATAGCTGTTTGTGTGAACAAGCAACAGAGCTAAGAATGTGCTAGGGGCAGCCCACAAGTGTTGTCACCCATTTCTGGGCTAACATCGTATGTCCATGATGCTCAGCAGAACAACACAGAACACAAACTGAACACCATAAGCAACAGGAAAACAAGCCCCTTTCTTCCTTCCCAATCATCCACACACAAGTACAAACATCCAACTCCAGGACAGGCCTCTTGATTTCCAATTGACTCTTGGGCTCCAGTGTTCAGTATTGACATCTGGAGTGACTGATGATGGGACCCAAAACTCGCATGAACATTTGATCCCTTGTCTCATCGTCCTGGAACAGCTCAGTATCGATGGATGTCGTTCATTGCCTGTGCATGCCACTGGCCTTCAAGCACAGAGTGGATGCCTAGGCTCTGACCTGACCTCTAACTCATCAATATCCGTCCCCAAACCCTAACGTGACTTTTTATTCCCCAAAACCATTGCTACGAACATTAAAACAAATCTGAGCCATGATCTCAATACAGACTGCAGCTCGGTGCCATCTTGACCAGAAATCAGTAGCAAATCTATATTTATTACATTTAATTCCTTCATCCAAATCACTGACACAAATAATGAAAATTCCATCACACTACCACCCAACGATAATCCTCCTGTTTTCAATTCTTTAATCCTTAATCAAAACTAGTATACTATCACCAATATTATGCACTCTAATTTGGTTTCATTTTGTTATTACTAAAACCCTCCAAAGGTCCAAACACACCATACCATTTGTCCTTATCATAAAGTTCCAACAGATTTGCTAAGCATGAAATCCATTTTGTAAATCCAGGTTGAATGGGGCTACTCCTATTATATTTTAAAAGTCCTGTTATAACCTCCTTAAAAAGAGATTACAGCATTTTCTCTGCCACTGAAGTCTGACAAGCTGGTCTATTATTCCCTTCTCCTCTCCCACTTTTCTTAAACATTCATTAAAAAACTTAAAACTTCTGTTATTATATTTTCACAATTCAAGAGTACCAGCTCTTACTGATTTAGAGCAGGGGTTCCCAACCTTTTTTAAGTCATAGACAAAAACCATTAAGCAAGGAGTCCATGGATTTAGAGATACAGCATAGTAACAGGGTTTGTATGTGCCGCCCAATTACACTTATGTGACCAATTAACACACTAGCCCTTCTGTCTACCTTTGGAAGGTGGATAGAAACTGGAGCACCCAGACAACACCCATGCTGTTAGGAGGAGAACATGCAAACTCCTCACAGACAGCAGCGGGAATTGAACCCTAGTCGCAGGCACTGTAAAAATGTTGTACTATTATGAAACTGTGCCACCTCATTGTACAGAAAGAGTGAAAGAGGCCTACTCTTGATACATTTCACGTAAGCCAGAAAGAATATAATTTCTGGCACACACTGCCACTGATAATCAGCTTTCATTCAGTGTTAAATTTCAGATTAATTTATTGTTATAAACACTAGGATGTAATGAATTTGTTGGTTCACATGAAGCCCAGAGCATATTGCTCATCCAGATGGAGGCATTCCCTAACAGCGAGTGAAGTTCTTTGCTGAGACACCACATAACTATCCAATGAGGCATAGAATTAGCTGTTTGGCGGGATTCTATGATCAATGGAGTAGCTGTGATGTAAACATTAGCTATTATATACTGAGCAACATTAACATACTTAGTTTCCTATTACTCAAACATTCGAAGGCTACAAAAGCAATTCGTCAATTTGTTGAAATCCACGTGAAAGAAAATCAGTTAGTCATCTGAGGCTGAAGTACGTAGGTGTTTCCAACGAGTGGACAGTCGCAAGGCTGTGGGACCAGACAGCATCCCAGGGCGGGTACTCAGGGTGTGCTCGGCACAACTGGCAGATGTGTTTAAAGACATCTTTAATCCCTCCTTCTTCTAGTGTAGGGTGCCCTGCTTCAAAACACCCACCATTGTTCCTGTACCTAAAAAGACCAAGGTAACATGTCTGAAATTCTGCCGCCCTGTTGCACTCACCTCAATAATAAGCAATGCTTTGAGAGGCTGTTCAAGGACTACATCTACAGCATGTAGAGCACCCACATCTGCACCACCTACACTGGACTCCCTACATTTCACCTACCAACACAACTGATCAACAGATGATGCAAGCCACAGCACTACACACCCATCCTTACACAGCTGGAGAAGGAAGCTTGTGTGAGAATGCTGTTCTTGGACTACAGTTCAACATTCAACACCATAATTCCCTCTAGGCTTCACAAGTAGTTCAGAGGCCTTGGTCTTCACCCTGCCTTGTGCAGCTATATTCTCGACTTCCTGTAAGATCACCGGCAGGTGGTCAGAGTGAGCTCCCCCACCTTTGCCCCTCTGACTCTCAACACAGGTACCCCCCATGGCTGTGTGCTAAGTCCCCTCCTTTACTCTCTGTATACCTATGACGGTGTCGCCACCTACAGCTCCAATCTGTTAATTAAATTCGCTGATAATACTATATCGATCGGCCTTATCTCAAATAATAATGAGGCAGCTCACAGAGAGGAAGTCATCACCCTGACACAGTGGTGTCAAGAGAACAACCTCTCCCTCAATGTCGAAAAAGAAGGCGCTGGCTATGGACTACAGGAAGAATGGAGACAGGCTAACACCTATTGATATCAATGGATCTGGGGTTGAGAAGGTAAACAACTTTAAGTTCCATGGCATAAACATCACTCAGAATCTCACTTGGTTTGTACATACCAGCTGTGTGGTGAAAAAGGCACAACAGTGCCACTTTCACCTCAAATGATTGAAGTAGTTGGCATGATCCCCAAATCCTAAGGACTTTCTACAGGGGCACATTTGAGAGCATTCTGACTGGTTGCATCACTGCCCGTATGAGAATTGTACCTCCCTTAATCGCAGGACTCTGCAGAGTGGTGTGGACAGCTCAGTGCATCTGTAAATATGAACTTCCCACTACTCAGGACATTTACAGACAGCTGCGTAAAAAAGGCCTTGAGTCACCCCAACCACAAACTGCTCTAGCTGCTACCATGCAGGAAACGGTACCACAGCATTAAAGCCAGGACCAGCAGGCTCCGGGACAGCTTCTTTCAGCAGACCAACAGATTAATTAATTCACGCTGATACAATTGTATTTCTATATTATATTTATTGTGCTGTTGTACATACTATTTATTACAAACTACTGTAAATTGCACATTTAGACAGCGGCGCAACATAAAGATTTTTACTTGTGTGTGGAGGATTTAAGAAATAAAGTCAATTCAATTCAAGTTAATTCAGGAGTTCACAGACCCCTTGCTTAATGGTATTGGTCCATGGCATATAAAAAGGTTAGGAACCCCTGGTATAAATAAAATACACCAGAACAGTATACTTATACTTCAAGCACAACGTTGAAAGCTGTTCAACTTTATACAGCAGGTCTGTTCAGTACTTACATATCTTGGAAACTGTTTGAAGGAATGAAACATGTAAAAACGATGAAAGTAGATGATTCCAGTAGCCAGTGTGTCATAATGTCTTACAGCTTTGGTTAAAGAAAAACATTTAGTAATGATTTCCAAAAAAATTGTAGACAAAGCTTAAGATGGATAACACTCAGTCCCGCCTAAGTCTTTCTTCATATTAGTAAGATCTCATTTGATTCCTAGACTATGCTTTTTAGCAATCTAGTCGACATTTCATTGCAATTGGTGTGCTGTTCAAAATTCCTAAACTCTTCCCGAGAGCGCCATTTTGAAGTGAGTACACAGCAGCAGGGCTACGTGATATAGTGTAGTAAAGCTGTAAGTATCCACTATTGGACCATTCAGATGGTTCAGTAGCAGAAACACGAGATGACGTTCTCCTTCATTTTATCGGGGCTCTGGTTCCTAAGCCCCCTAAGTGGCTCACTGGAAAATTTATAATCCTGTACAACATCTAAAAGAATTAAAATGTGTTGCAGTATTAGTAGGAATAACATCCAATTGCCTGGAAAATCTGCTAGGCCAGCACTACAGTCCCAAGCATGCTGGAATGTCAGAGCTTTACTGTACATCCTAATTAGCAGTCTTTGCCTTCATCTCTAGGTAGTAACACATTTTCATGGACTGAATTATCTGGAACATTAATTTGAAAGGAGAAAATGCATACAACATGCTTACTTATTTGCTCCATTCAAATATCCAATCAGAATCCTATATAATGGAACCTTACCACTTATTATTATAGATGAGAACTATCAACAAGTTAACACTTCTAGATCTTCAAGAAATTTAGAAAAATTCCTCTCATCCATAAAGATTTTGAAACTCTATGACATCAGTTCAGAATCAATCAAGAGTTCACATACTTCAAAATGGGTTAACCTAAAACTATGATGCAAAATCAAGAACAAATGTATACTTTAAAAATGGCATTTGGGCTTGGAGAGCTAACATCCATCAGATTTGTTGGTAAAGATTAAAGCAGTCTTTGCTGAGACACGTTGAATCTATCTAGCTCAGCACACCTGGGACCTGGCTAGTGCAGGACCACAGAAGTTGTCAGTAATGCCCCTATCATCTTCCTCTAAGCAGGAGAACTATTCTATTTAAGAATAAAGCAACAGTTGTGGAGTATGGAAGCTAGAAGGATCAGAGAATTGCCCATAACCCAAAGCTTCCGTTAGTCATTTACTGTCAGGTGAGACCAAAAAAGTTGCACGGGTAGGTTAGTTACAAAATACTAGAGATCTTAAATCAATTTTAGACTTTAGTTAGAATTAGATAATTAGTATACATCTATGCCACAGATTCAAAATTTACTGGTGCACAGAATGTTGAACTAGATAGTTTCAAACTGTAGTTAACTCCATTGGATGATACAAGCAGAAAATGCAAAAGGTATGCTAGACACCATTTGTGGAGATGGAAGCAGAGTTAACATTTCAGGTACAACACCATGCACTTTGAGATTAATTCTCTTGGTCTTGAGTCAAACATATGAATGTTGCTTGAATTCCAGATTGAATTGAAGAATTCTTCTGTAAGCCCACTGAATTCAAAATCAAACTTTAAGACAAGAATTAAAATCAGATGAAAGCAAAAAGAAGTGATGCAATATCTCAAAGTACAGCTCAAAATACACAACTATTCCATACTTTGTGAACATTGAGCCAAAAACAACATTGATGCAAAAGTTTCAGCTGAAAACAGGAAGGCTGGAAGAAAGGCAGGTAAGTACACTTTTTGAAGTTAAGTAAAATGTTATCCTCGATAAAAAGTGTGCATGTACATGCAAAATACGGGAGGAACCCAGCAGATCAGGCAATATTTATGGAAAAGAATAAATAGTTAATGTTTCAGACTGAGACCCTTCATTAGGACTGGAAAGGAAGATGCTCGAATAAGGTAGGGAGGAGATGGAGTACAAGTTCCAAATTTCACCAGGCTGGTTTCACCTATCACTTGGGATCCTGTTGGAGGCGGCAAAGGTGGAGGCAAAGTACATCGGGGGATGGATGGCGCTGCCTCTTGCACGCATGCTGAGCTCGTCGACTTCATTAACTTTGCCTCCAACTTCCACCCTGCCCTCAAATTTACCTGGTCCATTTCCGACACCTCCCTCCCCTTTCTTGATCTTTCTGACTCCATCTCTGGAGACGGCCTACCTATTATAAGCCTACAGACTCTCACAGCTAACTGGACTATTCCTCTTCCCACCCTGTCTCTTGCAAAAAGGCTATCCCCTTCTCACAATTCCTCCGTCTCCGCCGCATCTGCTCTCAGGATGAGGCTTTTCATTCCAGGACGAAGGAGATGTCTTCCTTTTTTAACCAAAGGGTATTCCCTTCATCCACCGTCAACTCTGCTCCAGTTACGCTGCCAGCTTGTTCTACATGCTCACATTCATCTGAGTGAAATTTCCTTTCAAGCTTCCCTTAAACCTTTCACCCAACCTCAGTGGAAAACGCCTGCTTGCATTTACCCGATCCATAACTCTCATAATTTTAGTATACTTCTAGCAAATCTCACCTCAATCTTCAATGCTCCAAGGAATAAAGTCCTAACCTACTCAATCTTTCTTTATAGCTCCTTAGAGCTTTACTGGACATGGACTTTTAGACTTGACTGGGTTTATTGAAAATAATGGAATATCATTAGCCTGGAGATAAAACCCAGTAACTAGACAATGCACTAAATAACTTTGAATTCAACATAAATTATGGAGTAAATGGGATTTCAGACCACAAATGGCTTACCTACCCTTTCAGCACCTTTTCTTCTTCATTACTGGGGTCTTTGTCCTGTTTGACATCTTTATATTCAATGACATAGCATCTAAAAATTCAAAAGGATACAACCCGAGACGAGTTCCCACATCAAATATAAACCTGGCACCCTCTCGACGATAGCGTGCCTCCGTTGCTGGATCAAGTCCTTCCAACTGGGATGGAGTGTGTGCCAGATCCTTCTTATCCCAATACCAGCATGGCTTCCTAACGTCCACATTTGCCAGCGCTGCAGTCAGGGTGGAGTTCTCTTTGTTTTCCTTCATTTACCTGGAGCCAGAAAGTAAACAATCACTTAAAAGATCAGTTAGCAGTATCTGTAATTGTTTCACTTTTCGCTTTATTGAAAAGATTTTATCTACGAGTCATCAAAATGTCAAAAACGCTATTGCAAAACATTCTGTACTCATCTAAATTGAATTTTTCTTACAGATGATTTTCATAACTATTTAACACTTATCCTTTTGTGGTCATTAATACTGGTTCACAACGCCTGATATGGGTACTGATTGTGACAAATACAAAGGTCAGATGTAAGCTTGCTTATGTAGCAGAACTAAAATAGGCAGTGGTTGTAATAAATCCAAGCCCAGAATGCCTATTCCCTTCACCTTGTTGGTATGAGTAAGAAAAGTTGACAAGAAAAATGCTGTAATGTTATTACGCAGGGCTAAGGAGTCTCTGAATCAGTGTGACAGATTGGTGGAGAGAAGAGGGCTTAAAGAGTTAAGACCATAAGAGATAGAAGCAGTAATTGGCCATTTGGCCCATTGAGTCTTCTCTACCTTTCAATCGTGGCTGATTTGTTATTCCTTTCATGACTAAAGGTTGATCCCTCATAAAAATGAAATACTATCTTACGTCTTCTTAGCTTGGGATTGAATCATTTGGATGTACTCCAGTTCAAAATTCATAGAAAATTTATTATCAAAGTCCATTTGTCACCATATATAACTGAGAACAACACACACAAAATGCTGGTGGAACACAGCAAGCCAGGCAGCATCTATAGGGAGAAGCGCTGTCGATGTTTCGGGCCGAGACCCTTGCCTGGCCTGCTGTGTTCCACCAGCATTTTGTGTGTGTTGTTTGAATTTCCAGCATCTGCAGACTTTCTTGTGGGCATACTGAATAAATCCATAATAGAATCAATCAATGAAAAATAATTTATCTTTTGTTCAACTAGCATGCAAAAGTTAAATGGGTTGAATAATGAGGTCCAGAATGGAAGCACAGTCACTGCCACAAATAGGCAGGATTCTGATGTGACTGATGATGGTAAATTGTAAGATGGTGCCCCAATTCAGTCATTCACATTGAGTTTCTACGTGCTCCCAATGCATGAAGTTGAGATTTCTGCATGATGGTTGTTTTAACATTTTGAACAGTCATTGGACAGGGAGGATTTCCTATTACTGTCATATTTACCCAGAAGTCAATGGCTCAATGCATTTTTTTCCAAGGAACTTCAATCCTTTCCTTGGTCCAATGGTATTTTCTCTTGACAAAACTTTAAACAAAGTTTTGATTTTGGAAAGGCATGCAAACCACATATTTAAATACAAGTACAGTGGAAAGGCATGCAAACCACATATTTAAATACAAGTACAGTGGAAAGGCATGCAAACCACATATTTAAATGCAAGTACAGTGCAAATACTGCAATTCAACAACTGGGGCTGAAGTGATTTTGTTTTTGGAGTCTAAGCAACATAGGTGAGAGTTTTGTAAATTAACTCCACCACTGCTCCATCTGTTGTGGACCTGCTGTTAGGATTGTGGCTTTTATGCCATCAGAGTAAAGAGGTGACTTTCTGTGAGCAGCTAAATATGAGGGCACAGTTCATTTCCTTTCAGTAGGTACAGCTAAAGGTTTTAGTGAGATCAAAATGGCCATGGTAAGCTGCTCCTCCATGTACTTGCATTGAAGTTGCAGTATGGTATATATACATCACGTCCTTGGCTCTCGATTAAAATTTAGGGAGCAGTTGAGGAGGACCTGGTGATGACTTCCCTCACAGCAGGCAGTGAGAAAGTCTCTCTGTAGTTATCATAGATGAATTGGTTGTTCTTGAAGACGACCATGATTTTAGGATCTCTGGTATTGCCACTTTCCAGATGTGGACAATGGGATTATACATTCATGACTGAAGGTCTTCACAACCTGATTGTAATTTTCAGCAGAGATATCACATACTTCTAAAACTTTGTTGTTTTATGACTTGGCACATGTCTTTTTGACACATTGGTCAGAACTGACTGCAAAACTGAGTGGTAGCATCATTGGGATGCCTGGACTACAGCATTTTCTGTTGGTGCTAACACTTTTGGGCTAGGTTGGTGAAAATGCAACATATTATCATCAGAATTGTTATGGCACAAGTGACACTAACAGCATTGTGGTCTTTTACTGAGGCAATGATATAACCTTACAGATACCAATGTCCGGAGCGTTGACACGATGGCACCTTATGTTACCATATTAGATTTTTATGATGGCCGTGGTAAGATGGCAGCATGTTTGATCATTGCAACTTCTACAGGGTCAAAGTATTGTCTTTTTAAAATGTTATTTTTTACGAGTGCAAGACCCTGCTGGATATTAAGAACTTAAAGTACTACAGGTCTGCACCATCAGTGAGGTGCTCGTTGGCAGAAAAACGGATTCCATTAGATTGCCCACTGCCTTTGCACAGACTCCTCTGACACAGGCAGCAGTGTGACCTTTAAACAAAATTTTGGAAATATGGGGTTCAGTCATACAAACTACATATTTAAAAGAATAGTGCAGATACTGCAGTTCAACAACTGAGATGAATTTTCTCCCCATAATGCATAAATTTCCTCCAGGTGCTCCAGTTTTCTCCCACATTCCAAGGTGTACTTGAACTTCATCCGCTTCTGATTGAGCCATGTTAGAGATAACAATTATTTTGTTCTTCTTTACACTTGTGTACTGGAAATAGCATGGAACAATTTTGAATTTTGAAAACATTCCTATACATGAAGGTGGGGATGTGGCTGGGAAAAACATACCACACAAAAATTGCCGGTGTAGTTAAATTGATCTTTGACATCTCTCTTACCCATTCCTAAAACCTTCTTAAACCCTTAAATAATCCAAACACAAAAAAGGTCTGAATTTTTGCCTCAAGTTTCATTAATTTTTTAAGATCGTGCAATTGCTTGAGTCCCACCTGAACTCTAAAAGCAATTCCATCAAATGCCCTGTGTATTTACTTACACAATCATAAATAGATTATCCCTCATGTATTAAGTGAAATTTCTTATTTTGCAGCAGTACAATGCAAAAAATACAAAATTTTAAAAAGAAACTACAAAATAAAAAATTCCAGGAATAATGAAGTAGCAATTAGAAATAATTTGGAAATCTGATGGCAGAGGGGAAGAAGCTGTTTTCAATTGAGTGTGGCTCTTCAGGTTTCTTTACATATTTATAATGGTAGCGATATCTTGGATGCTATGGGTCCTTAATGATGGACGCTGCTTTCTTGAGGCACCACTTCAATATCACGATGGGGAAAGCTGTAGTCACGATAGAGCTGGCTCTGTCAACAACCCTCCGTAGCCTCTTGTGATCCTGTGCATTGCAGCCTCCGAACCAGGCTGTAATGCAACCATAGAATGCAACTGTAGAAACCTGCAGGTGACACATCAAATACAGGAATTGGTTTATTATTGTCACGTGGGCCAAGATGCAGGGCCTGGCACACAGAACAAATCATTACAGAGTACATTGAGCCAGAAGGTAAAACAATAACAATGCAGAATAAAGTGTAAAAACTATGAAAAAAAAATGCAATGTAGATAAATGATGAAGTACAAAATCATAATGACATATAGAGATTGTGAGGCGAAGAGTCCATCTTATCGTACAAGAGGTCTATTTCAGAATCTGATAACAGAGGGATAAAAGCTTTTCTTCAGGCTTTCGTATCTTCTGCCCAAAAGGAGAGTGGGGTCTTTGATTAAGCTGGCTGCCGTACTGAGGTAGTAAGAAGAGAGGCCGTGATGTGCTGAGCTGTGTCCATAACTCTCTCTGCAGTGTTCTTGCAGTCATTTGCATACAGGACAGTTGCCATACCAGGCACTTATGCATTCAGAATGTTTTTATGGTGTTTTGATAAATTGGTAAGTATCAACAGGAGCATGTCAAATTTCTTTGGCTTCCTGAGGAAGTAGAGGCATTGGAAGTTGCACAGAAGGATCTCCTCAAACTCCTAATTAAGTAAAACTGTTGGAGTGCCTCTAACATGATTGCATCGGTGTATTGGGCCCATGACAGATCCTCTGAAAAGTTGACGTTAGGAATTTGAAGCTAAGCACCCTTTCAATGAGGACTGGCATGGGCTCTCCTGAAGGAGATACACAGCTAATCTGGATGGAGATTGAATTGACAATTCCCTTTACAATTTGAAGCTTTACCCAGTTGCTTGTTGTGCATAGCTCTTGTCATTATGAAATAAGCCAAATAATATAGTCATGAACTTCTAATCACACATATTTCTCAAAAACTGAAAATATGCCCATTCATAATAGTGCCCCAGAGGCTTTGCATTGTTAGAGGTTTACATGAGCTATGACACTAAAAAAAACAGCTTGTCTGTCCAAGAAAATATCAAAGATTCTGTAAACTCTTCCAATGGTCTACCAATGCTTGGATCTGAAAGTTGACCTTCAAATAGATGTCATCAGATTGGTTGAGGTTTTAATGAATTTTGTTTTATTTTAATTGCACACTTCCAGCATGTACAGTTTCTTTCTTTCATTTTTTGAAAGCAAATTAAAATTTGGTAATTGCGACCATTGGTAGCTCCAACATTATTGAAATTGACTTAAAAATGTGTCAAGGTCAACCAGTCAAAAAAGCGTCCCTCCAAACCTAGCACCTGTCCCAAATTGTCTTATGAAATGAGAAATAAATACAGCTTCAATGCAAGATGAGCTTCAACAACTTTTGAGTGTAGAGAATTCTCATTTCAGTCCTTCTTATGTAGTCCATAAGTCCCCAAGATATAGACTCCATAATTAGTGGGGGGGGGGGGGGGGGAATCATCCTTCATTTTTCTAGTCAAGTTCTTTTTTAAAAATTCTGCATTCTGATAGAGTAGTCTTTATTCTTCTAAATGCTACAGAATAGTACGGAAATTACAGCGTGATGAACAGGAGGGCTCTACAATGGATAGTCAAAAATGCTCAACACGTCACTAGCACCAGCCCCTTCCACCAAAAAACCATTTACAAAAAGGTGCCAGGAAAAGGTCAGCAAAATAATGAAGGATTCCACCCACCCTGCTCATGGACTGTTTATCCCATTACCATCAGGTAGGTTACATACCAACCCCGCCAGCATCACCAGACTTAAAAACAGTTACTTTCCCCAAGCAGTTAGGCTGATCAACATATCGATCACTGACCTACCCCATCACCATGACTTCATTTCTTGTCTGCACCTTATGTACAGAAACTCCTGTGCCTCGCATCACATTAAGGACATACAATCAATGTATACTAGCTATTTTATGTATTTATATTTCTGGTAATTGTTAAAATATTGTATTATTTATCCTGTGTATTTGTGTGCTGCATTAGATCTAGAGTAACAATTATTTCATTCTCCTTTACACTTGTGTACTGGAAATGACATTAAAAAATCTTGAATAGAGGTCAAACAAAATCACTCCATATATGACAAACCTATCAGAGCATCTAGTCCAGCCTTTCACTTTATAACAAGTCTTCCCTTTTGGAGCAAGGAAACCAAAATTATACACAAAATAAAAATAAACCACATCCTGACCAGTTTACTTCAGATTTCCAAGCCTGTGTAGTCTTTTTTTATATTTCACATCATACTCTCGATATGGCATCCATACTCTTGCAATCAAGACTAACATTTCCGTTCCTAAGAATTACACATGCATGTCAGATTTCATTAACCTGTGTATGCAGACACCTGGCTTCCTTTGAATAAGCACTTCACAATCTCACATTTTAAAATACTCAGTATTTTTATTCCAGAAAAGTGGATAAGCTCAAATTTTCCCATGCTGCTTCACACCTGCAACATTGCCCTTCAGTCAGCTCATCAGTATTCCTTTGAAGTCTCTGCATTCTCAATAGCACACACATTATCCAATTTTGTTTTACCAACAAATACTGAATTATTACATTTGCTGCCCTCAGCCAAAGTGTTAATACAAGAACTCATCCCTGCTGTTACAACTTACAACCTGTTTATTACTACTCTGATATTATTCTAGTATGGACCAATTCTTGATCCAGACTAGAATATCTATAATTTACGTGCTGTATTCTGGATATTATCAAATACTTTTTTTCTTCTCCCTTTCTGAAATACTGGGATCACATTTTCTACCTTCCAACTTGAGTAAACCTTTACAGAATGTAAAGAATTCTGCAAGATAACAGAGTAACCACTGTCTTTATAGTCACTAATTAAACACTCTGGAATTCAAATTATCAGCATCCTAGGACATCAGCTTTTTTCTTTAAAATTGAGAGACTTCTTTGTGCCTTCTTTCATGAAGGTCAACACAAAGTAGTCACTTAATTACTTCACAATTTCCACATCAAATGTAAAAGTTTAAAGATTGCTCATAGTATAAATCTGAAATATAACCATGCTGGATACACTCAGTAGGTCAGACTTTTCTATGGAAAGAGTTAATATTTCAGATCAAATACTTTTTTATTAAAACTCTCTCATCCATAACAGACTGATTTTTTTGCATTAAGACAGTCTCAATATTTTTGTTCCTTGCTAGCTTACTCTTATATTTTATAATATGGAATACTTTGTTTTATCAACTTGCTAGACATCTTTTGCAGAATTCTAAGTCATTTCCAATCCTCAGATTACAATGCTTCATCTTGTATTTAATACCCTTTAATTTATAGTGATACAATACACGAATAGGCCCTTCTGCCCAACTAGTCCATGCTAAGCAATATCCCTATCCAAGCTAGTTCTATTTAACAGTACTTTCATCCATCTCCCTACCTCACCACTTCCTTTAGCAACTCATTCCACATACATATTAACCTATGTAAGTCCCTCAAGTTCCATTAAATCTTTTCCACTACCTTATATCTATACCCTCTATTCCTAATTTCCCTACCCATGGAAAACGGTTTAATCTTGATCATTTTTGTACTATTTTCTCCCAGCGATTTTGTGCCTCAAAGGAAACACAATATTATAAATTGTTCAAAGGCAACACGAGTGAATCTGCAGATGCTGGAAATAAATAAAAAACACAAAATACTGGCAGAACTCAGCAGGCCAGATAGCGTCTATGGGAGGAGGTAATAACGACGTTTCGGCCCTAACCGTCGTTATTACCTCCTCCCATAGATGCTATCTGGCCTGCTGAGTTCTGCCAGCATTTTGTGTTTTTTAATTATAAATTGTTCAATCACTTTTTAGATGTTAGCAATTGCCTGTCCAACGACATACTTCACCAATCTACAACAGCCAAGTCTGCACCTCTTACCTCTGTAACAATATGCTAGAGCAGCATCTGTGGATGCTACTCTAGCATATTAACGTATAGAAAGGAGCTGTTGACGTTTCGAGTCGAAACCCTGCATCCAGATTTCAACATTAGCAGTCTCTGTTGTCTCATACCTTAGAAGTTTTCTTTGTTTAGACTGAAAACCCTGGCTTTAGAAACATAACACCCACTCGCAAACTAATTCAACAAGTAGGCGAGAAAACACGATGCACGCACATGGTATTTAGTTAAACTGAGAAAGGTTTCCTCTCCCTCTCCCAAAGGGCCCGGTGGAGGCCAAGCTCCCGAGGCCCCGGCAGTATCGGCGCCCTTTACCTGAGACAGCGCTGAGGCACGGCCTCCACTTCACCAGGCTCGGCCTGCACAAACACAGCTCCCCAATCAATTCCTTAAAGTCTGCGGGGCAATTCAGACACCGTAGGCGAAAACAACCGACGAATGTAGCGGATCGAACGACCAAACTACCGATACTTTCACTCCGGCTGACTAACTTCCCCAACGAGTCAAACAGGGCGCCGCCATTTTGAATAAACCACCCCCACGCAGACAACCTCCCGACCACGCACGCGCGCACGGAGGCAACGACAGTTCCGTCTGTGACATCACACAACTGACAAGCCGCTTCGGCCTATCGCGCATCCACTTTCAGCAACGACAGTCGTCATCACACCAACTCGCTGCGATCCACCAGCTTTCAAAGGGAAGGGGTTGGGGAACATGGGGGAGAGGCGGGGCTCTATGATGACGTTAAAGTTGACCATTCAAATTGGACAGACGGTCGGGAGTATGATTGACGGCTACCCCCAACCAATGGAAATAAGGAGGATGAAGGCGCTGTACGGATAGCAGGCGGGACTTGGGTAACTATCAAGTTAGGCTGAGGAACAGCACTAAAGGTTGACTTGCTGGGCTGTTTTTCCATTCTTATTGCAGAATCATCAAGAGCTGCGGTTTGTAGGTTATTTCAGATTTTTCTTCATTAAGCATTGCTTCGTTGTGAGTATTTTCTGCCTGTGTGGAGTGCGCCCAGTTCTCAGTGCGTACTGTTCTTATATATGGGCATAAGGTGGTAGAGCATGAGTGAGTGATGGGGCAGGGCCTGCAGAGCTCTTTCTGTGAGCCTTAACCCTTTCTTTGGTGTGCGACTGGAATAGTTTAAACTGAGAGTTGATTCAAATACCGAAACAAGATCTGGAGCAAAACGGGTTTAATCATGGCCAGACCTGATATTGGCATTTCTTAGTGAATACTTAAGAAAATCTTCATCGTTTAATCGTTTTGAAAGTAGGTAGTCAAATCAGGCTATGAATGGGTTGTGTCACTCAAGTGTTCTGCACGCATGGGGAAGCAGAAAGTTGCAGATGAATTTAATATATTGCCTTGTTATCCCAGACTGGTTCATATTTAATGAACCTCTACTGAACTGCAGGTAAATAAGAATAGTAAATTTACACTACAAGTCGTTATTGAAAGTAATTTGCTTTCGTTGGTATTAATTTGAAAAGACATCTGTAAATGTTCATTGGTTTTGAAGTTACTGTATAATTTTATGATGCTGGCAACAGTACAACACTGTCTTTCTGCAGTGACTAAGTGACTTTTTAGTTAGTATACGTCGTAGGTATGACATTTAAAATGTCTGAGCATCTTTCATTGCCATAAAGGGCATTTATGGCTGTATGCATTCTTGATGCCAGTATATGTATATGTGCACTTGCAATTTTTAATTCTAGTGCTTGGAATGATCTAAACACATCTACATGCTTAGATTTTTCTTCTGCAAAACTTTCCAACGTTGTTGCTCATAACTAATTTTGGAATCTCAAATGATTCGGTGCTGTTTTTTTGCAACTTGGTGACCTATTGCATCGATATTGGCTTTTCACTTTGTTGATTTCTTATTGATGACTTTTCGTTGACAGCTGAAACCTTCCAAAGGTGGAAATCTGAAATAACGACGGAAATGCTTGAGACAATTGTTAGCTTAGATATAGATATATATAGAGAGAAATAGAGAATATAAAGTAAATGCATTAGGTCACTGGTCCATCAGAACATCATACTAGCATTATAGAGAAAATGTTACCAGAGCCAGAGGTATTCTGGTTAGAGTTTTTAAAATGCATGTAGTTAAGTAGGTAAGACGTCAAGAATCGGTCTAGGTAACCTCCAACCTAGTGGGATGAATTTCCTCCTTCCCTTTCTCCTATAGTCCACTGTCCTTTCCTATCAGATTCTTACTTCTCCAGACCTTGACCTTTTTACCCACCTGGCTTCACCTATCACCTTCCAGCTATCGTCCTTCCCTGCTCCCCACCTTTTTATTCCTTCCTTTCCAGTCCTGAAGAAGGGTCTTGGTCCGAAACATTGATAGATTATTCATTTCCATAAATGCTGCTAAGTTCCTCCAGTGTTCTGTGTGTGTTGCTTAAAAATAAGATTTGCTTGGTTTTGGTGATGTATCGAGGTGGTCTGTTCTTCAGATAGATGATGGGGAAGTTCTGCAAGTGCAATGTTTTAATTTCATGCCCAAATGATCTTAATTGCTTATAAAGAAACTAAAAATCTGTTGCTGCAAAATCAAGATGTTAAAAGTCATGAACTCTCTGGGTGTTCGATACTGTTCTCACTCATGACCAATCCTCATGTTGTGCTGGAATCTTCTGACTGGGAGGTGATGTGGTTTGACAAACTGGCCCTTCCTTACCTTGAGTGTCACTTCTCAGTCACCTCCTCATCTCCCACTGGGTCGTGACACCCCAGGCCACAGTCTCCCAAAAAGTCATAATACTCATTTCCATAGGAGATTGTCTTCCACCAGCCGACTATCATAATATCTGAATTGTTTGTATCCATCTTCTAATCGCTTGCCAAAGTTTAAAAGCGGAAGTATTCCAGCAAATCCACTGTTTTAGCTTGTTCTTACCTCAAAGAATAGGTTTTTTCCTACCTTGAGTTTCTGTTTTTCTTTCATTATGCAGACCCTTCCTACTGGTATCCATGATACCTCTGATTCCTTCCACCACTTTGACTATTTCCAGTTTCCTGGTTCCTTCCAGCTTATCTTCACCATGGTTGTTTATACCTCCAGACACACCATGATGGTTTGAAGAACTTCTCCTTAGACAGAAGCCCACCATGTCTTCACTTGGTCCCTGCATTAGATTCGGGTCTATTTTAGTTCAAAGTAAATTTTATTATCAAAGTTGTTCCAATGAAGGACCATTGACTTAAGGCATTAACTTTATTCTTTTTTTTCTCTCTCTCTATCTATATTTTTATATCTCACATTTCATCAATGTCACAATATGTCACCCTGGGATTCATTTTCTTGTGAGCAGACTCAGCAAATCTATATAATAGTAACTGTAACAGGATCAATGAAAGATCAACCAGAGTGCAAAAGGCAACCAACTGTGCAAATGCAAAATATAAACAAATAGCAATAAATAATGAAAGCAAGAGATGATGAGATAAAGGTCCTTAAAGTGGTTGTCTGAGCACATCAATGATGGGGCGAGTGAAGTTATCCCCTTTTGTTCAAGAGCCTGATGGTTGAGTGGTAGTAACTGTTCCTGAACCTGGTGGTGTGAGTCCTGAAGCTCGTGTACTTTCAACCTGATGGCAGCAGCGAGATGAGAGCATGACATGGGGAGTGATGATCTCTGAGGGATGCTGCTTTCCTCTGACAGTTTTACCCATGTACATTGAAACATGTAATAAAATGAGTCATTTTGTTAAACAACCAGTACACTCAAGATGTGCTGGGGGCACTTCCTCGGCTGCGCTGGTTGTTAGTGCAAACGATGCAAGTATCACCACACATTTCACTGCCTTTGATGCTAACACCTTCTTAAATTCTACCTGTTTTCTCTAAGTCTGAAGGAACTTGCATGCTTGGCTGTTTGTTGTACACACAGCATGATGCTACTAAGGCCTCTCTGCTTGCTATTGATGAATGAATTGGTGCTGCTTCCTGCACTTGTAGAGAATTTTAAAAGTAGTTTTACCTTTGCTACCAGCTTCCACCCTGCTGTCATTTACTTTTGATCCATTTGACTCTTTTACTTGACATCTATCTCTGTTTTGAAGAATAGGTGCAAAGTCTTAGATGGAAGAAGGCTTTTCTGACTGACACTTGGAGAGGGATTAGTGTTCAGTCCAGATTTTTTTGTAAACTGCTTGCTGAAGTGGGAATTCAGCTCATAACCCTCTGATTCAAAGGTTAAAATGCCACCAGCTGAAGCACCACTGACGAGGCAAATGCAGTCTTGTTGATATTAGTCAGACCTTTCATTTTGCTATTAATTACATGAGCAATTTCTTTTCTAACTCTAGTATACAACAGATCTCGCAGGTTTTGGAGCAAAAAGAAACTGGGGCACTTTGCAGTTTGGGCATTATAAATTAATCCATTTTGACATTGAAGTGGGTTAAGATTTGGTTACAAAATCAAAAACATAATATGCAGTATTTGATAAGAATCATAGCTTGGATAAGAGATGGGAGAGACCACGGACTGTAAATGAGTATAGATTTGACGTTCAGGAGGAATGGCTCCATCAACACAAATTAAGTGATTGGGTTACTGAGAAGTTTAAAAACCAGTTTGATGGAGCAAGAAGGAATAGCTGGGGAAAGACTGAATTCAAGTAAAAGGGATTAAGATTTATGTGCGTTAATCCTGCATTCCAAATACATTTTCACTTCCTAATATTGGTGACGTTTCTCTTTTTTTAACAAATTTTATCTTTAGTATGTCTATGTACAAGATGTACACAAATTATGACTGTACAAGACCATAAGATATACAGTAGGAGGAGAATTAGGCCATTTGACCCATCAATTCTGCTCTGCCATTTCATTGTGGGTGATCCATTTTCCTCTCAGCGTGAATCCCTTGCCTTCTCCCCGTAACCCTTCATGCCCTGACTAATTAAATGTCTATCAACCTCGGCAATAAATATACCCAATGGCTTGGCCTCCACATGTTTTATTAGGGTACAATGTGGAACAGACCCCTCCAGCCCAATAAGCCACAGCCCGGCTATTTAACCTAGTCTATTTATAAGACAATTTACTAGTAAATCTACTAACTGGTACATCTTTGGACTGTGGTAGGAAACTGGAACACCTGGAGGAAACCCATCTTCTCATGGGAAGAACATATGGATGGCACAGGAGTTGAACTCTGAACCTTTGATGCCCCAAACTGTAATAGTGTCACACAATCACAATGTTACGGTAGCACCCCAATGTTCCTGTTATTGTTTTTCAAAATGCTCCACAGTACTTCCCAAAGGGAAGTTTTCTATAAGGACATAAATAATAAAAAGGTTGCACCAGTAAGGAAGGAGCTTATTAGGGACAGGATGGTGGGGTGTAAGATGCTCCATCCCTCCACTAGCCTGCAGGTCACCTTTGAGCAAGCTGGAGCAACTGCTTAGCCACCAGATCAGGGTCACGTGAAGCCATGGGAGCTGCTGGTGGATGGTCGTATGAATAGTTGGTGCATATCACAAGACCTGGTTATGTAACCACTGATGCTAGGCAGACAGTCTCTGAAGAGTATTGACGGGGGTCACCCGTCTTGTAAAGACACTGCCCAGAAGAAGGCAATGGCAAACCACTTATGTAGAAATATTTGCCAAGAACAATCGTCATGGAGAGACCACGGCTGCCCACAACATAGGACACGGCACATGATAATGAAAGCTGACTAGCTCTTCAAGAATGCTTACAGAATTTTTGCATCTGTTTCTTATAAGGAAGAAGATACTGCTACAGTCATAATAAGCAAAGGTAATTGAGATGTAAGGTGGCTAAAAAATTACGAAAAGTAGATATAGTACTATATAAAAGTCTTAGAAACGAAAAAAAATCTCTAAAGCAAAGATGCTTAAAAAAATAGTGAAATGGAAAGCTTCTAAATATGAAAAGATTACTATAAAGAGCAGTAAACAGCAGGCAGATAAATCATGTCAATATTTGGAATGACAGCTATACACACCAGCTGTGTTGTGAAAAAGGCTCAACAGCACCTCTTTCACCTCAGACGGTTGAGGAAATTTGATATGGGCGCCCAAATTCTAAGAAATTGAGAGCATCCTGATTGGCTGCATCACTGCCTGGTATGGGAATTGTACCTCCCTCAATCGCAGGATTCTGCAGAGTGGTGCAGACATCTATAGCCCAGCACATCTATAGTTGTGAACTTCCCATGATTCAGGACATTTACAAGGATAGCTGTGTAAAAAGGGCCCATAGGATCATTGGGGACCCAAGTCATCCCAACCGCAATCTATTCCAGCTGCTACCATCCAGGAAGCGGTACCACAGCTTAAAAGCCTGGACCACCAGGTTCCAGGACAGCTTCATCCATCAGGCCATCAGACTGATGAACTCCCGCTGATTTGAGTGTACTCTATATTACATTGTTCTATTTATTATAAATTACTATAATTAATTAGACATAACACATTTAGATGGTGACGTAACAGCGATTTTTTTTTACTCTTCATGTACGTGAAGGATGTGAGAAATAAAGTCAATTCAATTTTTCCTTTAAAATTGCATCAATTCTCTGAGGTATCATGTTATGCAGTTTTAGAAGAAGGTTGGCTGGTAGGTTGATCCTAGTATTTTGGAGAATTTGCCACGGGTCTTCTACAGACTTTGGCTGCCTTGCTTGCTTCTGTCTCTCTGCGTAGTCCCAGACAGCCTCAACGATGTTGAGATTGGGGCTCTGTGGAGGCCATAACATCTGAAACCAAATATTAAAAAAATCTAAGGGGGGGGTGGTGCCTAAGATTCTGTACAGTACTTTGTGTGATTTCTGGTTAACATCAGCAAGATTATAGTACAACCCTTTGCATGCCAGCTGTGCTTCTGTTAATTGTTCTTTCACCTTTGAATCGGAAGATTGTTGGTTGGATTCCTATTCCAGAGAGCTGAGCATAATGACCTAGACTCCCATTTGAAGAGGGGATGGTGTACTGTCAGAGGTGCCTGCTTCCAGTGAGACTTCTAATCATAGTTCTGTCCAGTCTCTCCAGTGTGTATTAACAAATCTCATTCCATTTTCGCAGAAGATTGAGGGCATTATTCCTTCTAATGTACACTCTTGGCATTGTACCTGTATGTAATAAAAGGCCAATTAGTGTTCTGCTGCTGCTGTAGTGTATCCACTTCAAGGTTAGATGTTCAGAGATGTTCTACTCCGCTGTTGAACACATGGTTATTTGATTTACTGTCTCCTTCCTGTCAGCTTGAACCAATTTTGCCATTCTCCTCTGACCTCCCATTAACAAGGCATTTTCACTCATTGGATGTTTTTATTTGTTTTTTGAACAATTCTCTGAGACTCGTGTGTGAAAATCCCAGGAGATCAGCAGTTTTTGAGATACTGAAACCATCCCATCTTGTACCAACAATCATTCCACAGTCAATGTCACTTAGATTACATTTTTCCCCATTCTGCTATTTGGTCTGCACGACATATTCAGTTCTGAAGAAGGGTGTTGGCTTGGAACATTGACTGCTTATTTAGTTCCATAGATACTGCCAGACCTGCTGGGTTCTTCCATCATTTTATGGGTGTTGCTTTGGATTTCCAGCATCTGCAGACTTTTTCATACTTATGGTTAACTGAACCTCTTGACCATGTCTGCTTTGAGCACATCTACACAGTGGCGTCGCAGGAAAGCAGCATCTATCATCAGGGACCCCCACCACCCAGGTCAAGCTCTCTTCTTGCTGCTGCCATCAGGAAGAAGGTACAAGAACCTTGGGGCTCACTCTACCTGGTTCAGGAATAGTTATTACCCCTCAACCATCAGGCTCTCGAACCAGTAGGGAGAATTTCATTCAACTTCACTTGTCCTATCATTGAACTATTCCTACAACCAATGGACTCACTTTCAAGGACTCTTCATCTCATGATCTCTATACTTATTGCTTATTTATCTATTATTATTATTATTATTATTTCTTTCATTTTGTTCATTTTGCAAGTTGGTTGCTTGTCTGCCCTGTTGGGTGCGGTCTTTCATTGATTCGATTATGTTCTGATGTTTCAGTGTTTGCTGAGCTTGGCAATTAGCTTGCAGTGGTTCATGGATTTACCAAGTATGTTTGCAACAAAACAAATCTCGGGGTTATATTTGGTGACATGTATATACTTCGACAGTAAATTTACTTTGACCTTCTATGCATTCAATTTCTGCCACCTGCTTGTCTGGTTAGATATTTGTATTAACGAACCAGTGTGAAGTGGCCACTGAGTGTATATCAATCCGTCATTGCTATCCAAACAGATTACCTGGTGATCATCAGCTGTTTGTGAGAGCTTGATATGAACAAATCTACTGTTCCAATCACTCATTCCTGACAAAATTAACAGATACTTGTTATTTTGAATATTTGAAAAAGTACAACACAAGGAAATGGGAAGCAGGATTAGTAGATCAGTAGATCCGACTTGCTCCCCCATTCAGTAATGTCACAGCTTTGTTTTATTCATTTAAGGAATGTGTGCTTCTCTGCATCATGTGGTCAAAGACGTACTTTGATCATTGCACAATACTCAGTTGCTTTTGAGTCCAGATGATGGGTCTTGGCCCAAAACAGCAATTGTTTATTTCCCTCCAGAGCTACTGCCTGAACTGCTGATGTGCTCCAGCATTTTGGGTTTGTTGCTCTGTAGATTTGCATCTGTAGAAATCTCTTGTGCTTACAATTTCTTTTGAAACTCCACAACTGTTCTTCGTTCGATAAATGAAGCAATCCACTGCTGTATGCAGGCAATATTCAAGCGTAGGCTAATGAGTGGCATTCATGACATACTCGTCCCAAGCAAAGGCAATGTGTAACAAGAGAAAGTTGAACCACTAACCCTTGATGTTTCATTGTAATATCTTCATGAAGAACCCTATCATCAACATCCTGGTGTTCACCATTGACCAGAAACTCAACTGACCCTTGATGTTTAATGGTAATGTTTTCATGAAGAACCCTATCATCAGAATCTTGGTGTTCGCCATTGACCAGAAACTCAACTAGTCTAGATGTGCGTCACCATCCAGAACAAAACAGCCTATTTCATTCTACTACCTTGTATATTAATTTCTCATACCTTGGTGCACGATACTATGAGCACCATCAAGCCAGTAAATTTCAGTTATTCTTGTAGAGTACTTGGACAGCATCTCTCAAATTCTCAACCTTTGCTGACAAGGAGAACTGGGGCAGCATGCATATAGGAGTCCTACCACCTGTAAATTCCACTCAGGCTGCACACAATACCAAATTAGCCTTTAATTGTAAACTAGGTCTAATCCTGGAACTCCCTACACAATAGCAGCTTATAAGTATTTTTTCCAAGGACTCAACAATCAGATTATAAGACATAGGAGCAGAATTAGGCTCTAAACAATTATTCCCTAAACAATACAGTATAACAACTATTTACGTAGTATTAGGTATTATAAGTAATCTAGTGATGATTTAAAGTATATGGGAGGATGTGCATAGGTTACTGTGGATGGGGAATGGAAAAACAAGCCAGAAGTTCTCTAAGTCAGAACAGGTACATCTGGTATTATTTAGCGTCAGTTAGTCAAACGTTTGTCTTAGTATATAGTATATATTTAACCTTTCTATGCATATAAAACTCTTAAGAAACACATGTATTTTCATCAGGGCAGGGCCTTCACATGCTCCATTGTTCTCACTTTGTCCCGACTGTAGCCTAATGCTTTTCCAGTGACTGATGGCATTTCACCTCTTTCCGATTGCTTTATTATTTCCACTTTATTTTCAATCCTAATTGTTTTCCGAACAGAAACACTGCGGGCGGCGGGTCCCGAGTTCCGCCGGGTCGTAAAGTCTACCGCACTGAGACAGGTTAAATAAGCTCCGGAGCTCCACCGGGTCCTAAAGTCCACTGACTTGAGCATCCACATTTTAAGGGGTCCCGGAACCAGTCCCCCGTGGATAAGGAGGGCCAACTGTACTCAATGGCATGGCTTCCACAGCCATTTGTGGCAATGAATTCCATTAATTTTCTATCTTTTGTCTAAAGAATTCATGAAGATGGCTCAGCACCAAGTGCAGTTAAGGCCTGGTAATGTACTTCCATTACCAGCATTGCCCAATCCTCAATATTAATTCTTTTTAGAAAGCAGCTGAATGAGTGTTGTTTGAGTTGTCTCAGAAGATGGTGATTCTCTAAAGCTGGAGGTCAGCGCAACACTTCGTGAGATCAGGATTCAATTCCTTCTGGGGTTTGTACACTTCCCCAGGTACAGCGTGGGTTTCCTCAAAATGCTCCAGTTCTCCCTCCCCGCCCCCCCCCCCCCCACATTCCAAAGACGTACAGTTAGGGTTAGTAAGTTGTGGACTTGCTCTGTTGCTGCCTGAAGTGTGGTGACACTTTTGGGCTGCCCATCACAGTCCTCACTGATTTGATTTGACGTAAATGACGCCCTTTGCTGTATGTTCCAGTACATGTGCCAAAAATATCCAATGTTTCTCTTCGTGTTATCTGTCCTGGAATGTTGTGAAGGCTAGGTCATTGGAGGTATTGAATGGGACTATTTATGGAGAAGGCTAATAGATTTTTTTCTGAAAGATCAGTGATTTGAGAAGCCTGAGGGAACTGAAAATGGAAGAAGAGCTGAGTCCCGAGGGAGATTAATTCTAATTGTGTTGAATGGCAGGGTAGGCTTGAGGAGCTAGGTGACCTACTCAGAATCTGGTTTAATGTCACTGGCTCATTGTGAAATTTGTTGTCTTTGTGTACAATAAATATATGTAATAATTAGTAGTGCAAAATAGAAATAAAGTAGTGAGGTAGAGTTCATGGGTTCAGTGTCCATTCAGAAACCTGATAGCAGAGGGGAAGAAGCTGTTCCTGAGTTGTGAGTGTGTGCCTTCAGGCTTATGTATCTCCTACCAGATGGTAGCATTGAGAACAGGGCATAACCTGGGTTATGGGGGGGGTGATCTTTAATGATGGATGCCACCTTTTGGAGGCATCGTTCATTGAAGATGTCCTGGATACTACGGAGGCTAGTGCCCATGATGGAACTGACTGAGTTTGCAACTCTCTGCAGCTTATTTTGATCCTGTGCAGTAGCAACGACCCCCCCCCCCTCCACCCCCAACCAGACGGCGATGCAGCCAGTTAAAATGCTCTCCACGGTACATCTGTAGAAATTTGTGAGTGTCTTTGGTGACATACCAATTCTTCTCAGACTCCTAATGAAACATAGCCACTGTCGTGCCTTGTTTGTAGCTGCATCAATATGTGGGGTTCAGGATGGATCCACAGGGATGTTGACACCCAGAAACTTGAAATTGCTCATTCTTTCCTCTTCTGATTCCTTGATGAGGACTGGTGTATGTTTCCTCGTTCTACCCTTTCTGTGTAGAAGAAATGTCGGGAAACTATTATAGTAACAAATCAGGAGTACAAAAGGGGAAGTAAAGCAGAAGATTAATGAAAAGGTTTCTTCAAAGTAAAATTGGTAACAAATATTGCTGGCATTGTAGTTGTCAGGCATTTGCAGATGGAGGAGTTGACCTGTTCTGTCCAAGGATATTGCCTGACCGCTCGGATTTGTGTATTTGTGCTTTAAGGTTTCCATTATCTGTAATACTTTGCTTTTTGTGAAGTAGCTGGTGCTCAGTAGCCAAGAGAGCTGGTACAAGAATAAAGAAATGTGATTGAAATAAGAAACTTTTTGAGGAGGGTTGCTTTCCATTTTAAAGACTATTAGGCACATTTTTAAAATCTTGCAATAGAAAGGTGCAAGTAAAAACAAAATGCATCATTGTGACATAATGAAATGCAGTTCTGTTTTTCTCAATCTTCAAACAAAACCAGCTTGCCAAACATTCCTTCATGATTGTGGATTTTATAAACAGGTCATGAAAGCTGAATGTGCTGTAGTAAATCTTGGATTAAACTGCACCTTAACCATTTATCGTCATACTTTTTGCTTTGCCTCACACACATGCATAGGATAATCGTAAGAAAATAAAACAATACAACACAAGTACAGGCCCTTCAGCACATGATATCAGTGCTAATCATGATGCTAAATTAAACTAAATCTGTCTTCGGCACATAATCCATGCCCCCGGTCCAACTACCTACATGTTCCCATGCCTGCCTTTTTATTACTGCATTACTGCCTATTACACAACTAGTGTTTAGACAAGCCATGAAAGTTCTCCATCTCTTGTCTGTCCTTGGTTGCACACAGGAGGATTCTTTGCTGTTTCTATAACAATTTTTTTTTTGACCAGTCTGGGTTGTTAGCCCTGAGCTGAAGCCCCGAATTTGGTGGACTACCCTTAGTCTGGCCTCTACCCTTTGACCTGTTTGGCGTGGGTGACCCTACAAAGAGTCAAAGCACAAGACTCGAACTAACATAGCTCTCTGGGTTGAGGCAGACAAGCCTCCAAACCCGATGACAAGTTTGTGCCTGTCTTAAGTGCCACTATTGTGTCAGATACCACTGCCATTTTGCAAGCTTCCAGGCCCCTTCAAAAATAAAACTACTTATCCTGCACATTTTCATTAAACTTTCCGATTTCCTCTTCCAATTCAAAGGTTCATTTATTATCAAAGCAACTTGAAATTTGTCTTCTCCAGATGGCCATGAAACAAAGAAAGAGCATGAAAGTCATTCAGAGCAGAACATCAAACCTAAGCCTCCCCAATACAAGAAGAATGGCATCACAATTATCAACATCCAATATTCCCTCCCCTGCACAAAAAGCAACCCCTCCCTGCACAAAAGAACTAACAGAACGTCAACCCCCGAACACCCTCCCTTCACAAAAATAGAAAAGGAACAGGTAATTATAAAAAACAGAGTATATAAAAACCATAAGTCTGAGAAAGTCGACAGTCTATAAACGCAATAGTCCAATCCATAAATGCAGAACTACATTCCCATCCTACGATATCTCCAACATTGAAAGTGAGGGACCACATAAATGCAGAGAGGCCTACCTGCCTGCCACAGTGAGCCTCAAAGCAAGAGGCTGCTGACAGGCTTCTTCTCTGGCAGCGATTTAAGGGCAAGTAGTCTGCGCTGGACTCTCGCTCGCTTTCCATATTTGCCTTGATGTCTCAATTTTCTTCGATACTTTAATGGGTGATTAATGGACATCTTAACTGGTGAAATGGAGTCGAACGTTGGCCTGCGTTCCATCTTGAAGTTTCTTCGCATTGCGATCATTTGAGTAGGCGCTGTCTTCCCGGAATCTTCTTGGAGACAGCAAAGTGGGAGAGTTGCATGCTGGCACCATCTTGACCAGAAGTAAAGCTGTAACCTCTAGTGTTGTATCTTGGGAGCTCTTTCCCTCACCACCCGCAAGCCCGATGAGTTCCTCCAGAAGATTGTTGCTCCAGGTTCCAGCATCATCTCTCCGTTAATCTGAAATAATCTGCTATTCTTTGGCAGGAGATTGTTCAAAATAAATGTATTATCAAAATACGTATATTGTTACCACGCACCACCCTGAGCTTCGTTTTCTTGTAGGCATTTGTAGTAGATTAAAGAAATACAACACCATGAATGGGGAAAAAACAACACACAAAAACAAACAACCACTGTGCAAAAGAAGGCAAACTGCAAATACAAAAAAAAAGATAATAAGTACATAAATGATACGGAGAAGACGAGTTGTAGAGCCTGTGAAAGTGAGTCCATAGGTTGTGGAATTAGTTCAGTGTTGATTGAAGTTATCCATGCTTATTCAGGAGCCTGATGGATGAAGGATAACAACTGTTCTTGAACCTGGTGGTGTGGGACCTAAGATTCCTGAATCCCCTGCCCGATGGCAGCATAAGTTAGACAAGGGAGATCCAGTGGATGTAGTGTACCTCGATTTTCAGAAGGCATTTGATAAGGTCCCACATAGGAGATTGGTGGGTAAAATCAGAGCTCATGGCATTGGGAAGAAGATATTGACATGGATAGAAAACTGGTTGGCAGATAGAAAGCAAAGGATAACGGTGAATGGGTGTTTCTCGGAATGGCAGGTGGTGACTAGTGGGGTGACACGGGGCTCGATATTGGGACCACAGCTGTTTACGATTTACATCAATGATTTAGATGAAGGCATTGAGAATAACATCAGCAAGTTTGCTGATGATACTAAGCTGGGTGGCAGTGTGACATGTGATGAGGATGTTAGGAGAATTCAGGGTGTCTTGGATAGGCTGGGTGAGTGGGCAGATACTTGGCAGATGACGTTTAATGTGAATAAGTGTGAGCTTATCCACTTTGGGAGTAAGAACAGAAAGGCAGATTATTATCTGAATGGTGTAGAGTTGGGTAAGGGAGAAATACAAAGAGATCTGGGAGTCCTTGTTCATCAGTCACTGAAAGTGAATGAGCAAGTGCAGCTGGCAGTGAAGAAGGCTAATGGAATGTTGGCCTTTATTACAAAGGGAATTGAGTACAAGAGCAAGGAAATCCTTTTGCATTTGTACAGGGCCCTGGTGAGACCACACCTGGAGTATTGTGTACAGTTTTGGTCTCCAGGGTTAAGGAAGGACATCCTGGCTGTAGAGGAAGTGCAGCGTAGATTCACATGGTTAATTCCTGGGATGTCCGGACTGTCTTACGCAGAGAGGTTAGAGAGACTGGGCTTGTACACGCTGGAATTAAGGAGATTGAGAGGGGATCTGATTGCAACATATAAGATTATTAAGGGATTGGACAAGATGGAGGCAGGAACTATGTTCCAGATGCTGGGAGAGTCCAGTACCAGAAGGCATGGTTTGAGAATAAGGGGTAGGTAATTTAGGACAGACTTAAGGAAAAACTTCTTCTCCCAGAAAGTTGTGGGGGTGTGGAATGCACTGCCTCTGAAGGCAGTGGAGGCCAGTTCTCTGGATGCTTTCAAGAAGGAGCTAGATAGGTATCTTGTGGTTAGGGGAATCAAGGGATATGGGGCAGGGCAGGAACCGGGTAATGATAGTAGATAATCAGCCATGATCTCAGAATGGTGGTGCAGGTTCGAAGGGCCAAATGGTCTACTTCTGCACCTATTGTCTATTGGTAAGAGAGCATGGCCTGGGTGGTGGGGGTCTTTGATGAATAGGGGGTTTATGTTCAGGACCACACTTTGAAAAGAAAGCAAATGTGGTTAAGATGCTCCTGATATATTAGAAAGTGATCATCAGCAAATCCTGAACATCATGGCACATATAGATAGGCGTCCTATGTTACGGCGAAAAGGTTATGGGGATCAGAAGTGGAGAGAGTGAGCAGTTTCAAGTTCCTGGGTGTCAAGATCTCTGAGGATGTAACCTGGTTCTAACATATCGATGTAGTTATAAAGAAGACAAGACAGTGGCTAAACTTTATTAGGAGTTTGAAAAGATTTGACATGTCAACAAATACACTAAAAACTTCCATAGATGTACTGTGGAGAGCATTCTGACATGCTGCATCACTGCCTGATATGGAGGGGCTACTACACAGGACCAAAAGAAGCTGCAGAGGTTTGTAAGTCTAGTCAGCTCCATCTTGGGTACAAGCCTAGAAAGTACCCAGGGCATCTTCAGGAAGCAGTGTCTCAGAAAGGCGGCGTCCATTATTAAGGACCTCCAGCACCCAGGGCATGCCCTTTTCTCACTGTTACCATCAGGTAGGAGGTACAGAAGCCTGAAGGCACACACTCAGCGATTCAGGAACAGCTTTTTTCCCTCTGCCATCTGATTCCTAAATGGCTATTGAGCCCTTGGACACTACCTCACTTATTTTTTAATGTACAGTATTTGTTTTTTGTATGTTATTTTTTAGTCTATTCAATATATGTATACTGTAATTGATTTACTTATATTTATTTCATTTATTATTTTTTCTATATTATGTATTTCATTGGACTGCTGCTGCTAAGTTAACAAATTTCACATCACGTGCCGGTGATAATAAACCTGATTCTGATTCTGAATGGTGTTGAGAGGGAAAATAAATCGCTCATGGTGGAATGGCCTAATTCTGCTCCTGTCTGTTAGTCTTATGGTCTTTGCCACTTTATCATTTCCCGTCAGTCATCTTGTGTTCAGATGCTCCTGCACTATATTTACATACAATAAGTCCGTATATAAGCTGATCTTGTGCATATGCAGCCACACTCAACAGTTAATTGTACATTAAGTTTTATATGATTTGCTTATTTTTTCAGCCCTGCATTGAATCTGAATCGTTTCATTCATCTGTAGACTTGTGTACTGAAGAATGACAGTAAACAATCTTGAACCTTGAAATATTTGGTGATTTGTTTTGTCATATTTAGTGCCCTAATGTCACTGACCTTTCATCAGCTAATTTACTATCCAGGGATTCCCAACCTGGGGTCCACAGGCCAACATTGGGGAAGCAAGCTTAAAATTTCCTGCACGGCATTAAATTGAAGCAGAAGTTTGAAAAATGTCTTTGAAGAAATATTGAACATGTTTGAACATACTTACTCTCCACAATAGAACACTCCAGGTGTACTGAAAAGCAATGCTAGCAGCTTTTTAAGACGCAACTGTTAATTTATGTAGTTTATTTTCTTTCTATTGTTCAGGATTGAATATTCCTACTAACCTTAGCATATTATCATCACTAATATACAGTAAGCATTCATTTTTCTACAGTTTTGTTAAAGTTTATCCCACAATACAAGTGTAGCCATATCCAGCAGCAAATTATTGTCTTTTCTGTGCCTAGGGGCAAAATTGTGCTTTAAAATAGGTTTCCACACTCCACTGGAAAGTCTGACATTGTCTTGTGTCAACCTGATTGTACTTCCTGAGCTTGTGTGTGATCAAACAGTGAGACAGAATTTTGTACTTGTTTGATAGTTTTAACTACAAAAACATCTGGAAGTACTTTGCAAGGTTATAATTTTCTTGACAAAATAACAGGCAATCGCTGCATGGAATGATCAAAATCTATTTGATCAAATCGTCCCCTTTAAAGATGGTCATAAAAAGGAAGCTAGGGAACTAATGAAATGTACGTCACAGAAGGAATCATCATGAGGCAATCTATTATAATCACGCCAGTCAAACTATTTGGACAAAATTGACTGCCTCAGTGTATAGCTTTGTAGTTGATGGTAAATGAAGTACTTTTTAAAAATGTTGAGGATTTCTCTTCCACCATCCTGTCAAGCTTAGTCACTACACCTTTGGTTTTAGAAAAGCTATTCCTCAACTCTGCTTCACTCTTCAATTACTTTGGAACTGTACTCTTGATGGTGATCCCGCCGTTAAAGGAAATCCATCCTGTAACTGTCATAACTTTATCCATCTCAGTTAAATCTTAAAACCTCACTAATTTTTATAGATGCACCGTAGAAAGCATTCTTCTAGGGTGCATCACAACCTGGTATGGAAGTTGTCCTGTCCAAGACCAGAAGAAGCTGCAGAAGATCGTGAACATAGCCCTGCACATCACACAAACCAATCTTCCATCCTTGGACTCACTTTACACCGCACGCTGTCGGAGCAGTGCTGCCAGGATAATCAAGGACATGACCCACCCAGCCAGTACACTTTTTGTCCCTCCTCCCTCCAGGAGAAGGTTCAGGAGCATGAAGATTCATATGGCCAGATTTGGGAACAGCTTCTTTCCAACTGTGATAGGACCGCTGAACAGATCCTGACTCAGATCTGGGCCGTACCTTCCAAATATCTGGACCTGACTTGCACTACTGTACTTTCTATTTTCTAACTATGATTTATATTTAAAATTTTTATTATACTTACTTCAATTTGTACTTCAGGGAGCGCGAAGCGTTGAGTGTAATATTGCTGTGATGATTGTATGCTCTAGTGTCAATTGTTTGGTGACAAAGTTAAGTAATTAAGTAAATAACTTTACACTTCCCCTTTTCTAAAAGAGAAGTCCCCAATTCAGTCATTTTTCTTTTGACATGACTCAACTTCTCTAACTGGCAGTACTTTTGTAAATCTGTACTGTATCCTCTGGTTCAGTCATATCCTTCTGTAATGTGACCAGAATTCTATGCAATCTTCAGTAGTCCTTTGGGATCAAAAATATCTAATTTCCTGTTCAGTTCTGTGGGATCAAAGGTGAGTGATGAGATCCATACTGGATTTTCAACTTCTATTCAAGGTGAAATAGGTGATGCTTGGCAAGGGCATGGGCCTTGTTTGGCAATCTGATAAGCTATTTTCAAGATTCTTTATTGTCATTTCCGTACACAAGTGTAAAGGAGAATGAAATAATTGTAACTGCAGATCCAATGCAGTGCAAAAACCCACAAAAGATAAAGATCACTAATAATAAAACACACATGTTAATACATAAGATAGCTTGTATACATTGATTGTATGTCAATAAAGTGATGCTAGGCTGTACATAAAGGTGATGTTGGAAAATAATATAGTAGTGATGGAGTTAGTAGGTTGTGTTGTTTATCACCCTTACTGCTTGGAGAAAGTAACTCTTTTTCAGTCTGGCATTCTTGGTGTGGATGCTACATAGCCTTCTCCCTGATAGGAATGGGACAAACAGTCTATGAGCAGGGTGGATGGGATCCTTTATGATATAACTGGCCCTTTTCATCACCTTTCTGTATATATGTATGGCATTTTCTCTCATTTTTTTCTGAAATGCAGTTTAAGTTCTATTGACCATTTGGTTAAATTCTATTCATTTTTCTGGCTCTAAAAGAAATCCGTGGATGTTCAGTGCAAGGCCCTTTATTTAGCATGTTTCAATGAAATTGATAGCTTGGACCTCAGCCGCTGAGCAAATGTACATACGAACATTTAAATTTGCATGGTACCTTTGCAACTTCTAGAATTCAAACAAAGAAGTCAGTTAACTACTTCCAAATCACTGCTGCAGTAGTCAATCTGTGCACAAGCAAGTTCTCACAAAGAGAAATCTGGTCATGATCAGATCTTCTGGTGGATATTGGTTGGGAGGTAAGTACTTGCTGGAACAATAGGAGTAACACCCTCAGTTTTCAAAATGATGCTCTTGGAGCTTCATATTCTCCTGAAAATGAATATTGAGCCTCCATGAATCCTCTCATTTGAAAGAAAACAAATATGACCATAGGACACGTGAGCAAATTTGGCTATTTATTGTCCTTCTCAACCCCATTTTCCTGCCTTCTTCCCTTAACCTTTGATTCCCTTACGAATCAATAACCACTGCTTTAAGTATGTCCAATGACTTGGCCTCCACAACCATCTGGGCAATAAATTGTACAGATTCACCACCTGCTGGCTAAGGAAATTCCTCCTCGTGATGTCCTTGTATTCTGAGGCTGTGGGGCCCTCTGGTCCTAGATGCTCCTGCTATTAGAAAAGTCCTCCAAACATCAAAACTATATTTAGTAGTGCATGACTTCTTCTCTAGCACTGTAGTAACAGTCCAGATTTTTGCTCTTCAGTGACTCCAACTCTCAACCATCTTTAAAAATGTAAGTTTTGATTGGGGTGCCAAGATTGGTTGCAGCCTGCAAATGATTCAGCTTTTTTCTCTGGCTGTCAAGATTTCTTTTCTGATTTACAGTACATTGTATGATTAAAGTAAATTTAAGCAATTAAAATTTATGATCAGATCCAAGCACATAATTACTGATGGAAAAATTCTTATGGTCGGATGTAATTTAAATTTCTTGATCTTCAGTGTATATACCAGAGAATAGTACCAAAGTGAGTGAGACAGCCAAGGAAGATGCTGTTAAAAGTTTGTGAAAGGATTTAATTCATTATCTAAATCAGTAATGCATTTAATCTGGCAAAAGCAAACAAGTTTGAAAGAATGGAAAACTTGTGTAATAGTGGAAGTAAAGGACTTTGAAAGCAATTTTGGGCAGGGAGGTTGGACTTTGCAACTTCGTTACTCATCTGCTTAAATATACAAAATTTGTGAATGGGAGAATTATGCTTTCAATTAATGCAGGTATTTGTATATATATTTATGTGCATATATATAACTTGCCCCCTCAGTTTAAATGCATGTCCTCTGGCATTAGACATTTCAAATCTGGGAAAAAGATACTGGCTGTCTACTTTATCTTTTCCTCTCATAATCATATAAACCTCTATTAGATTTTCCCTCGTGCTCCCCCACTCCAGAGAAAACAATGCAAGTCTGCTTATAGCAGATGTCCTCTAATCCAGGCAGCATCTTCTCTAAAGCCTCAGCATCCTATAATGGGTGACCAAAATGCCAGAATACTAACTAGAGTTTTATAAAGATGCAACATAACTTCCTGACTCTTCAAGTCAAGTCATTTTTATTGTCATTTCGACCATAACTGCTGTGTACAGTACATAGTAAAATGAGACAATGCTTTTCAGGACCATGGTGTTACATGATACAGTACAAAAACTAGACTGAACTACGTAAAAAAAAAACACAACTATGCTAGACTACAGACCTACCCAGGACTGCATAAAGTGCACAAAACAGTGCAGGCATTACAATAAATAATAATAGGACAATAGGGCAGTAAGGTGTCAGTCCAGGCTCTGGGTATTGAGGAGTCTGATAGCTTGGGGGAAGAAACTGTTACATAGTCTGGTCGAGAGAGCCCGAATGCTTCGGTGCCTTTTCCCAGACGGCAGGAGGGAGAAGAGTTTGTATGAGGGGTGCGTGAGGTCCTTCTTGAACTCGTCACCTCGACTAATAAAGGCAAGCATGCCGTGTGCCACCTTTACCACCCGTGAACCTGTGCAGCCACTATCAGGTAAGCTGCAGTATGGACTTGGACCTCAAGGTCCCTCCGCACACTTGTACCCCTAGGCTCCTCTGTTTCAAATGTCATTAGATTCCAACATCCTGCTTCATACAAATCTTTCATAACTTGCTCAGAAACATTTGTGTGGATTTGATTGTATCTCCTTATAGACTTTCAAGAATTTTGGAGGCATCTTCCAGTATATTTTACTGCAGTAAGTATGTTATACAAGTATGGTGATAGTGTTATGTTGATTTTTGGGATTGGAAGCTCAGTGGTCAGTTACTTCACCAATTTACACAGGCACTGAGATAAGCATTCGGCTTATTTTTTAAAATTAAAATCTCTGCCCCTTCTGCTTGGAAGAAATCATTTGATCTTAAATTATGGGAACCCATTCAGTTTTATTGCAGCACTTAATATATTTAAACCAGAAGCTTAAAAATTCTTGATTAGTGAGCGTGTCAAAGGTTGCGAGGAGAAGGGGTTGAGTGGGGAAAATAAATCAGCCATGATCGAATGGCAGAGTAGGCTTGAAGGCCTGAATAGCGTAATTCAGCTCCTGTGTTGATTGCAAAATTTGCTGGCCATCTATTTAAAATTGTTAGTGTTGTGTATTTGACAGTTAGTCCTGCAGCAGCAACATGATTTTCTTTTCCTGTATGACACTGACTGACACTGCCACCAACAGTAGTTGTACGATTAATGGTAATCTTGGGTTCCACTCCAAGCATGGAGTGGGATTCCGCCCTCAGAGATCTGTCAGATTAGTTTTAATACTAAAGAATTCTTTTTATGTAACAATTGTTGGGGGGGGGGGGCAACATTTTTATACTAAAATAGTGTCATTTCAAAACTATTTTTCTCTTTCCTCTCCAGGGCATCTGCAGTAACCGTGATGGTTACTGCTTTGTGCTGAAATAGGCCATCTCTAGGCTATAAAAGCTGTTATTTGCAGCATCGGCCTTCATCTTTGGGAACTGCTAATATAGATGTGTTTTTTTAGTCCATTTAATACCTTTGATTTTTACCAGCATAAGTTGATCAGATATTGAATGATTTACTGTTTCACAGTTAAACTGCTGGATTTAGTGTTTCCCTGTTCCAAGTGCCTAGTTACACTATTCGTCAGTGTTTTTTTTTGGAAGTTGTTCCATCTTGTTCTGTGTCCTTAAGAATAGGAGGCATTTGGACAAAGTACTAGACTTGCTCACAACCCATTTAACAACCCATTGATTCCTGCTTCCAAAACAGAACAGCTCCAAGCTTCGCAGTGTTTGAGATGTTCCATTTGTTTTAAATTTACTTTTGATTATTAACATACAGTATGCTTCTAATTGTTCCTTTTTCTTTTACCCACATGTACACTTTGCACTGTTCTTCTCTGACACTGTTTAATATTTCTCCCTACTAGTATTTTTTAGATTTTTAAAAATTTTATTTTAGGGATACAGCGCGGAGTAGGCCTTTCCAGCCCTTTGAGCTGTGCTGACAGCTATCCCTGACAAGCTCTAGTTTAATCTTAGCTTAATCACAGGGCAATTTATAATGATCAATTAATCTACTAGCCAGTATGTCTTTGGACTGTGGGAGGAAACCGGAGGACCCAGAGAAAATCCATGCGTTCCATGGGGAGAAGGTACAAACTCTTTACAGAGAGTACGAGATTGAACTCCAAACTCTAATGCCGCAAGCTGTAATTGGGTTGTGCTAACCGTGACTCTGTTACCAGTTTGTATTCTTTATTGATGCATTCAGGATTCTATTTATCCTGCATCTTATGTAATTTCCTCCACGGTATTCTTGAGCTCTAAAGGGTCAGGAACATTAATTCATATTTGTATTACGAGTACAAATGCAATTTTGAGATAAGATTCCTGCTGGTTCGATAGGTTAACTATTGAGCTCAGCAGTAGGAAAGATGCTTGAGTTGAGTTTCAAGTTTCATCTTTTCGGATAATCTATACTCTAGTGAATATCCAGTCTTTTATCAGCAGAAGCAACATTTTTGAGGTTACCTGTCCCTCCCTCCCACCCTCCTTCCTGGCCCAAGACCCCTGACATCCAACAACCTACCAATTGTGCATCAGACTCTTGACACGCCAAGCTGTATTAGCATCACACCAACTGCTACGCTACTAGAGCACCCATGATCAGAATCTTTTGGAACCAATTGGGAAAAAAAAAATTAAGCAACAATAAATTTATTTTCCTTTAATGTTAATTTCTTTAAAACACAAAACATACTTTTTTTTCCCTTAATGATTATCAGAGACTGTCTTCAATTCAATCGACCCTGCTGGGTGTATTATCAATGTTTGGTGTAAAGCTGAGAGGACTTGTTACTTGAAAGCCTTTTAATAATTGCTGGCCTTTGGCTTTCTCAATGTGTAGATTCAATTAATGTGCAATTCTGATCTGTATTTTCTAACAGAAAAATGGGCAAGAAGAGTAGAGTGAAAACACAGAAATCGGGAGGAGGTGGAGCCGCAGCCACTGTTTCCACAAAGGAAGTAATGAATCTAATAACTGAATTGTTACAGAGTAAGTATGCTGATAACGTATTTAATGTGAGGTCCTTTGTTCGCTCACAAGGCAGGCACTTTGAACAACATGGTGAAAAGCTGATAAGATTGAATTGACAACTCATTTTAATTTTGCTCAATTTCATCTTCAAAATCTCTGCAGTTGTAGGCATTTTCCCTTTTGTTTCCGATCACATTTGCAAAGTGGTTTCAAGTTCATGGAAATGCGATATTCTTTGGAAAATCTGCTTCACTAAGTTTAATTCTTTTAGAAAACAAATTCCTTGCAAAGACTTTAGCTCTTGCTTCTCCCCCCCCCCCCCCCCCACCTCCCAACCCATTTTGACTCCAACCTCCTAATCACATTCTGAAGTCATTATACCCTTGTCCTCGGTTGAATAAACTGTTAATATTTCTATAACCTTTGATCCTCATTTTCAATTGCTAAGTTCCTTTATAAATTCGCCTGGAGTCAATCACATGCTCTGGTGGTTTGAGCAGCATATGTACTAACAAAGCACTGAGATTTATTAGCTTAATTTAAGCCAGCTATTTTGCAGTTTTCAATAATCCTGGAATTGTTCAGAGTGAATAGTATTATAGGAGACTGATTTGAAGAGGATAGAACGAGCAAAGTGATGATTTACCACAACACAGTGCAACAAAAACTGGATATGAGTGGTTCCCTAACTCCTCTTAATCTACAAAATAAAATTCTTTCAAACAGTAGAACATCTGCTCAGGACAGTGGTGAATTAGAAAGAATCAATCGGTCACCTAATTGCAAAGAAAGCTTTTGGGACGTTGGCCTTCATAAATCAATGTATTGAGTACAAGAAATGGAATGTTATGTTGAAGTTGTACAAGACATTGGTGAGACTTAATTTTGGAGTATTGTGCGCAGTTTCGGTCACCTACCTACAGGAAAGATGTGAATAAGTTTGAAAGCATACAGAAAAAATTTACAAGGATGTTGCCGGGACTGCAAGACCTGAGTTACAAAGAATGATTGAACAGGATAGGACTTTATTCCATGAAATATAGAAGATTGAGATGAGATTTGATAGAGGCATGCAAAATAATGAGAGAGAGAGAGAGAAAATACAAACAGGCTTTCTCCACTGAGGTTGGGTGGGACTACAACCAGAGGTCATGGGTTAAGAGTGAAAGGTTTAAGGGGGAACTTAAGGGGAAACTTCATCACTTGGAGAGTCATGAGAGTGTGGAACAACCTGCCAACACAAGTGGTACATGCAAGCTTTATTTCAATGTTAGGAGAAGTTTAGATAGGTACATGGATGAACGGGGTATGGAGGGCTATGGTCCACATACAGATTGATGGGAGTAGACAGTAGTACAGCACAGACTAAATGGGCCAAAGAGCCTGTTTCGGTGCTATACTTCTCTAAGACTCTGATCCTTAAGTTCGAAGTAAATTTATTATCAAAGTACATATATGTCACCAAATACTACCCTGAGATTCATTTTCTTGTGGGCATTTGCAGTAAATACAAGAAACACTGCAGAATCAATGAAAAACAACACACAAGATGGACAAATGACCAATGTGCAAAAGATAAGGAAAAAGTGCAGATACTAGAAGAAAAAAAACAATGATAAATAAGCAATAAATATCGAGAAAATGAGACGAGTGTTTGAAAGTGAGTACATAGATTGTGGAAACTCTTCATGTTGGGGTGAGTGAAGTTATCGACACTGATTCAAGAGCCATTGTTTTACTTGACCAGAATTGTCTGTGGAGGAAAGGCTATTAATTAGGAATAACATCTTGGTTAGGCAAAAAACTGATCAAATCAAATGTTAATGGGAGTTCGACTTTTTTTAAGATGGGCAGAATGGGTTAAAATGCCATTTGACAAATTATGATAGGGTAAATAAGAAATCTGTCCCAAGGCAGCAAGATTTGAGTACCCGGGATATGGACCTTCGATAAGCAAAAAAAAAGACAACCATTGTAAGGAATAGTTTTGCACTATGTTGTGGTTAGAAACCATTATAGAGTGAGATTTTATGTGTAACATTACAGAAAATACAAGATTGGGGCAAGTGAGTAGGTTTAACTAAATCACTATGGGAGCGGTCATAGATGGGTAAGATTGAGCCTTGTACTATCTCATTGAGTTTGTCAAAACAAGCTACATTAATGAGAAGAAGAAATCCTTTATTATACTGGAGCTGTTTGCTGACTCAAGGCATTCTCAGGTCGGGTGTATTACAGCTGGTTTCTGAGTGAAGCTTCTAAATGAATAATGTGCCTTGCTCTCAACCTTCAAATTCTATTGTGATTTAGTTTACTGTACAAACTGTTGTTGTTCTCTAACTTGAAGTTGGGAATTTTTATTCCTACAGTAAGGGTATTTTTATAATATATGAACAGACATTTGAGGCTGGATAAACTCCTTACTCTCAAAGAGAGGAAGCGACAGGAGATATTAATTAATTGATTGATTAATTTAATGGCACATTGCGGAACAGGCCCTTCCGGCCCAAGCAGCTGCACTACCCAGCAGCCTGCCTATTCAACCCTTGTCTAATCACAGGACAATTTGCAATGACCAATTAACCCACTGACTGGTACATCTTTGGACTGTAGGAGGAAATCCCCACACATAAACGGAAAGAACATACAATCAGAGAATACTGAACTTAAACTCTGAACTCTAACACCCTGAGCTGTAATAGTGTTGCACTATCCACTATGCTATCGTGGTACCCAGTTTAGGCAGTTTCAAAATGAAGTGCTGAATGGTTAATTCAATGTGCCATCCCCCAGGGTAAAACACTTAACTGGTTTGGTTAACCCAAATATGCTTTGTAATATATCTTTTCCACCTTTTAATTGTTTTCAAGAATGTAGTAATCCTTCCACTGCACCGGGAAAGGAGTGGGAAGAATATGTGCAGATCCGAAGCTTAATTGAGAAAATCCGTAAAAAGCAAAAAGGTATGTGTGGCTAATTTTCTCTTTTGGGTAATAATTTGTAATGGTTTCTCTATGCATGTATTCAAACTCTGTCTGACCCCATGTCATTGTCAATTATTAACGAGTAACATTAAAATTGGAACAGATTGAAAATGGAAACCCATTTGGATGCTTAATTTGCTGTATTCTGTCGCTAAGCTATTAAGTCAAAAATAGAATAGACTTGGATAAAGTTAAGTGATCCATTGTTTGTAATATTATAGTAGAGAAAAATTCTGATAATGACTTGCATATGCAGTTATTAATGAGCACCCATACTTCTGATGTGATGAAAGGAAGATCATTGGTATCAAATCAAATATCGGCGCTCTAGTATCAATTGTTTGGTGACAATAAAGTAAAGTTAAAGTAGATGAGGAAGAATGAGCCTAAAGCACTACATTAAACAGCTCCCACAACAATCTTTTGGGGAGAGATGATTGGCTTTGTCAGCCATCTTTTTTGTATGAGGTACAACTTCAGTCAGTGATTTTTCACTCTTGCCAACTCCCCAACCAAGCACCAAGGTCCATTAATTTTACAGAAGTTCCTGAAGTCACACTAAAAAAAAATGCTGCCTTGATCTCAAAAGCTATTACTCTCACCTGAGCTCTGAAATTTGGTTTATTTATTTCTGTTTGGACCAAGGCTATAATGATCCTTGGACCTAAATAATATTAGTAGAACACAGAATGAGCATCAACTGTAAGGTTGTTAGTAAGTGCGTTGGGTACTGTTTAATAACCTCACACATGACCTCTACCAACATTCTGATGCTAAATGAGTGTAGTATGAAAGTGGTTATAACTGTATTGGAGCTATACTGCTTGTCGTGAACAAGACTAGGAACTTACCTGGCAAGTGTTTGTAAATTGAATAACATTTTAGTATAGTGCACTTGTTCCAATGTACATCCTCTAACTTCCGTCCTTTCATTGACTGCGTTTTGTTAGGTTGGATCAGAACATTCTGTATAGTCAAATTTCAGTCGGTGCATGAATTGCAAGAGTTTGTCAGCTGTGATTCTGGCTGATGAAAATGTAATTTCATCTATTTTTGAGGGGTGGAGAAGTTTGGTGAGAGTTGTCCATAGACCCCCAAACAGTTGCAATGCAGGGCATAGTATAAATCAAACATTTAAGAGGTGCATATAACAATGGTAATACTGTATGGTGTTTTAGGGGGATTGAAATCTACATAAAGGCTGAACAAATCAAAGTAATATTAACACACTGGAGGAAAAATGCACCATCATGTATAAGAAATGATTTTCTGGATCAGTATTTTTGAAGAACAAATTAAGGAATAACCTGGTTTAAGAAGGTGTTAAGTGATGATTCACTAAGATGCACTTAGTAAATGGTGATCATAATTCCATTTAATTTTATATAATTTACTTAGAAATGAAACTGGGAGTCTTGCATCTAAATAAAACAAATAATTGTCAAATAAAAGAGCAATGTCTGAATATTGGCAAAATCTCAAATCAGAATGGCAGATTAAAGCATTTGAGCAGAAATGGGGAAAATACAACATGACAGTAGTCAAGGTTTGTTGGGGAGGGGAATAGATGTATATAAAAAGTGAGGAAAAATTAGCTGAAGTTAATGTGTGTCTCCTGAGGTCTGAGATGAGAAGTTCTGCATTGTGGAAATAGAAATGTGCAAATGTTCAGTACCTCTCATCACATCTGCAAATAATGGAAAATTGCAATTGCAGAATGAATAAGCTACTTAAAAAGCATCAGCAGAAAGCTATTGAAGAAGTTAATGGAAGTGTAATAGCCCTCTAGGTTCTGATAACCTGTATCCTAGGTCTGTGGTAGATGTACAGGTTATCATCATCCAAAAATTTTATTAATTCTAGCACATTTTCCTCAGATTGGAAGATGAGAATGGAGAAAAGAAGTAGAGAGAAAGTAGGCAATTATAGTTAGCAAGACGTGTAGCAAAAATGTGGTTTAATATATTAAGGAAATAATAAACATTGCATTTAGAAAATCATAGTACTTAGCAAATCAGCATGGATTTATGAAAGTAAGTCATGATTAGCAACCTTCTGGTCGTTGAGGTTGTAGGTAATACCTTAGATGGGGATTAACCAGTTGGTGTGGTGTATTTGGATTTTCAGAAGGCTTTTGATACAGTGTCTCACAAGAAATTCTTAAATCGAATTGATTGGGCTTAAAGAACTGGAGCTATGGTCTTGTGAACTTGAAGAATGAGAGCCAATTTCTTTGAAACATTATAACTGTAACCATCCTGCAAGGCCTTCTGTTTTCTCAGACTGAACAATCTAGGAACTGCGATGATCGCCTCAAAGTAAACGGTTGGCCATTCAGGGCATAATTGGTGTGCTTCTCCCATCAGATGATGCAGCATGACCAGCATTCAGTTAATTGAATATGATGCACAAAATTCTTATGGATTGTGTATATTGTAACTCTTGTGCAAACTTGTCACTGTGCAGTGTGCACTGTGCAAAGCTACATGATCCTTTTTATAACTTTTTTTTTCAATGCCTATTACCAGATGAGTTTTGTTTTTATCTTGCTGTTTTTCTCATTAATAAGCTTTCCCTTTGCTTAATTATTATTATTTTAAGTTACTTTGTGGTTTGTGATAATTTAGGTTTATCGGTTATCTTTGATGGGCACAGAGAACACCACTTTGATGAACTACTGCAGTGGGCAGCTGACTGTGGAGCCTCAACTGAAGGTTTTGAAATCACTTATTTCCCAGAAGAGGGTTATGGTTTAAAGGCAACTAAAGACATTAAGGTTTGCCTTTTTTTTAAAAAAACCTCCTTCATATGCTATCCTATCCGTGCAGCGGTTTTGCCTGCAGACTTTAGTGTCTTTGCTAACATGTGTTGTCATTTAGTTTTGAAATGGCTGTAGTTATTTCACACCTGCTCATAACAACATTAGATTGTAATGACATCTGTCATGCTTTCAAAGGCAGCTCCAACTTCAGTTATGGTACTTTATAGTAAACGAGGCTCTGATGTACACTCAGTGGCCACTATATTAAGTATACCTATACATCTGCTCATTAATGCAAACATCTAATCAGCTAGTCATAAGACAGCAACTCAGTGCATAAAAGTCTGCAGACATGGTCAAGGGATTCAGTTTTTGTTCAAACCAAACATCAGAATGGAGAAGAAATGTGAACTAAGTGAATTTTTTTGACCGTGGAATGATTATTGGTGCCAGATGTTGAGGTTTGAGTGTCAGGAACTGCTGATCTCTTGCGGTTTTTATGCACAACAGTCTCTGGAGTTTACATGTGATGCAAAAAAAAAATCCAGTGAGTGGTAGTTCCATGGAGGAAAACGCCTTGTTAATGAGAGAGGTCAGAGGCAACAGAAATGGAAGTAACTGCACATTACAATAGTGGTGTACAGGAGAGCATCTCTGAATGCACACGACATTGAACCTTGAAATGGATGGGCTCGAGCAGTAGAAAATATTGATGTGTCTAATTAGGTGGCCACTAAGTGTATGATGCAACTGCACCCATTTAAAAAAAATCAAGTCATTAAAATCTTTCAGTTATTGGAACAATGGCCTTTTAAATAAAAGATTCATCTATTAATATGGAGCATCATTGTCTATATGCATGGAATATTTTATGTGTCTACTGGCAGTCCTATTGCATATAGTAGCATCATATTCATTTTCCATACACATGGTTCCAATGCATATACAGGAGGAAAACACCTTGATGAACTGCTTCACCCAACAATCCCACTAACTTTTGTTTTTACAGCTGCACAGACCGACCATTGTCCTGAACAGGAAACTTTTACATGGGCTGTAAACAGTGTGGTATTTCAAATGTTTTTTTTTGTTGATCTAATAATTTATATTATGATTTTTTTTGAAAGATTACCTACCTAAAAAAAAAGTCAGAAATAGAATTTTTCACAACAAACACATCTAACAACCCACAACAGAGGCAAATGATGTCAAGCAGTTAAACCAACTGACAGGCATAATGGCAAAAGTAAAACATTTTGACTAGACAATGTTGGCATCCAGCAGGCCACTGGTTTATTGACAGTGAGCTACCAACTTCTGTTCTGTGTTTGTTGTTACAATTTGTAACAGTGTTGTAACTTGAAATACTGGCCATGTAAATACGGTGAAGCTCTAAAATATTTTACAGTAAAGGTTGATTATATTAATACAGATTTCAGAATTATATTAGCATGATTTTGAAATTGTATTAAAAACATTCTAGCTGCATTTTAACAAAAGTTATGTGCGCAAGAGCGTTGTAGTTACTGCGTAGCTTAGAGGGAGCAGTGGTTTCACCGTTCTTTAAATTATAAACCAGCATTCTATAGATCTTTGAAGGTAAAGGAGAGCTTGCTTAGCAGTAATTTGGAATCAATACTGCAGTCACAATGATAATCTGCAATAATCCAGCAGAAACCAGCTGAGTAGAATTTGCAGGTGCATCAGACAAATGACAGAACATAACTTTCTCCCCATATTCAGCTGTTAGTTGGACTCTTACTGTCTGCCAGCAGAAGTACGGCCCTCCTTATCCGCGGGTTCTGCACGTGTGGATTCAGCCAACCGCGGATCAGAAAAACCCAGAAGTTCTCTCTCCAGCACTTGTTGTTTGAGCATGTACAGACTTTTTTTCTTGTCATTATTCCCTAAACAATACAGTATAACAACTACG
The DNA here is from genome assembly GCF_030144855.1 of Hypanus sabinus. NCBI lineage: Eukaryota > Metazoa > Chordata > Chondrichthyes > Myliobatiformes > Dasyatidae > Hypanus > Hypanus sabinus. The sequence goes on from NC_082707.1 coordinate 196,746,821, forward strand.
TACATAGAATTTACATTGTATTAGGTATTATAAGTAATCTAGCAATGATTTAAAGTATGCGGGAGGATGTGCATAGGTTACTGTGGATCGGGAATCGAAAAGCAAACCAGAAGTTCTCTAAGTCAGAACAGGTACATCCGGTATTATTTAGCATCAGTAAGTCAAACATTTGTCTTAATAGATAGTATATATTTTACCTTTCTATGCATATAAAACACTTAAGAAACATACGTATTTCAATAATTAAACCACTGCATTGCTTAGTAATAATTGCAGCTTTCATTGGGGCAGGGCCTTCACATGCTCCATTATTCTCACTTTATCCTTTAAAATTGTTCCAATCGTTGACCGGCTGTAGCCTAACGCTTTTCCAATGACCGATGGTGTTTCACCTCTTTCCGATCACTTTATTATTTCCGCTTTATTTTCAATCATGATCGCTTTCCAGAGCAGAAACGCTGCGGGCGGCGGGTCCCGAGCTCTGCCGGGTCCTAAAGTCCACTGCACTGAGACAGGTTAAATAAGCTTCAGAGCTCCGCTGGGTCCTGAAGTCCACCGACTTGAGTATCCGCGTTTTCTGCAGAGGATCCCGGAACCAATTCCTCACGGATAAAGAGGGCCGAAGGATGAAAATTAAAATTAGAGTCCTCTCTCCACTGGTGTAAACTGTTGTAAAATAAATTGACATTATTTACACCGTGAGAATTTGTTGAAGATGAGCACCTGTTTGACAATAGATAGTAGGTGCAGGAGTAGGCCATTCGGCCCTACTAGCCAGCACCGCCATTCACTGTGATCATGAAGTTGGTTTATGAAGAATATGAAGATGGGACATGGAAGGCATCCGTGGATATTAGGAGAGAAAATAATGTAGTGATAAGATATTTGCAGTTTTGTAGATGATCTGGAGAGAGATACCAGTCTTTTAGGGAAAAATAGTAAAGGGCTAGACATTAAAATTACCTGCTCAGTATTGAAATAGTTAAATGTTTTTCAAATCCAGTTTATTTAAGACCTTGTATGTTCCTCCTTCTGTCATTTGCTTAACGAGTTGAGCCAGATTAAGAATCAATTAGTTTAATAAGAGAGAGAGAGAGATGGAGATAGATTTGTTTTCGTAGTTGGTCAAAGTGTTTATAATAAAGGTTATTATGACTTCATTAACATTGACTCCTTTTCTATGAATTTATCGAGATAAACAATTGATAAATACATAGAAAATATTATTGCTGCTTGAGTTAATATTTGATTTTAGATAGATAGAAAGTGAAATCATTATTTTGTTACTTTTTATCTCTCTCGGACAGCATCAGTGGAATTAGAAGCAGTGAGTGTTTCAAATCAAAGACCTTTCAATCTTTTCTATCTGAAGATTTTTTTTGCCACTAATTTATATACCTTCTCAATCTATAGAAACAGTTATGTGCATTGAAACGATTTAAATTAGTGACTTTAAATTTTGTGAGATTTCGGAGTAGTAATCTATTTCAGATGGCCACTACAGTTTCAGAGTCTCTAGCACTATCTAGAGATTTGAATCAATTAAAAATCTGTTATATCCTTGGAAACAATGTTCACGATTTTTGTTCCTTTTCAGATACTCAGTTTATATCCCATGAACGTATCTAATCATAAATCCTGTAAAATGAAAATCTATCATTAAATGCACAGTGGAGAAATTGCAGCATTGATGTTCACCAGAATAAAAGTGTCTGGTGTTGAAACCAGCTCACTCCGGCTATAAATTGGAGTTGTCAGGGGTTGCTGGGGTTGTGCAACTTGAAGGGCCGACTTCACACTGTATCGCTAAATTTGAAAACTAAAGAGGCAATGACCAAACCAAACCTAGATTTTAAAAAAAGGATTAAATTCTGTCAGTGAAGGGATGAGATGGATATGAAAAAACATTTGCAAGCAAAGTGATACTATGACAAAATCTTGGGTCACAAAATGTTTTGTGTTCATCTTTTCATGTACATCTCAGTTCTTTCCATTAGTACTGATTTTTCGCAAGATTTTAGTGAACCTCAAAGCTCATTTCCTGTATTTTTATCTGATTTTAGCCCTTGCAGTCTGCCTTATGAACTGAGAGTGCACATGACATTTCCTTACAAGTTATTGCAGTGTCTCAGCAGTGTGCATGTGCTTATCTGTGATAGCTTTTTTAATCCTAGAATTCGGCGCCTATTGTAGCCTAACAATTTAAAAATAAGGTGAGCAATAAGTAATGTTTGCATTAGTCTTCTGCTTTATTTTGTGGTCCACAGCTTTAACACATATATTTGTTTAATCCATTGACTACCCACATACCCTGCATTCCAGCTAATTTTACACATGCACAGCTATCTTAAAATGGTAGGTATTCTGATGCTGCAATTTGACACTGTGCATACATACAGTGATCTCAGCCAGTCTTTATTTAGCAGCAAGTAAATCTGAGTCTCTTAAAGGTTGGATCTTCTTTGCAGTAAAATGGAACATTTGTGTTTAATGCGCAACGATACCTCATCTTCCAAAACAAAACATTACTCAACTTAATGTGACCAAAGTTAATTCCTTACAAACGTTCTCATATAATTCCCATTTTTTCAATCAATTTCAACTATATAAGGATTATTTCCTTAAGCTGGTGGTGTGAGAGCAAAATTAATTTATGTTTCATCTTTCTGATTTGTACTTCTTTACCTGACAGGCAACTTTTTAAATATAAATTATGCACATTTTCTCTCCTGTGGTATTTTAGACAGGGATGCTGCATTTTATATATATAAAAGAAGCCTCAAAATGTTAAAATGCCCTGATGAATGCTCTTGGCCCAAAATGTCAGCTGTTTGCTCTTTTCCTAAATGCTGCCTGGCCTGCTGAGTTCCTCCAGCATTTTGTGTGTGTTACTTTGATTTCCAGCACCCGCAGATTTCTCTTGTTTGTGTCACATTGCTAAAATTTCGTTACATGCTTTAAAACTTTAAACAGTACAGTGCAAAAACAGGTCCTACATCTCACACGCTTGTGCTGAGCTAACAAATGCCTAGCAACACAGAGAATGCTGAAGGAACTCGGGTCAGGCAGCATCCCTGGGGAAAGAGTAAACAGTCAATGTTTCGGGACAAGACCCTTCTTCATGACCGAAAAGGAAAGGGGAATTTGCCAGAATAAAAAGGTAGGGGGAGGGGAAAGAGTCTAGCTGGAACGTGATAGGTGAAGCCAGGTGAGTGGGAAAGGTCAAGAGCCAAACAAGAAAGGATCTGATAGGAGAGGAGAGTGGGCAATAGGAGAAAGGGAAGGAGTAGAGGACCGGGGGAAGTAATACGCAGGTGAAAATTAAATACCTAGTCTTACTTATTCCTCCTGCTTGCACAATGTACCTAAGAGTCTCTTTAACTGCTACCCCTGGCAGTGCATTTCAGGCACCCACCAAAAGAAAAACATTGTACTGCACATCTCCTTTAATTCCTTGAAATATACCTTTGTCACCATGATATTACTTAACAGTACTATAATTTGCATAACGTCACAGTCTAATATTTTGCTCTTGTAAGTAATCTATTCCGATTGCTGGCAGAAGTCTAAGAATAAAAGAAGAAAATGTTAGATGTACTCAAGACATGCGGCAGCTGAGGACAGAAGGAAAATAGGGCCAACTTGCAAAATTGAAGCAGATTTCCAGCACCTGCAGAATCCCCTGTGTTTATAATTCATCAGGTCAATGGCCTTTTCTCATTTGTCTCTGATGAAATGGTAGTCATCTGAAAAGTGAATAGTTTTTCTTTCTCTCATTTTTTCATAAAAGTTCTTTTTCATCCTTCAAAGTTGTGAAAATTGGTTTTTAAATACATCTTGGTGTGTAGGTGTTGGGAAGAATTGAAAGGTGTGGATATTTTAACTGAAATCAGAATCTGGCTCATTATCATTGACATATGTCATGAAATTTGTTTTGTGGCAGCATTGCAGTGTAAGACATATATTACTGCAAAATAAAATGCATACATAAGTACATAGTGCAGAACAGGAATAGAGAGATAGTGTTTATGGACTGTTGAGAAATCTGATAGCAGGGAGGAAGAAGCTGTTCCTAAAACAGAGTGTGGGTCCTGTATCTGCTCCTGATCCAAAGTTTCTGATTGGACTGTTTAAATTTAATTTTGTAACTTACTGCTGAGAGTTCATGTCCTCCCTTGGTTGAGCTAGCGAAGAACAATCGACTGGACTAGTTTACAAATTTGGTAAAATATTTTCACATGAACCAAATGTCAAGCAATCCATTACTTGTATGAATGAATACATGTTCAAACATGTTGCATAGTGAATTAGCCAGTCAGAAATGTATAATCAAGCCAACTCCTACAGTCACAACACAAACAAGAGAAAATCTGCAGATGTTGGAAATCCAAGCAACACACACAAAATGCTGGAGGAACTCAGCAGGCCAGGCAGCATCTGGGGGGGGGGGGGGCGGGGGGAAGTACAGTTGGCATTTCAGGCCAAGACCCTTTGACAGGACCACAGTCTTGGCCTGAAATGTCAACTGTACCTTTTCTCCATAAATGCTGCCTGGCCTGTTGAGTTCCTCCAGCATTTCGTGCGTGTTCCTACAGTCACAATGTGTTCTGCTTGATATTTGTTAACAAGGCAGAAAGGCAGTGTAAGTAATTACTCTGGATTACTCCCTCTGCCACGGGCTGGTGTATATAGGAATAGGGCAGTAGCAGAGATGCATGAGTGGCTGAGGAAATGGTGCAAGGGGCAAGGTTTCAAGTTCTTAGATGATTGAAAATTTTCTGGGGAAGGAGTGATCAGCACAGGAGGGTTGAGTTACACCTGAACTGGAAGGGAGCCAATATCCTGGCTGCGAGGTTTGCTGATGCTACTCAGGGGAGTTTAAACTAGTTTTGCAGGGGACTGGAAACCGGAGCACCAGGTCATTAAGGGAAGGATCAGACCGGAAGTTGCATGTCAGGGAAAGTGTTGAAAGGAAAAGTTGAAATAACAGGTATGTTGGATCGGATAGTTTGAAGTGTGTATATTTTAATGCTATGAATGTTATTGGTAAGGATAATGAACTTCGAGCATGGATGAGTACGTGGAACTAGGATACTGTAGCTATTACTGAAACTTGGTTGAGAGAGTGGCAGGAATGGGTGGTTAATGTACCAGGTTTTCAAAGCTTTTGAAAAGACATAGGGAGACGTAGAACATGCGGGCGGGGGTGGAGTTGCACCACTAATCAGGATCAATATCACAGCTGTACTCGGGAGACATAGTGGAGGGGTCAGACACTGAGTCCCATTTGGATAGAACTCAGGAATAGGAAGGGTGCAACCACACTGATGGGATTGTACTGCAGACCCCCTAATAATCATCAGGACATTGTGGAACAGATATGTAATCACATTAAGGAAGTATGGAAAAATAATTGGGTTGTTGTCATGGGGGATTTCAACTTCCCTAATATAAACTGGGATCACCTTAGTGCATGAGACAGAGTTTCTTAAGTGTATCCAGGAAGGTTTCTTAAATCAATATGTGTGCAGTCCAACAAGAGGACCTGGTGTTAGATAATGGGCCTGGCCGGGTGACTGACCTTTTAGTGGATGAACAGTTGGAGAACAGTGACCACAACTCCTCAACTTTCAGGATAGCTATAGATAAGGGTAGATTCTCCTTTTGGGAGAATTTTAAATCAGAGTAGGGCAAATTATGAGGGCATTGGCAAGGAACTAAGAAACATTAATTGGGAACTCTTCTTTCTCTGGCAAGGCCATAGCAAACATGTAGAGGGTATTTAAAGATCAATTGCACAGAGTAAAGGAAAGGTATGTTCCTGTTTAAAAAGGACCCGGATGGAAAAATTAGAGTACCTTGGATGTCCAGAGAGGTGATAAATTTTGTCAAAAAGGAAAAGTATGTAAAGCTTTGGAAGTTAGGATCAAACAAAGCACATGAGGTGTATAAAGAAGCCGAAAAAGAACTGAAAAAGGGAATTAGGAAGCCAGGAGGGTCCTTGAAAATTCTTTAAGGTGAATCCCAAGGCATTCTATACATGCATCAAGCGGATAACTAGGGAGAGGGGTGGACCACTCAAGAATAAAGTGGGGGAACATTTGCTTGGATGGGGAGAATATCAGTGAGATACTTAATGAGTACTTTGCTTCAGTATTTACCAAGGAAAAGGACATAGAGAAAAAGGAGATAATTGTTGAATATACAATTATATTAGGACATTTAGAGGTGAAGGAGGAGGAAGTATTGGGCCTCCTAATGGCTATTAAGGTGGATAAGCCCCCAATGTATGATGTGATTTACCCCATGTTATTGAAGGGGGGTAAGAGACAAGCTTGCTGGGCCCTTGACCAGTATCTTCATGGCCTCTCTAGCCACAGACGAGGTCCCAGAGGACTGGCGAGTGGCTAATGTTATGCCTCTATTTTAAGAAGGGAACAAGCTAAAATCCAGGGAACTATAGACTTGTGTCAGTTGTAGGGAAACATCCTAGAGATAGGATATATGAGCATTTGGAAACTATGGCCTAAATGGGGAGATGCAGCATGGCTTTGTGCATGCCAGATTGTGCCTTACCAACTTGATTGAGCTTTTTGACAAGGTGGCAAGAGAGATTGATGAGGATAAGGCAGTGGATGTTATCTAAATGGATTTTAGTAAGGTGTTTGATAAAGTCCCTCATGGACGGCCAATCCAGAAGATTCAGATGCATGGGATCTACCGAGAATTGGCTGTTTGGATTCAGAACTGACTTGCACATGGAAGACTAGTGTAGTGGTGGAAGGGACTTATTCGAGTTGGAGGTCTGTAATTAATGGAGTTCTGCAGGGTTCTGTGCTGGGACCTCTGCTGTTTGTAATGTATATAAATGACTTGGATGAAAATGTAGATGGGTGGGTAAGTAAGTTTGCGGATGATATGAAGATTGGTGGAGCTGTGGTTGGTGTAAAAGACTGGCAAAGAATGCAGCATGATTTAGATCAGTTGCAGATATGGACAGAGAAATGGCAACTGGAGTTTAACCCAGATAAATGTGAGGTGTTGCACCTTGGTTGGGCAAAATCCTGAACAGCATCGCTGAGCAGAGAGATCTTGGGGTCCAAGTTCTTATCTCTTTGAAAGTGGCTACACAGGTCAATAAGATGTTTAAGAAGGCTTACAGAATGCTTGCTTTTATTTGTTGAGGCATTGAGTTCAAAAGTCAAGAGGTTATGTTGCAACTTTATAAAGCTCTGGTTAGGCCACATCTGGAGTATTGCATACAGTTCTGGTTGCCCACTATAGGAAGCCTTTAGAGCTGATGCATAAGAGGTTACCAGGATGCTGCCTGGTTTAGAGGGCATGTGCTATCACAAGTGGCCGATAAACTTGGGTTCTTTTCTCTGGAGTGCCGGAGGCTGAGGAGAGATCTGATAGAGATTTACAGGATTTTGAGAGGCTTTGATAGTGGACAGAGAGTATCTGTTTCCCAGGGTTGAAATATCTAATACTACAGGGCACACATTGAAGGTGAGAGGGGGTAGATTCAAAGGGGATGTGATAGGTAAGTGTTTTAGTCAGATAAGTGGATGCCTGGTATGGTGGTAGAGGCAAATATATTAGAGGCTTTTAAGAGATATTTGCATAGGCACACGGTTGTAATGAAATTGGGGGGATTAGTGTTTGGGTGTTTTTGATTTGCTTTTTAGCTGGTTCAGTGTAACGTTGTGGGCTGAATGGCCTGTTCATGTGCTGTACTGCTCTATGTTTTATAACAAATCTTTTCTCTTCCTGCCCGTTCTGACAAATCAAATGATAATTGACCTAACTACTGTGTTTGTTTAAAACGACTTTAGGCTGAGGTAGAATACAACAGAACTTTATTGTCATTACTCAGGACAACGAAACTGCAGTGCTACCTCTGTAGCACAAGTCTGTGCGATACCAATATTTCCAATGCATGCAGTAAGGCTTAATTTGAAAGAAATTCCCATATTTACATGCAACAAGTGACTTCACTAGTCCATAAATCTAGAAGGCCATTGGCAAGCCGGGGTTTAACGTTACTCAGCTGCACAATGGTCCTTGGGAGAAGCTGTTTTTCAGACTTGCTGTCTTGGCTAAGATGTTTCTGTATCTCCTACCAGATGGCAGGAGATTGTACAGACAGAGTCCAGGATGGAATGGGTCCTTAATGATGTTACGAGTGCCCTGTAGGCACCGAGAGGTGTAGATTATCTTCTGGTCCGTTAGTTGAGTCCCAATGATGTGCTGAGCTATCCAAATCACCCATTGGAGGCTTTGTGATCTGTAGTGCTGCAGCTGAAATACCACACTCATTCCATGTGTTAGTGTGCTCTCCATCACTTATCACTGTGAAATGCTGTGTTCAAGTTTTTGGGGATCAACATCGCCAAGGAGCTCTCTTGGTCCATCAGCACAACCTCGATAGTAGGGCAAGTGCTTCAGGAGAGCTAATCTGCCCCAAAAATTGCTGGCAAATTTTTATTGATATTTATTTATTCATAGAATAACTACAGCACAATACAGGCCCTATGACCCACAGTGCTGTGCCGAACATGTACTTACTTTAGAAATTTCCTAGGATTACCCATAGCCCTCTATTTTTCTAAGTTCCATGTACCTATCCAGGACTCTCTTAAAAGACCCTATCATATCCGCCTCCACTACCGTCGCTGGCAGCCCATTCCACGCACTCACCACTCTCTGCGTGTGCGAAAAAACAACTCATCCCTGACATCTCTGTACCTACATCCAAGCACCTTAGAACTGTACCCTCTCGAGTTAGCCATTTCAGCCCTGGGAAAAACCCTCTGACTATCCACACAATCAATGCCTCTCATCATCTAATACACTTCTGTCAGGTCCAAGGAGAAAAGGCTTGGCCTTTTGAGCACAGCATTGTGGGCCAAAGGGCCTGTATTATGCTGTAGTTATTCAATGAAGAGAAAATAGATAAATATTGATTTAATAAATAAATAAATAAAATGAATTGCCTGCAATTTTTGGGGCAGATTAGCTCTTCTTAAGCACTTGCCCTACTATCGAGGTTGTGTTGATGGACCAAGAGAGCTCCTTGGCGATGTTGATCCCCAAAAACCTGAACAGAGCATTACACAGTGATAAGAAAAGAGTACTAATATTGGCTAAGATTCTTGGATTTCCCTTTTGAACATACTTGATCCTATAAGCTCAAACCTCAACAACTCCTTGTCATGCATTGTGCCCTCTTTCAATTTGCTTTTCTGGAGTGGTGAATTTGGGTTCCAATTTTCGATTATGCTTCTGGTTGGATCTGATTGTGCATGGCTCAGGCAAAGTAGTTGATGTTACTGAAGATGAACCCTTGTATTTGAGAAGTGCCAGATGAAATCTTGGCTCACAGGTACTAAATCATTTTCTTTTATTTGAATAACAGACTTTGTTTCTGAGTTATGGGGGAAACTCAGAATATGAATCAGATTTATTAACATTGTCTTATATGACATAAAATGTGTTGTTTTGCAGATGCAGAACGGGGCAAGCACAAAATTACTATAAATTACAAAACTGTGCAAACAAAAATGGAATGAATAGGTAGTGTTGATGGACTTTTCATAAATTTGATGGCAGGAGCTGTTTCTAGATTATTGACAATGTATCTGCAGCCTTCTGTACTTCCTCCCCCATGGTAGTAACAAGTAAAGGGCACATCTGGATGGTGAGGGTCCTTGGTGATGGATTCCACTGTCTTGATCTTGGGGAGTGTAGTGTATTTAATATTTGAGTAATATTGTAAATATATTGTTTAATAAAACATTCTTTGTTTACAGAATTCATCATGTGTTATATGTAAGAAAATGTGTGAAGGGCATATGTCATGCCACTGTTTAATGTGAGCACCTCACTAAAAGACAATTGATTAGAGCACCATCCCAGTTTCTGTGTTTTTCTTTCAGTTAGTTTCTGGAGTTACAAAACATAACAAGGAGATTTGTGCCCATGATGGAACTGGCTGTGTCTACAACCCTCTGTAGTCTTTTGTGATCATGTGCACACCAGGCTGTGATGTAACCTGACAGAATACCCTTGACCATACAACTATTGGCATTTGCAAGAGTCTTTGACAATCTCAAACTTCTAATGACGTAGAGCTGTTGTCATTCCTTCTTCATGATTGCATCACTGTGTTAGTCCCAGGATAGCTGCTCTAAGATGTTGACCCTTAGCACTGCAATGAGGGTTGGTGTGTGTTTTCTTGATTTTCCCCTTCCCACTGTGAACTTCAGGTTCCATGACCTTGCTGTTGTTGAGTTGGAGGTTGTTGTTGCGACTCAACCTGCCGATCTATCTCTCACATCCTAAAATGGCGACATGGTGGAGCACTGCAGGTTCCAGTGGTTATCATGTAACACATCAAATTAGCAAACTTGCCTAGAGAAGTCAAAGTCTGGTTGTCAAAACCAGCACTATATAAATGCTGAGTAAGGCAGCACCTATTTGTTATTAATAGAAAGCCGTATCACACGAAATGAAAAACAGTTGTATGTAAAATAGGAATTTGCTTTCCTCTACTATTCCAGCTAGACTTTGAAAGCAGTTAGAATGGATTTGCTCCTGTCACATATTGAAGGTGACAGTTGGTGAAAGCAGCAATTTAGTGCCACACTTCTATTTTCCAAAGATATGCAAAAGCATGATTGTAGTTGTTGCTAAAAGCTTATGCTTTTGGTAAGAATTAATTGCATATGCTTGCTATGATATGCTTTTAGTTTTGCTTCTATTTTGAGCTTTTGATTTGTTGACTGTAGGTAGTATAACATGATTAGCGATTTACTTGTACATTTATCAGTACAACCATGGTGACGTGATTCTTTGTTTTCAGGCAGAAGAACTTTTTCTGTGGATCCCTCGGAAAATGCTGATGACTGTTGAATCTGCTAAAAATTCTGTACTAGGTAGGTCATAATTTACTAATGTAAATAAATTTTCCTATGATTACCTGTGATTCACTCTTTTCAGATGTTTAGTCATTTTTGAAGTACGTATCAATTGGAAGTTAGTCCAAGAGATTTTGCCTCTACCCTCTATCTTGGTTGGTCAGGTGAGAGATTAGACCATAAGATTTCAGAGCAGAATTAGACTATTTGGCTCATTGAATCTGATCTGCCATTTCATCATGGCTGGTCCATTTTCCCTCCTAGACCTAATCTCCTGCCTTCTTCCTGTATCCATTCATGCTCTGACTAATCAACCTTTGCCTTAAGTATACCTAAAGACTTGGCATCCACAGTCGACCGTAGCAATGAATTCCACAAATTCCCTAGTCTCTGGCTAAAGAAATTCCGACTCCTCTCTGTTCTAAAAGGACACCCCTTTATTCTGAAGCTGCATTCTCTGCTTTTGGGATCCCACCCTCATAAGAAACATCCTTTCCACATCCACTGTCTCTAGGACTTTCAATATTCGATGGGTTTCAATGAGTTCACCCTTCAGTCTTCTCAATTCTAGTGAGTACAGGCCCAGAGCCATCAAACGCACCTCGTGTGACAAGCCTTTCCCAAAATCTTTTTTTCCTGACCCACCTTTGAACCCTCTCCAATGTCAGCACTTCACGCAGATTAGTTGGTGTTTATTAAGTTGATGTTGCTGTGTAATAGCTTTCCAGGTCTGTTCCACCATAGGCCATTCCAATGCACCACTAACTTGTTCAATCTTGCTTGAGGGTTATTGTCATGTGCACCAAGTTACAGAATAAAACTTTGTCTTGCATGCCATCCATACAGATCGTTTCATTGCAACAGTGCATTGAGGTAGTACAAAGGAAAGCAATAACATAATGCAGAAGGAGGTGTCAGAGAGAGTTCAGTGCAGTGCAACAGTAAGGTGCAGTGACATAATGTGGTAGATGGTAAAGTCACGCAACAATCTTATTGTACTAGACAACATTTCAGTAGTTTCATAACAGTGGCATAGAAGTTGTGTTCTTGAGCCTGGTGGTATGTGCTTTCAGGCTTTTGTATCTTGCTGACTGTATGGAGTTTGAATGTTCTTGTGGGGTTTACCCTGGGTGCTCCATTTCCCTTGGAGTCATGGGACATGGGAAGAAACTGGACCATCTGGGAATAAATGAGAATAAATAGGATTAGTGCATATAGGTACTTGTTGGTTGGCTTTTGACTTGGTGAATCCAAAAGACTTTATGTATTAGGAGAAAGATGGCTCTTGCATTCAAGTTCCAGGCATTCCTCCTATGCTTAAAGCTAATTTGGGGTGTCTTAGCCAGGGTGGGTGAGAATACCATTGTAAAATCTTGTTTAAAGAGCTATGCCATGGCAATATTGTTCTTAGCAAAGGCAATTCATGTGTTGTTTGTAGAAACTTCCCATACCCCAATTGATAGACCATATTTTCCTGCACAACAGCATTTGCATTACTAGGTGAGAATACTTCAAAGGTATTCCAACTACATCTGATGTTATCTAAATATAAGCTCATCTTTGAAATTTGTTGAAAGTAGTTTTCATGAAGTAGCTAACATTGAGGCATCAATCAGTTAAAGCATCTTTGAAAGCCAGGTTTCACTACGGCACAGAAACAGGCCCTTTGGCACATCTGGTCTGCGCCAAAACATTAATCTGCCTCGTTCCATAGATCTGCACCTGGAACATAGCCCTCCATAACCCTTTCAGCTCCTGCAGTAGTTTTTAAAATTCCAAATTTAAACACCTGCCTGCATTCCCCTTGGGTTTTTGTAGCATTTGTGTGTAAATAAAGATGAACTGTGTTAATTTCACTCGTGTAGAAAATTTAATGTTATGGATTTTAAAATTAAATTATTGGCATCAGCTAGATTTCCATAGCTGTTCTGACGAGTGTGTAATTCTCTAAAATTTTACTTTGGTATTTTATTATTTTAACCCTATTGAAACTATTATGTGGAATTACATTTACCCCCGCAGCTCTAAAATTGTGTATATTATCAGTCATTCAACCTGTCAAATCTGTGCCAGCTCCAAGTTTAGGAAAACAACCAGTAGAGGATTTCCACTTCTTACTCCATAGCCCTATAAATCATTTTCCCTCTAGTGCCTATTCAATTCACTTTTAGATGCCATAAATTAATGTTTATTGACTGAATAATTGTGTTTTTTTTCCTTTTCACTAGAGATTTTAAAAAGGTAAATCTTTTTGGTTTTACTGAATTAGTTGGGTGAGGTCTCAAGTGTCCTCCATGGATAAAGTTTTTTCAGTTGTCAGAGAGTAGATCCACTCTGGGAATAAACACTGAGAAGACTGACCCTTCCATTCAGAATTGTAACTCCTGCTGAAAGGCCGCAGTATTGATAACATTGCAGAAATAAAAATGAGAGTGGAACTCAAATAGTTAAATCAGTAAAGAACAGCATATGCTGCCCCATTTATTGAAATGTGAAGCAGGCCTTTTTGATATATAATAGAAATTTAAATGGCTAGACCATCATTTCATTCACCAGTATCCCTGAATTCCTCTTGCATAACAACCCCACCCACACTGCCTGAAAGCTGTCAACCTACTCTCAAGCCCAAGAAACTGAAACCATTCCAGATAACTTATTTACTTATTGAGATGAACCTTAGAAATAGGCTCCTCCGACCCTTCGAACCACGTTGCCCAGCAGACCCTCAATATAATCCTAACCTAATCACAGGACAATTTACAATGACCAGTTAATCTATAAGCTGGTATCTCTCAGGACTGTGGGAGGAAACCCACACAGTCACAGAGAGAACAGACAAACTCCTTACAAGTTGCAGTGGGAATTGAACAGGGTTCGCTGGTACTGTAAAGCTTTGTGCTAACCACTATGCTAACATGCCGTCCCAAAGAATGACACCGCCTTTAAGTTGCATTTACAATGCAATTTAAGAAGTAAACAGTGTAACGCTATTGGTGCTTCATACATGATGAGACATGGGTAGTAGCAGGAAGATGAGTGGTTTCATAGCCTGGGGGAAGAAGCTGTTTCTAGTCCAAACAGTCCTTGTCCTAATTCTATGATTCCTCCTACTTGATGTTAGAGGTAAGAAATTGTGGTATATTGGGAGGAATCATTGACAATGATAAAGACTTTGCATACGCAGTTTTCCTAATAAATATCTTGGATGGGTGAAAGAGCCACTGTAATCCTCTCAGCAATCCTTTCTAGGGACTTGTGGTCATGTGCTTTGCAATTCCTGTGTATGAGATGATGATGCAGTTGGAAATACTGTAAATAAAGCTCTTTAGGATTCTGAAACCAATTTTGTTTTCCTTCTAAGAAATGATTTCTTAAATTGAGACTTGAGTACATCTTATTGATGGGTAATGCGGAACTGAAACATCCCTCTAAACTTTCATACTCTTAATGGTTTCTAACACACGTCATGCTCAGACTGCAGCACCTAAATTTTTAAAAATAAACTAGCTTTCTACATATTTTTCCCCAGTGATAATTTCTTTAGTCCAGGAGTTCCCAACCTGTTTCATACCATGGGCGGATACTATTAAACAAGGGTTCCGTGGGCCCCCACTTGGAAACACACACACAAAATGCTGGAGGAACTCAGCAGGCCAGGCAGCATCTAGGAAAAGAGAATAGTTGATGTTCCTCCAGCATTTTGTGTGTGTTGCTCGGATTTCCAGCATTTGCAGATTTTCTCTTGTTTGTTCCGTGCTTGGAAACCCCTGCAGGGGTCAGAGGGTGGTTAATCTGTGAAATTCATTACCACAGATGGCTGTGGAGGCCAAGTCATTGGGTGTATTTTAAAGTATAGATGCTGATAGGTTTTTGATTAGTCAGGGCGTCGAAGGTTTCTGGGAGAAGGCAGCTGAATGGGGCTGAAGTGGTTAATGAATCAGCCATAATGGAATAGCGGAGCAAACTTGATGGACTGAATGACCTAATTTTACTCTTATGTCTTATGGGGGAAATCTTGGAGGTTAGGTAATGGCTTTCTTAATAGAGAATTGAAACCAGCCTGAACTTTTTACTTTACTTGATGTCTAGGACCAGTGTATTCCCAGGATCGGATTCTGCAAGCCATGGGAAATATCACTCTAGCATTTCACCTGCTTTGTGAACGATTGAATCCTGATTCCTTCTGGTTGCCCTACATTAAGACTTTACCTATGGAGTATCATACCCCTTTATACTTCGAAGAGGAAGAAGTACGTTACCTTCAGTCAACACAAGCCATCCATGATGTCTTTAGTCAGTATAAAAACACAGCTCGCCAATATGCGTATTTTTATAAACTCATCCAGGTAAGTTGAGCTTGTATAGCATTATTTAAATGTTCATCAAGGAAGAACTTTATTTGGCATATTAATCAGGTGTGTTGATCAGAGTGCAGTATACAACCAAAAACAACATTCAACAATGATAAAGAATTATATAAAAAAGTTAGAAGTTAAAGTATGAATATAGAATAAAATATGTATAAATATATAAATACAATGTAAATAGCATTTATAAGAAGTTGCTTAACGTGTTTACAGTGCAGTAACTAAGGCAATTGAAAGAGGGAGGTGGGGTGACTAACTAGAATGGTGGATCAGATTAACTGCCTGGAGGAAGAAACTTTTAAGATGGTGAAGCTTTTGTTTTAATAGCCTCATAGCAGTTTTCAGACGGGAGCTTTTGGAAAAGGCAGTTTGCAGGTGGGCAGTGTTCCCAGTGATCTTTCTCTGCCTGTTTCTTTGTCCTGGACACATGCAAGTCCTGCAGTGATGGTAGCCTGCAGCCAATGACCTTGTCTGCTCAGCTGACAGTTTGCAGTAGTTTTTGCAAATTGCTGAAGGATGCTGCATGATACCAATCAGTAGTGGCTAATGTGAAGATAATCTGAATTTATCTGAAGAAGATCTCTCTTTCAACAGTCAGCTGGTGGCCATTTCAAGAGCTATTTTTCACATGCAGTCTGTATTTACAGTTAGAAAAGTTTGTGAACCGTAGATGTCCAAGTGGAGTAGCCAGATTGTTGACTCCATGTTTACTTTTTCATTTTAATTTTTGTGAATCAACTCTCTTCCCTTTTGTAAAGTCTCTTAGACCCCTTGCCCCATGCTGAGCACCACTGACCTAGTATGTTCCTGTGTCGTTTGTAATTGCATTTCTGTCCATTGCAAGGATTATTGAGGAACTCTGGTAAAATTTGACTGTGGTTCAGAGACGATAATTGCCATCTAACCTGTATAATTTTTTTTATTTTGGCCATGTTTCATGATTTTGCCTTTGCAGAATTCCAATTGAATCACTTTGCCTGGTGAACTATTGCTGTTTAATAGGAAGCAGAGAGTATCGATGAGCAGATTTAGAGTAGGTCTGTTCTGAGACTTCCATGATATTAGTGGCTTGAGTAGGGCGCCTGGTGTTCAGGTTTGCTAAATGACAGTGTATTAGTAATATAAGTCCAGCAGATTGAAACTCAAAATTATAACAAAAATCTAAGAGGCACAGCATTGTCCACCCTTTGAGGAGATTGAGGTGTACAAGGCTCCACACCCCCATTCCATCAACTTCCTACAGGAACACCGTCAAGAGGGTCCTGCCTGGCTACATCATTGCGTGGTACGGAGGCTGCAAGGCATCAGACCACGAGACCCTATAGAGGGTAATAAAAACTGCTGAGGGTCACTGGGGTCTCTCTCCTCCCTATTTGTGACACTTATTGAAACATTGTTGAGGATCCCTACCATCTATCCCAGAATCTTCTTGACATACTGCCATCAGGAAGAAGATAGAGGAGCATCAGGACTAGGACTGCTAGACAGGGCCCTGCCACCACTGAGATCTCATGATGAGGACAGCAAGCTGTTTACTGTTTATCTACGCTACACACTTTAAATTACAATCATTAACTTATTTGTGGTAATATTTTGTTTTATATTTTGCGATATGTATTGTGGGTGCACCATGGTCTGGAGGAACATTGTTTCATTTGATTGTACACACGTATAGTCAGGTAACGATAAACTTGAAATTATGTTCATTGTGAGCAAATGTGAGGTCAGAAACTAAACTTGTATTGAACAGGTGAGCGTATATTATAAATGGAGAAAAGCTAGAAACAGCGAAGGTCCAAATCTGTGGTCTGTACTCAGTTTGGCTTAAATGATTTCAGAGATACAGCAATGTGGCTGAATTTCAACTGACCTGTGCAGTGGCTTAGAAACGGTTTATTACTTTAACATGTACCAAGGTACAGTGAGGACTTCCCTTGCTTACTGTACATACAAATCAATTCATTACACAGTCCAAGGGAAAAACAATAACAATGTAGAATAAAGTATAACAACTACAGAGAAAGTACAGGCAATACACACAAAATGCTGGTGGAATGCAGCAGGCCAGGCAGCATCTACAGGAAAAAGTACACTCGATGTTTCGGGCCGAGACCCTTTTGCAGGTCAGCAATAAAGTGTAAGATCATAATGAGGTAGATTTTTAAGGTCTAAAGTCCATCTGATCATACCAGGGTTGCTTTCAGTGGTCTTGTAACAGCAGGATAGAAGCTGTCCTGGAGCCTGGTGGTTTCAGTTTTTGATGGGAGCGGAAAGAAGAGGAAATTTCTGAGTGGGTGGTGTCAGATTATGCTGACTGCTTTGCTGAGGCAGCGAAGTACAGACTGAGGCCATTGACAGGAGGCAGGTTTCCATGATGTGCTGAGCTCAGTCCACAACTCTCTGCAGTTTCTTCTAGTTATGGGCAGAACAGTTGCATCCATATCATCTGTATAAGATGCTCTCTATGGTGCATGGATTTTAAAAATTGGTTGGGGGACATGCCAATGGATTTTAGCATCCTGAGGAAATGGAGACGATGGTTTTGGTGTTTAATATGGTGTTTGTCATTTTTTTAAAAAAATTGGATAGGTATCTGTACAGGAAAGGAATGGGGGGTTATGGGCTGAGTGCAGGTAGGTGGGATGAGGTGAGAGTAAGCATTTGGCACGGACTAGAAGGGCCGAGATGGCCTGTTTCCGTGCTGTAATTGTTACATGGTTAATATTATGGGGCCAGAACAAGTAATTTACACTCTTGGGACCTTGAAGTTCTCAAACCCCTCAAGCTCAGCATAGCTGATGTAGATAGGAACATGCGCACTGCCCCTTTCTGGAATTCAAAAAGCAACTCTTTTGTTTTGCTGACATTAAGGGAAAAGTTTTTGTCATGACAAGGCTCTTTTCACGTAATCCAACTCATTTTTATTTGAGTTATGAGCCACTATGGTGGTATCACTTCAAACTTTTAGGTGGAGTTAGAGCAGAATTTAATCACTTAGCCGTGAGTGTATCGGTTGTAAGTCAGGGGCTGAGGATGCAACCTGTGGAGCACCAGTGTTGAGAATAATTGTGGCAAAGTGTTGCTGCCCGTCCTTACTAAGGCATTCAGAGATCTGCAATAAATGCTGGTCTTTTGGCAATGTTCATGTAGTATAAGAGATTAGCGAAAATTGAGTAGCAGCAAATGCAAGAAGTAATTGGAAAGACTACTGAAATGCTAACTATTGTATCCCAAAGGTTGGAATGTAAAACTAGTACTTCATTTAAACAGAATCTTCACTGACCTCATTGCATCTGGGTTTGGGAATAGGCTTAAAAGAAGCACAAATGCAGATTAATTTCAGATTGATACTGTACCTTTGAGCAGGGTTGACCCGTGCTCATTGAAGTTTGGAAAATTAGAGATGTTGTTCCAAAAAATATGTTCAACCCTCATTGGATTTGAAAGGATAAATACTAAGATGCTATTTTAGCTCTTGGGGAAATCCAGAACAAGCAGGTATTATTTCATTAAATAGAAGTCTCCTACTGTTCTATTTTGTCACATTCACAGATGTCAAATTGTGAAAACTGTGTAATATACTTTTGAATTCAGGGTGAGCTGTGGATGATTTAAATGATACATTAAAAGATTAATTAATATAGGGAAGCTATTTTCCTCAGTGGGTTAATCCTAACAAAAGGATTAATAAGGTATAAACAAACAAAAACTGTACCTGCTGGAAATCTGAAGTAACAGAAAACGCTGTGGAAATTTTATTTATATATTTATTTATTGGGATAGAGCGTGGAATAGGCCCCTCCACCCCTTCCTGCTGAATGACCCAGCAACCCCAGATTTAACCCTAGTCTAATCATGCGACAATTTATAATAACCAGTTAACCTACCAACTGGGGCATCTTTAGACTGTGAGAGGAAACCAGAGCACCTAGAGGAAACCCATGCGGTCATGGGAAGAATGTACAAACTCCTTATAGGCAGTAGCGGGAATTGAACCCATGTCACTGGTACTGTAAAGTGTTGTGCTAACCAACTATCATGCCACCTCAAATCTCAGCAAGTCAGACAGCATCTGTGGAAAGAAACGTTTCAGATCAGTGACTCTTCATCAGAACTAGAAAGTAATTGTAATAATATCATACAAATAAAATATTAGTACTTAAAGTAAAATTATAACTCTTCTCCCTTGCAGACACTTATGGAATTTTTCTCTCATTCACTATGACTCGCCCCTTCCCTCAACAGTCCTACACTCCTCCCACAATTAAAAAAAAATCTATTTAAGGGTCTCTGCCTGAAAAGTCGACTGTACTTTTTTTTCCCATACGTGCTGCCTGGCCTGCTGAGTTCCTCCAGCATTTTCCTGTATGTTGCTTGGATTTCCAGGATCTGCAGATTTCCTGTTGTTTTTTCCCCCACTAGTTAATCAATGGATAAGAATTTTGAGGGACTAGGCAGGTAAATTTTTAACATTAACTATGACCTCTGAGTACATGATCTCCTGCCTTCAATGACTGGTAAACAGTTTCTGCCTATTATATTGCCCTGTTCTGCAATATACTGTTCAGGTGTCTTATCTCCTGCTGTTTAAAGACACAGAAGGATGCAGGCAGGTTTGTAAATGAGGAAGCACTATGCCTGAAAAGACAAAGAAGTAGCACAACTGGAGGACAGTTGGAAGTCACGATGCCTAGGTCAATTAAAATGATCCATTGCTGCAGTGAGAGTGACATATTCGTTATTTTGCAAGGTTAAGTTGTGCTGATTGATTGGATTAATGGAATTTGATCACAACTGCTGTTTCTGAGATCATTTCGTGGTGAAGTATAACAATTCACTCATTTGTTGCAGCCCTTTCTCACTAATCCCTGCTTATTCCATATTCTGAGAAATTGAAGTGCGCACACGAAAGACATCAATATCTGGTTCAGGTCACAAAGGGATACTTTTGTCTTACAATTAAAATCACACTCACACTCATTCACTCTGCTCTTGGAGCCACTGAAACCATTTAAAAATCGGAAGGCATCTACAACAGAATTAAATTGAGAAAGATTGTATAATTAACACAATGACAGTGGGGAAAATTAGAAAGCATTTGTATATAATTGATACAACATGTTTGGTTTCGTTTTCTGATGTAGCTAATTACTGCAGAAACTAGTTGGTTTCTCCCCATAATACCTAGAATTTGATTGCTTAGTCACTATTTTGCAATACTAGATATTGTTCCACTTTCTCCATTTTTAGACAGGATTGCATGGGGAAATCATAAGCACATAAAGCAGTTGAGGTCAACTGACAGACATCTATATTTTTACATTTTGTGTTTCAAGGCTCAAGGGATTCATTGGCCTGTTTCCATTTCTGCCTTCAGTGCTTGCAAGTATTTCAGTATATAACACAATTAGAGTTGTAATTTCCAGCAAGCCAACAGTGAACTCACCTGAATCCCATATTATCTAATTCAATTAACTAGTTTGTGCACTATTATGGACTTTGCAAGACCAATTAATGAAGCAATAATGAAGTCAAGTTCTATAGATGCTCTGCATAATCATGCTGAAGGCTGGCATACAGGGAATCCTCTTAAAGCTGCAAGAAGCCTCAACATGTTTTTTCCATTAATAAAGTGATGTTTATATCCAAACGTAGCTCTCATGCAACCACTGGCAATTTGTTAGTATAAAGAAGGTAGATTCCATACTTCATTGATACCTGGCACTCAGTGTCTCACAGATCTTGAGAAATCAGTCCACAAAGAACTCTTCTGTTGACCCTTACAGTAGAATTGAGAAGAACAAGAGAAAAGTCAATAACAATGATCCTACTTTGGATGGTCAACCTATCATTCTGCCTATAGATTCACTCTTCAGAACTTGACAACTTGCGTACTCTATTGCTTATTTATCACTATTTTGTTTTTCTTTTCTCTTTGCATTTGTGCAGTGTATTGTCTTTTGCAATTAGGTATTTGTTCATCTTTGTGTGTGTTTTTCATTTACTATTGTGTTTCTTTGTAGTCACTGTGAACTCCCACAAAAAAGCGAATCTTGGGTTAGTGGTGGTTGTCCACAGAGTTCAGAGATGACAGGAAACCTATGCAGGAGAGTTTCAAAGTTTAAAAAGCCACTGCACTGGGGCCTCGGAAGTCCGGGCCCAGTGGTACAAACAAGTGACTCAAACTGGAGTCTTCCTTGGTTGCAGTGGATGAGCACAATGTCTTCTGGGCCTTGTCATGCCCTTTGCTCTCCGGAAAGCATTGCAGTACTGCCATCTTGGCAGTTGGATCTCACTGTAGATCTCATGTGCTCAGTCTGCTGGAGCTGACTTCACATGTTAGGACAGGCATGTCCCTGTCCCACCAGGATACGAGCCCACCAGCTTCCCTCACCTGGTTTAGCCTGCGTATCGAAGCAGTGTACCAGGGTGAGGCCGCTGTTGCACGCAAACAGCTACTTGGAGCCACAGGTGAGCACTGAGTGTCGGGTGGGGACCAAAGGAGAGTGAGTTGCCCAGAATTGACATGACGACTCCCTTCACCAGAGAAGTCAACCCTCTATGGACACCTCATACATGCCCTCAGGGTAGTATACTGTATGGTGACATATGTACCTTGATAATAAATTTGCTTTCAACTCTGAACTAGTATAAAATGTCAACTTGTCCAGGTTAGTTTCCAGTACTGGAAGGCTCATTTTCTTTCTGATGAACATGTACAGGATTTTTGAGACAACCTTTTAATGCAGTAAACTTATTTTGATTTCATGATTGACAGTTAAAGTTAGGGCTAAGAGTGCTTGATGGATTGACATACTGTTTGGAAAAACTACCTACATGTTCAGGTGGGAAGTCCCTACTTGGAGAAGAGTTCGGAGTAGATTTTGTCAAATGAAGGCAGCAGGTGCTGTAAATATTTAGCAGGTGAGGCAGCATCTGTGGAGAGGGAAATGAAATTCAGTGACACTTGATTCATTCATCATTATTGTGTGCCATGTCATATAAAGTAGGATATCCTGGTCTTTGACCATGATTGTTCTTGGCACATTTTTCTACAGAAGTGGTTTGCCTTTGCCTTCTGGGCGGTGTCTTACAAGATGGGTGACCCCAGCCATCACCAATAATCTTCAGAGATTGTCTGCCTGGCATCAGTGGTTGCATACCAATATATTTCTTTCCTGTTGACTCTGACAATAGAATTGAGAAGAACGAGATAAAAGTCAATAGCGACGATTCTACTTTGGATTCTCAACCTTTGATTCCACCTATGGACTTGTGGTGTGCACCAGCTGCTCATACAACTATCCACCAACCTGCTCCCATGGCTTCACGCAACCCTGATTATGGGGAGGTGGGCTAAGCAGGTGCTGCATCTTGTTACCATGGGTGACCTGCAGGCTAGCAGAGGGAAGGAGCACCTTACTCCTTCTTTGTTAGAGATGTACCGCCACCCAGACATTTCATCAGAGCGGGAGAAATGAGCAAAGAAGTGTGTTTTTAAGATGAAGGGATTACTGGAAAGAATAAGTGGAGTGTTTGTGACAGAATGGTCTCCAAGGTTCTCCAGGTGACAGTTGGAGAATGAAATGCAGAAGAACGTGTTAGAACTGTGAAAATCAGTAAAGCCAAAACTGCAGATCCTGAAAACCTGAAGTAAACAGAAAATGCTAGGAAAGCTCACCAGGTTGGGTAGCATCTGTAGAAAGACAAGCTGTCAATGTGATGGGTCTGTGACATTTTTTGTTTCACTTTCCACCTGTGTTGCCTAGCCTACAAAATTGTTAAAGAATTTTTTTGTTTTATACAAGTGTCCCCCGCTTTACGTCGCTCCACTTTTACAAAAGACCTACATTGGTAACCTGTTTTCACATTACAAAGAGGATTTTCGCTTTTACGAAAATTTTTCCTATATAAATTAATGGATTTTTGCTTTACGCCATTTCAGCTTAAGTAGAGAGGGGAAGATGCCATCAACGATGCCCTTACCCGCATCTCCTCCATTTCCCGCACTTCGGCCCTCACCCCACCCTCCCGTCACCACAACAGGGACCGTGTTCCCCTTGTCCTCACCTACCACCCCACCAGCCTCCGGATCCAGCATATTATCCTCCGCAACTTCCGCCACCTTTAACAGGACCCCACCACTAAGGACATCTTTCCCTCTCTACCCCTCTCTGCTTTTCGCAGGGATCGTTCCCTCCATGACTGCCTGGTCCACACGTCCCTCCCCACAGATCTCCCTCCTGGTACTTATCCCAGTAAGCTCAAGTGCTACACCTGTCCCTACACTTCCTCTCTTACCACCATACAGGGCTCCAAACAGTCCTTCCAGGTGAGGCAACACTTCACTTGTGAGTATGTTAGGGTAATCTATTGCATCCGGTGCTCCTGGTGCGGCCTCCTCTACATCGGTGAGACCCGATGCAGATTGGGGGACCGCTTCGTCGAGCACCTCCGCTCCATCTGCAACAACAAACAGGATCTCCGGGTTGCCACCCACTTCAACTCTGCTTCACATTCCCATTCGGTTATGTCCGTACATGGCCTCTTTTACTGCCATGATGAGGCCAAACTCAGGTGGGAGGAGCAACACCTCATATACCATCTGAGTAGTCTCCAGTCCCTTGGTATGAACATTGAATTCTCCAGCTTCTGGTAATTCCCTCCCTCTCCCTTCCCCCATACCAGTTTCACTCTGCCTCGTCTTTCAGCTGCCTATCACCTCTCTCATGATTCTGCCTTCTTCTACTACCCATAGTGCTTTCCCCTTACATTCCTTCTTCACCTCTCCTGCCTATCCCCTCCCCACCCCTTGATCTTTCCTCTGATTGGTTTTCCACCCTCCCCCCACCTTCTTTATGGGACCCCTGCCCCCTCCTCCTTCAGTCCTGACGAAGGGTCTCGGCCCGAAACGTTGACTGCTCATTTCAGTGGATGCTGCCCGACCTGCTGAGTTCATCCAGCTTGTTTGTATGTGTTGTAGAAAAATAATTCTCTGCAGAAATGTACTGATGGACTGAATTGAACATTGTTGCACTTAAAATAGAACAGTACAGACCACTTAGCCCACAATTTTGTGCCAGACGTTTAACCAACTCCAGAATCAATCTTTTCCTTCCCTGCCATAGAGCCCTCAATTTTACTTCCATCAATATACCAATCTAAGGACCTCTTTTATGTCCTTAGTTGTATCTATCTGTACCACTACCCACTACTGACTGACTCTGTGTGTGTGTGTGTGTATATATACACACACACACCCTCACCCATCATTCCCCCCACTATATTTTCTTCCAATTACCTTAAAATTATGCCATCTCATACGAGCCATCTCTGCCCTGGGAAGAACATGCTGGTACTCTGCTGTATCTATGCCTCTTATCATCTTGTACACCTCTATCACATCACCTGTTGGCACTCCTTGGTTGTATAACTTTGAATAAATTCCTATCATTTATGGTATATAACAAACCATGAACTGAGTATATTCATTTGGAGTATTTTATTTATTTATACAGTGCAGAACAACCAACTGCACCGCCCAGCAGCTCACCTATTTAACCCTTTCCTAATCATAGGTTAACTTGCAATGGGCTGTTAACTGTTATGTCTTTCAACAGTGGGAGGAAATGCACTCACAGGAAGGACTTACAAACTTCTTACAGATTGTGTTGGAATTAAACTCCAAACCCAACGCCCTGAGCTGAAATAGCATTACGCTAACTGCTATGCCACTGTGGTGCCCCATTGTTTTTATTAGGATTTCTTAGATTTGAGGCAGATAGTTGTGTGGCTACACCTGATTAAATTCATCATGTATTTGGTTTTCTTTACAACTTGAATTCTTTATTTTCTAACTATTTATTTTCTGTAATGCAGGGGTTCCCAACCCTTTTTTTTTTAATTCTTCAGATGCCCACCATTAACCAAGGGGTCTGTGGACCTCAGGTTGGGAACCTCTGCTCTAATGGATCCAAAAGTTGGTATCTCAACCAGTAGTGTTCAAGTTAAGTTTTTGTTCAGCATGGAATTTTACAACAGAACTTAAATGATTAAATGAAAAGTGACAAATTTTGATAGTAGAAATTTGAAACTAAAATGCTGAAGATGTTCAGGTATCGTAGAGACAGAAATATGGGAAGAGCGGGTGGGGTGGCCCTGTTGGTGAGGAATGAGATTCAGTCCTTAGCAAGAGGTGACTTGGGAACAGGGGAAGTAGAGTCTGTGTGGATTGAGCTGAGGAACAGTAAGGGTAAAAAGACCCTAATGGGTGTTGTGTACAGGCCCCCAAACAGTAGCGTGGATATTGGGTACGTTGATTAGGGAGTTAACATTGGCATGTGCTAAAGGTAATGCAGTCGTTATGGGAGATTTGAACATGCAGGTGGACTGGGAGAATCAGGTAGGTGCTGGACCCCAGGATAGGGAGTTTGTGGAGTGTCTAAGGGATGTATTTTTGGAACAGCTTGTACTTGAGCCAACCAGGAACGAGGCTATTTTGGACTTGGTGATGTGTAATGAACAGGAATTGATAAGTGATCTTGAAGTAAAGGAGCCATTAGGAAGTAGTGATCATAACATGATAAGTTTTTATCTACAATTTGAGAGGGATAAGGGCAGATCAGAGGTGTCAGTGTTGCAATTAAATAAAGGAGACTACGGAGCCATGAGGGAAGAGCTGGCCAAAGTTAAATGGGCGGATGCTCTGGCAGGAAAGACAGTGGATCAGCAGTGGCAGATATTCTTGGGGATAATACAAAAGATGCAAAAGCAGTTCATTCCAATGAGAAGGAAGGATTCAAAGAGGGGGAAGGGGCCACAGTGGTTGACAAAGGAAGTCAGAGATTGTATAGCATTAAAGAAAAAGAAGTATGACAGGGCTAAGATGAGTGGGAATACAGATGATTGGGAAAGTTTTAAGGAACAGCAGATCTTAACTAAAAAAGCAATACGGAGAGAAAAAATCAGGTATGAGCTCAGTCTAGCCAGGAATATAAAAGGGGATAGCAAAAGCTTTTTTAGCTATGTGAAGAGAAAGAAGATAGTTAAGAACAATGTTGGCCTCTTGAAGAATGAATTAGGAGAAATTGTTACGGGAAACAAGGAAATGGCAACAGAATTTAATGCGTACTTTAGATCTGTCTTCACCAGGGAGGACACAAGCAATCTCCCAGATGTATGGATGGGCCAGGGTCATAAGATATCAGAGGAATTGAGACAGATTGACATTAGGAAAGAAACTGTGATGAGTAGACTGGTAGGACTGAAGGCTAATAAATTCCCGGGTCCAGATGGTCTGCATCTGAGGATTCTAAAAGAGGTGGTCCAGGAAATTGCGGATGCATTGGTAATCATTTTCCAATGTTCCTTAGATTCAGGATCAGTTCCTGAAGATTGGAGAGTGGCTAATGTTATCCCACTTTTCAAGAAGGGAGGGAAGGAGAAAACGGAGAACTATCGCCCTGTTAGCCTAACGTCAGTCGTGGGGAAGATGCTTGAGTCCATTATTAAGGACGAAATAGTGGCACATCTTGATGGCAGTAATAGGATTAGGCCGAGCCAGCATGGATTTACCAAGGGCAAATCATGCTTGACTAATCTGTTGGAGTTTTTTGGGGGTGTAAAAAGGATGTTAGACGAGGGTAAGCCAGTGGATGTTGTGTACCTAGATTTTCAGAAGGCATTCGATAAGGTGCCACATAGGAGATTGGTGAGTAAAATCCGAACTCATGGCATTGGGGGCAGGGTTTCAACATGGATAGAAAACTGGTTGGCAGATAGAAAGCAAAGGGTAGCAGTGAATGGGTGTTTCTCGGACTGGCTGGAGGTGACTAGTGGGGTACCACAGGGCTCTGTATTGGGACCACAGCTCTTTACGATTTATGTCAATGATTTAGATGAGGGCATTGAAAACTATATCAGCAAGTTTGCTGACGATACTAAACTGGGTGGCAGTGAGACATGCGAAGAGGACGTTAGGAGAATACAGGGAGACTTGGATAGGCTGGGTGAGTGGGCAGATACTTGGCAGATGTCATTCAATGTGAATAAATGTGAAGTTATCCGCTTTGGAAGCAGGAACAAGAGGGCAGAGTATTGTCTGAACGGTGTAGAGTTAGGTAAGGGAGAAATGCAAAGAGACCTAGGAGTCCTAGTTCATCAGTCTATGAAGGTGAATGAGCAAGTGCAACAGGCAGTGAAGAGGGCAGATGGAATGTTGGCCTTTATTACAAGGGGAATTGAGTACAAGAGCAAGGATGTCCTTTTGCATTTGTACAGGGCCCTGGTGAGACCACAGCTGGAATATTGTGTACAGTTTTGGTCTCCAGGTTTAAGGAAGGATATTCTGGCAATTGAGGAAGTGCAGCGTAGATTCACTAGGTTGATTCCTGGGATAGCAGGGCTGTCGTACGCAGAGAGATTGGAGAGATTGGGCTTGTACACGCTGGAATTGAGGAGATTGAGAGGGGATCTGATTGAAACGTTTAAGATAATTAAAGGATTTGATAGGATTGAGGCAGGAAATATGTTCCAGATGTTGGGAGAGTCCAGTACCAGAGGGCATGGATTGAGAATAAGAGGTCAGTTATTTAAAACAGAGTTGAGGAAGAGCTTCTTCTCCCAGAGAGTTGTGGAGGTGTGGAATGCACTGCCTCGGAAGACGGTGGAGGCCAATTCTCTGGATGCTTTCAAGAAGGAGCTAGATAGATATCTGATGGATCGGGGAATCAAGGGATATGGGGACAAGGCAGGGACTGGGTATTGATAGTGAATGATCAGCCATGATCTCAGAATGGTGGTGCAGACTCGAGGGGCCAAATGTCTACTTCTGCACCTATTGTCTATTGTCTATAACACGTGGAGTGAGAAGCTGAATTAATGTTTCAGCTCAGTGACCATTCATCAGCACTTGATTAGATAGAATTATTAGCAGATAAGTTTATAATTGTTATCTAGGTCTTGCAGATCAAAGTGAAGCTATATTCAGATCTCTAGTACTTGCAAAGCTGGATCCTCATTCAGTTTTGGAGATAGTTCCTGCACCAGAACTGTATTTGAATTCTTTTTTGCCAGTCTTGATGAAGGGTCTCGGCTCAAAACATCAACTCTGTTCTCTTTTCCATATATGTTGCCTGGCCTGCTGAGTTCCTCCAGCATTTTGTGTGTGTTGTTTGGATTTCAAGCAGGTTTTCTTGTCTTTGAATTCTTTTCCCCAGATTGGGAAAGTGACTTGGATTCCATTGTAACACACGCTAAATGCTGGAGGAATTCCTGCAGGCCAAGTGTTGTCCTGAATCATTAACTATTTATTCCTCTCCATAGATGCTACCTGGCCTGCTGAGTTCCTTCAGCATTTATTTTGGTGTGTTAGTCTGGATTTCCAGCCTCTACAGAATCTCTTGTACATTGGTATTGCAGGTCGAATGTCTGACACGTGTACTCACTGTACATATGAACAGGTGTTTGGGAGATCATTTGCAGGCTGCTGCAGGCATCTTCTGCCTTATGCCATTTCGAACTTCCACACTACCTGGGTTGCAAACAGTTAACTGGAATGGAACTCTGCTATAACCTGGGGAGGACTTGAACTGAGAGAAGCCTTGTGTGTCTGTTCTTTGCAGTGGTGACAACATTGACGTGGTCTTCTGAATAATGATGATCAAACTAATGAAAATAATTAAGGTTTTTCTGCACATGTAATATATAGATGTATAGATGAATAAAATAGAACAGTATTTGAGAAACGATTACATATCTTTCCTGCTAGGTAGTATTAGAGTTGATACTAAATCACTTTGTTCAACCAAATTGCTGTAATAAAACTTGTGCATAAATGTGCTCATTAAGGATTATGTCTTTATCGTAAATTACTGATATAGACAGTAAAAATTTATTTGCTGATTACAAGGCATAAGCGGCTGCTGTCAGGCAAGGCAACCTAAAATGTTTTTCCTCAAAGGATTTGCTGTTTTTGCTGAGCCTTTAGGAAATGTAATCAAATGCTAGTTTGTAAGAAGGATTTATTAAAAGTTTTAGCAGTTTGCATGATAAACCATTTGAAATGAAGGAAGATTTGGGTTGACTGCTTGTTTGTAGGGTTGTTTGCTGAGCCTGGAGGTTAGGGGGCAAATGTTTTGTCACCAGTCGAGTGTGCCATGGAGTGTTGTTTCTGCCGAGTGCTCGCGTTTACATTGTGTCAGTATTAACACGAGCACTTGGCAACAAACTGTGCATTGATGATGTCACCTCGACTGTGTCGAAACGTTTGTGACCTCACCTCCAGGCTTGGCGAACAACCTTCTAAGCATGATAAAACGTTAAAGAGAGAAATGCTAACTGTTTGTTGTTTTGATTATGTTCACCCTTTCTCTGCTCATATACTGAAACGTTGGGTATCGTGGGTATAAAATCACATCATAAAACATTGATAGTAAAATTTAAAGCCAGTTTGCTTTGTTATCAGGGTAAGTAAATCATGCAGCCAGGGTGTGTTGCAGCTTACTTTACTGTTGTGCCACTTTGAGTAAATTCGGATCCCTATTAATGTGATACAAACTCTTTATTTGTAGTAATTTACTAGTTGACACCTACATGAATACATTTTACTCAAGAACAAGTGTTTTAATCCATGGGTCAAGGGAACTAAACTAAATAATAAATTTAATTAATGCAGTTAGATCAATTGTTTGAAATAACTGAGTTAATCACAGTGCTAGACAACAGTAGAGTACCAGAACTTTCGAATGACTAAATGAAAACTGCTTGCCATCAAAACCTGTCTGCAGTTCAGTTGTTTGAGAGATCTTGATATTAAATACTTTAACATGTCACAGGAGGAAAGTTACTGATGTAAATCAAGTGTTTGTGCTTTTAGGCCGTTCTTGGGAACAGAAACATAAATGCTGTTAAGGAGTATCTTTTTTTTAAACAAAGGACATTTAATGTCAGTTTAAGTAAAGCTTTCAAGTTGGTGAATGGTTAGATTGGACAACTGCAAGGAAGTTTGTTTTTCCCAGCAAACGGTTGGAACATTTTGGTAAGAGTTTTAAAAATTAAGAATGCCAAAAGAAGCCAAAGCATACAGGGTTTCCAACGCATGAGCGCTTGCCATTACCTGACAACCAGCAGGGCGGTGATGTGATGGGATGCACTTGCTGTTACTGTATTCACCCTCCTAATGAAGAAAAGCAGAGATGTGGCACAACTCTGTCTGCTTTACTTTGGCTGCAGGGAATCACAGCTTGGACACCTGCAGAATCTACTAATCACGAGGCTGTTGCCCCAGTTTTCCAGGAGATATTCACAACCACTCATCATGTCAGTGTTCATTGCAGGGCATAGAACATTCATTTTTGAATTTTCCCTCTTTAAAAAGCAGAAGTAATCTGAATTTTTTTCCCAAGAAAAGAATCATTAATTTGCATTTGATAAACACAAGCAATTCTGCAGATGCTGGAAATCCGGAGTCACACACAAAAGGCTTGAGGAACCTGCAGGAAAGGCTGCATCTATGGTAATGAATAAACAGTTGACGTTTTGGGCCAAGACCTAAAGGACTGGAAAGGAAGGAGGAAGATGCCAGAATAAAAAGGTGGGGTAGGGAAAAAGAAGACAAGCTAAAAGGTGATAAGTGAAATTAGTTGGGTAGGGAAAGGGGGAGTGACGTAAGAAGCTGGGAGGTGATGGAAAAGGTAAAAGTCTAGAGAAGGAATCTGATGTGAGTGGAGAGTGGACCAGGGGAGAAAATGAAAGTGGAAGAGGCACCAGGAGAAGAGGTAAGAGGCCAGAGTGGGGAATAGAAGTGGGAACAGGGAGGGGAGGGGAAAATTGCCAGCTTGGAGGCTACCTCCTCCACCCTGAGACTGGCCTCATCATGGCAGCAGAGAAGGCCGTGGATGACATTTCGGAACAGGAAGAGAAATTGAAGTGGCCACTGGGAAATTCTGCTCTTTGCAGATGAAGCAGAGGTGCTCATTATTCATGCACACTAATGTAGATTAATTAACAGCCCTAAATAGAACCTGTTTCCAAGTAATAAACAAGTAAATAACATGCTGCGTTTCCTATAAGGGTAGTTTACCTTCACCTGCAAATTACTTTCTGTATTTCTAACTCCAGCTACGCCCCAGCTTTCACAGAATTAAAAAATTCTGACTTGCTTCTGCTGAAATCTTCTCTGTTCAGAATGAAAACAGTTTCTTTTGTGTTATTCCTTTGCTTGCCACACAGATGGGCTTCTAATCATTGCACTGTTTTCCTCCCTCACATTTCCTCAAGGTGTCTTTGAGCGCATCTCATCTTTTCCTGACCTCCCCAGCTATCTTTTCCTGTGACAAAGCACAGAATAATATCAGTGTTGTCGACCTGCCCTTTGTGGCAGTCTGAGTGTCACTTTAACTTCATGCTGTGTTTATGTGTTTCATTCCACCTGTGCATAGCATGCATTTTATTTAGAGATATTGTGCAGAACAGGCCCTTCTGGCACAATGAGCCACTCAACTCAGCGACTCAACTATTTAATCCTAGCCTAATCATAGGACAATTTACAATGACCAATTAACCAAGTCCATCTTTGGAATGTGGGAGGAAACTGGAGCTCCTGGAGGAATGCGTATTCACGGGTTGGAGGTACAGACTCCTTACAGTTGACGTCACGATTGAGCTCCAACATCCCAAGGTGTAATAGTCTTACACTAACCTCTACACCACCATGTGCTTGTGCATGTTACCTCAAATTCAACTTTGACTCTTGTGGGTGCACATCACCCTCCAGCAACTTTGGCAGATTTTGCAGAGAATGTGTTGATGGCATTTAAGATGGTGTTGAGAACATTGGATTCCTGCGTGTGGAACACATAGAAGCACTGTATGTTTGACAGAAGGAATCACAAACTACCTACCTACCTGCTGTATCAGGTGCCAAATGCTACAACAGTAGAGCACTGCGGTTCTCACACTGGAGTTGGTTTATTGTTGTCACCTGTACCGTGATAAAGTGAAGAGTTAATCTTGCATACTGTTCTACAGATCAACTGATTACACATTGCTTTGAGATCATACAAAGGCAAACAATAACAGAACGAAAGTGTAACAACTACAGAGAAAGTTCAGTGAAAGTAGACAATAGGGTGCAAAATCTTAACGAGGTGGATTGTGAGATCAAGGATCCATCTTATTGTATTAGGGAACCATGTAATATTCTTATAACAGTGTGAGTAGGCAGTTTGAATGGTTCGGCAGAAACTAGATAGACTGAAGGGTCTGTTTCTGTGTGGTACTTTTCTATAACTCTATAACTAAGGGGTCGAAGCTGTCCTTCACCCTGCTTTAGACTGTACCTTCTCCCTCGTGGGAGGGATGTCGAGTGGGCCAGACCTTTAATGATACTGGCTGTTTTATTGAGGCAACAAAAATTATAGACAGTTAATGGAGGGGAGGCTGAATTCTGTGATGTGCTAACTTGTGTCCACAACTCTCTGCAGTTTTCTTTTTACTTCCAAGGGCAGAGTAGTTACCATGTAAGTGATGGGTTGCTTTCTATGGCGCAATGATTAAGCTAATATTCTTTAGCTTCCTGAGAAAATAGAGGCATTCGTGAGCTTTCTTGGCTGTGGTGTCTACACACCACAGGACCAGGACTGGTGAAGTTTACAACTTCAGCACTGTTGAAATAGACAGAAGCCTATGCACCAGTCACTTTTTGAAGTCAATGACCAGCTCTTTTCTGGGCATTGAGGGAAAGGTTATTATGACACCATGTCACTAAGCTCTTTATCCTACCTGTACTCCAACTCATTGTTATTTGAGATGCAGACCTCTATGGTGGTATTGTCAACAGACTGGCAGATGAAGTTAGAGCAGAATCTAGCTAGGTCCCCAGCTACGTGAGTGTACAGGTGGAAGAGATGGGGGCTCTGGACACAACCTGTGTTCAGAATTATTGTGTAAGTGGTGTCACTGCCTCCCCTTACTGATTGCAGGCAGTGCTCAGGAAGTTGAGGATCCATGCTCCCGGGTCTTGGAGTTGGTAATGAACTTGCTTGGAATTATAATAGTGAAGGCAGAGCTGTATTTGATAAAAGATGATAGAATATAGGTGTCTTTACTGTCTAGATGCTCCAGGGATGAGTATAAAGCCAGAGAGATTGCACCTGTTATAGTCCTGCTTTGGTGGGAGGCAAATTACTTTGAGTCTAGGCTCACTGAGAGGCTGGAATTAAGCCATGACCACCCTGGTGTTTTATGCCAGAGTCACTGGCCGGTAGTCATTAAAGCATGTTTCTTTGTTTTCCTCGGGTACTGGATGATGATGTTCTTCTTAAAATAGGCTTGAACCTCAGATTGAAGCAGGGAAGGGTTAAAAATGTCATGTCTCCAAATACAGTTAAAATACAGAATCAAAGGGCACGGCTGGGGGCACCATCTAGATCCTTTGATTCACTCTTCAAAAGTGGATTTCACATTTGTAACAGTGACTGGGCTTGGGCGCGTTGGAGGCGGTAGGGGTGGGCAGTGACAGACAATCCCTATCTGTCCAAAAACATGCGTAGAATATGTTGAGCTCTTTTGGAAGGGATGTACTGGTGTCAGCAATATTTCCTTATCTTTGCTTTGTAGTCTATTGTAGTATGTAAAACCTGTCACAACTGATGGCTGGTCTGGGGCTCTCTTTTGGAGTGGGATTGTCTCTGAGCATCTCTGATAGCTTTATGGAGGTTGTATCTTAATTTCTTGTGAAAATCAGGGTCACCTGATTTAAATACTGAAGACCTAGACTTCAGTATGGATTGGATTTCCTGGTTTATCGATGGTTTCTGATTTGGGAATACTCAGGTTGTCCTCTTTTGTGCACAGTTCTTACACACTTGCTGCTAAAGTCCATGATGGTGGTGGCTCATTCATCAAGGGGTAAGTCTTTGACCATGGACCAGTCTGTTGCCTCAAAGCAATCATGTATTTCCTCAGAATCGCATTGTACAAATTTCTGTACTGATCCTCCTTATTTCTGCTGTTTATGTTTCATACAACCTGGTGGTCTGATTTATCAAAATGTGGGTGGGTGGATGACTCACTAGGCATCTTTGGTTGTATAGCAATGGCCAAACGGATTTGGGCCTCATTAACCACTTATAAAACAGGAATGAGAGCAACTTGTCTTCGATCCTGAAGAGAAGCAACTTCTCTCTTCCTTGCCTTCCATTCACTATCCCTATTGAAATTACCTGTATGTAAAGGTTGACTGGAATCCATACGTTAAGTCACTTTATTGGTGGAAGTGTGTGAGATAAAATGCAGCGCACATTTTATTTGTAAAAACATCATGGATACAATTCTAGATCTTAATACACAAGCTCTAATTCTTTTCCTGAACCTCTACATATTTATCTAATGTTTATGCCCATCATTTAAAAGTACATGTACTCAAAGCTGCATTATCTCATTAAGGAACATTGTAACACCCTACTCTAGTAAAAGGTATTAACATAGAAACATAGAAAACCTACAGCACAATACAAAGTTGTGCCAAACATGTCCCTACCTTAGAAATTACTAGACTTCCCTATAGCCCTCTATTTTTCTAAGCTCCATGTACCTGTCCAGAAGTC
Organism: Hypanus sabinus; assembly: GCF_030144855.1. Taxonomy (NCBI): domain Eukaryota; kingdom Metazoa; phylum Chordata; class Chondrichthyes; order Myliobatiformes; family Dasyatidae; genus Hypanus; species Hypanus sabinus. Next base: position 196,781,714 of record NC_082707.1, read on the forward strand.
TCTTAAAAGACCCTATCATATCCGTCTCCATCACCGTCGTTGGCAGCCCATTCCACGCACTCACCATTTTCTGAGTAAAAAAACTTACCCCAACCTCATTTCTGTACCTACTCCCCAGCACCTTAAACCTGTGTCCTCTTGTGGCAACCATTTCAGCCCTGGGAAAAAGTCTTTGACTATCCACATGATCAATGCCTCTCATCTTATACACCTCTATCACGTCACTTGTCATTCTCCATTGCTCAAAGGAGAAAAAGCCAAGTTCACTCAACCTATTCTCATAAGGCATGCTTCCCCAATCCAGGCAACATCCTTGTAAATCTCTTCTGCACCCTTTCTATGGTTTCTATATCCTTCCTGTAGTGAGGCGAACAGAACTGAGCACAGTACTCCAAGTGGGGTCTGACCAGGGTCCTATATAGCTGCAACCTTGCCTCTCGGCTCCTAAATCCAATTCCACGATTAATGAAGGTCAATACACCATATGCCTTCCTAACCACAGCATCAACCTGCGCAGCTGCTTTGAGTGTCCTATGGACTCAGACCCCCAAGATCCCTCTGATCCTCCATACTGCCAAGAGTCTTACCATTAATACTACATTCTGCCATCATATTTGACCTACCAAAATGATTCACTTCACACTTATCTGGGTTGAACTCCATCTGCCACTTCTCAGCCCAGTTTTGCATCCTTTCATTGTCCCGCTGTAACCTCTGACAGCCCTCCACACTATCCACAACACCACCAACCTTTGTGTCATCAGCAAACTTACTAACTGATCCCTCCACTTTCTCATCCAGGTCATTTATAAAAATCACGAAGAGTAAGGGTCCCAGAACAGATCCCTGAGGCACACCACTGGTCACTGACCACCATGCAGAACATGACCCGTCTACAACCAGTCTTTGCCTTCTGTGGGCAAGCCAGTTCTAGATCCACAAAGCAATGTCCCCTTGGATCCCATGCCTCCTTACTTTCTTGATAAGCCTTGCATTGGGTACCTTATCAAATGCCTTGCTGAAATCCATATTAAAATACATCCTGCAGTCAATTTGTTTTACTTTACAATTTGTTTTAGTCAAATTGACTATTTTCCTGAAAGATAAAGCCAGACTGATCTTTGATTGGTAGTTAAAACCAATTAGCAGACAAATCATAAAAATTCTAACCCTGAGGAGTATCACTTTTCAAATAAAAAAAATTAGGTGACCTAGTTAAAGCAGTATAACTTCGATCTTGAAGGCTACATCTTTATGGTTTATGTTCTCTATGGTGTTTGTCACAGAGAAGCTCATAATAAACATCTCCCTCCTTGTTGTCAAAGAGCCTCCCCTCCAGTTTCCGTTTAGATTTCACCCATCAAGAGGTGCAATAAACATGACATAACAACCACATGACCATTCCCGAAGTAATACTGGGTATAATAACTACCACATGAGGCCTTTTTCAACTTCCCAAAAGTCACTCAGCTCTGTCAACCAAGGCCAGTTGAGAAGAATCCTCATGTTTGGCTGCTCTCAGATGATCATCTCTGTTTTTAATTCAGGTACACCTTGTGCAAGCCATTATTCCAAGTCAGGTGAAAGGTCTTCATTGTAGCGTCAATTGTTCATTTCCCTACTGAGCTTCTCCAGGCTTTTGTTTATTATTCCAAGCAGCAAGTCCATATTCCCTGCTGTATGTTCACTATTCACTATTGCTGTAAGTTCACATTCCCTGCTGTTCTGCCTTCCTTATGTAGCCCCCGGTAAGCCTCAGGCTCGCTCAGCTCGCTTCCGTCTAGGGCAGGGGTGTCAAACTCATTTTAGGTCATGGGCCGGATTGGGCAAAATGCAGCTTCATGCGGGCCGGATCAGTTGGGCGCGTGCGAACGCAGCTTTCATTGCCTCCGTTTTTTCAGCCTGTTCTCATGTGTCTCAGTCTCTGCTATAACTACAAAGCGTTTCACTTCAAAATGATCTCACGGGCCGGATATAATTGTATGCCGGGCCGGATATGGCCCGCGGGCCTTGAGTTTGACACCTATGGTCTAGGGGGAGCAGCCTTTGGCCCCGCAAATGCTGTGTGATGTCTCCACCCCGCTAAATAACAAGACAGTACACCATATGCGATTAAATGATTACACTTTATAGATCTTACTGGAACTATGTACTAATAGAGATACAATATAAAAGGAAAAGTAAAAGGTGCCAAACTTATCAAAGTTCAAACCACTTTGTGCACAACCGTTGGAGCTCAGTTAATGAAGTCTTCTTGCCACCATTCGATCCCCTCCGACCTCCTCGACCCGCCACCTGGGACCAACAACGGTGGTCAACCAGACAGTCCGCATGAATCTGTCCTCGTCTCCTCTCCACGCCGAAAACCCTGGGCCTCGGACCCCCACTCGGGGTCCGTTCCGTCGCCCAGCTTACAACATTGCATCTTCTCCCTCTAACCCCTTTGCGCCATCTCCTCAAAAGTCCGCGCAACACTAGCTTACAGACCCACAAGAAAGAATAACAGCTATCCCAATTGGTTAACAAATTAATACAATTCTCATTTTCAGCAATTATAACCCAAACAATCTGCAAGAGAAAGCACTCTCTCACCAGTTAACATAACAAAGAAGCATTTTTACTTTTAACGTAACAAAGAAGCCATTTTATTAGCCTTAACAGTAATATAAAAGAAACCCCTTACACTTAATAGAGCATTGAACAGCCCTGCAACACATAGCCCACTCAAGTGGGACTAATCTACAGCACATATAAGAAGTGATTCAATCTTTAGTTATATTCACTGCAGAATCAATGTCTCTCTTCGCATAGAATCATTGTCCAGATTCTTGATTAGTCAGGGCATGAAGGGTTATAGGGAGAAGACAAGAGAGTGTGGCAGAGAGGGAAATAAATCAGCCATGGCGAAATGGTAGAGCAGATTCAATTGGCTGAATGGTCTGATTCTGCCTCTATAATCTTATGATCATATGGTCTTTCCATCCTCTATTATTGAGGCCACAAGGAAGCCATACCAGAGGATGTTCCCTGCACTGAACATGGACAAATTGCATTTCCCTACCCACCTGTGTGAGCTATCCAACTCAGGACACACACCCAGCCCCCTCTGGCACTAAAGGCCCATGATGAGATGCTAGAAAACCTAGCATGCTGGAATCATGCTTTCAGCAAAAGTACCAATTGAGATTTCCAGTGTGAAAACCTAGTTGCTGATCATCCAAGAAAAAAGATTGAAGATTAAAACTTCATTCCTGGGTAAAGCTCATAGATTGCCAAGAAACAGTGATCCCTCACTTTCTGAATGCTCCTTTGATGTGGACTACCTTTAGTGAACACGTCAATGCACTAGACAGCTATCAACTTTGCCATTTCTGCAAAACCATCCAAATCTATTGGCCTGATATGCAAATAATCATCAACTTTGCTATCCAACGTTCCTGGTTATAGTTGTACTCGGTTTGACCATTTTGAATGGGGAAAGGGTATCGGAGAGGAGGAAAAGCTGGAAAGTTCTCAATCGAAAATTTTCATTGTCTATTTCATTTCATAGATGCTGCTAGGCCTGCTGAGTTCCTCCAGCGCCGCTTGTTGCTGCAGATTCCAGTATCTGCATTCTCTTGTATGGCCTATTCTAGGGTTTTGCACCTGAACACCTAAGACAAAGGGGATTATTACGATTTTCCAGCTTGAATTTGTCTTCCTTTATGGAAGTACCTTCACAGCCAATCTTCTACACCTATCCAAAATTGGGGACTCCAGATCTGTTTGTTTGTATTTTATTTAGAGAAACAGCAGTCACAAACCCTTCCAGCCCTACGAGTGTGTACTGCCCAATTACACCATGTGACCAATGAACCCAGTAACCCATGCCTCTCTGGACTGTGGGAGGAAACCAGAGCACCTGGAGGAAACCTATGTAGTCATGGAGAGAACATACAAACTCTTTATAGACTAATCACTATCCACATTTTTTAAAATTTGAAAATAGTAGCATTCTCTTCTCTGAGCCAGAGTCTCCCAGGTTGAACCCCATTCCAGTAATTCAAACACAAAGGTCTGAAGTGATGCTGCATTACAGTACAAAGGGAAGATTGCAATGTTACTGATGATTGGCTCCAACCTCCAAAAACCAACCTTCCTAAATATTTTAATGTTTCCTACACTTGTTAGCCATTTTCAGGTGCTCATTTAATGAAATTGTTGTTTTGTTCTGTAAATTCTAATTCTCTGCACTTATTTTACACCCGGGAGATTCCCAGCCTGGAGTTCATGGACCCCTCAGTTAATAGAACATAGAACAATACAGCAAAGTACAGGCTCTTCGGCCCACAATGTTGTGCCGACCCTTAAACCCTGCCTGCCATGTAACCCCCCACCTTAAATTCCTCCATATACCTGTCTAGTAATCTCTTAGATTTCACTAGTGTATCTACCTCCACCACTGACTCAGGCAGTGCATTCCACGCACCAACCACTTGCTGAGTGAAAAACCTTCCTCTAATATCCCCCTTGAACTTTCCTCCCCTTACCTTAAAGCCATGTCCTCTTGTATTGAGCAGTGGTGCCCTGGGGAAGAGGTGCTGGCTGTCCACTCTATCTAATAATGGTAATAGTCCATTGCATTAAAAAATCTGTTTTACAGGGAATTTTTACAGCAATCCGGAGATGAACATTTTTCTTTAGAAACCAGAATTCTAGGCGTACCAATGTGTTAGCAAACTGTGCTGCCATTTTGTCACAGTGTTTTATATTAATAGGTATGTACTTGTGTTTTTTTTGTGATAAATGAGAGAAGGGAAGAAATCACTTTAATGGGCAATAAAATTATCCATTCTTTAGGGGCTGATTTTTGAGTTTAATGATGAAGAAACTCTTGGCATTTGCTGCATTGTACCATATAAATGATTAGATTTCTGTGACTGCACCAGTAACAATAAGCCACGAACTACTGGAGCAGACTGTGTGATTTTTAGGGGCAAAGGTAGGTTTTGCTTCAGTGACTTGACAACAATTAGAACTGCCAACAGTTTCCTCTAAATATTAAGCAGATCGTGATTATGTACTAATCAATCATTACTACACAGCAAACTTGTGCCCTAGAAAAAAATACTCCTGAAAATAAATTTTAATTCCCTAGGGTAAGCAGTAGCTTCATGGATTTGCATTTTTTATGTATAACTTAGCTCTGATCTTTGAGGTTTTGCTACAAGCTTGCTTTTTTTGCTGATGAAACATTGATTGCAAATTCCCCTCCATAGATGCTGCCAGACTTGCTGAGTTTCTCCAGCAGTTTGTGTGTGCTGCTTGTATTGCTGACTACTTTTTCAGAAAAAGAATATTTATTACTAACTAAAAATTATTGTCTTTTCTCTTTGATTAGAAGGGGTTCAAAATTCTTCTGTGTTAATGGCTGTCCTGCCATCTCAATGAATCACCATTTCAAGATGTTGGGAATCTCTGTCTGTAGCCAGTGTTGGAAAAGGGGCAGGTTCAACCAGTGGTGGCAGCAAGAGTTGGGATGAATGCTGGTGACTGTCAAGTCCAAGCCAGTGTGATTAAACTGTTAAGTTTGAGCCCAGGATTTTTAAACTACTTAATGAATTGCATATTGTGGGGCTGTTTTTTAAATTTTTGAATCGACTGTTAATCTTTACCCATTTCTTCACAAGTCAATGATTACGTAGCTTGCATTTCTATCCATTGCAAATTTGTTGGGACCTTTAATGTTTGCAGCATCTCCAGAATCATAATAATCGCAAATTATTTCGTGTAAATCTTTTGTTTGAGTTCAACTTCTTGTCCAAATGAAAAGAAAGTCCCAATGATAGCTGGCATGAAGCAGTTGAACAATATTAATATGTGGATTATATGCTTCATGGAATTTACAACACATTTCAAACGTCTGGCCAACATTTCAAAGCTAATGTTTAAGCTCCAGGTAAACAACCTCCAGCTCTGTTTTAACTTGCCCTGTCACGATCTCTATCTAATCCACCCTGCCTTCCTGACACCATCCTAAAATGCATCCATACCATTTTCCACAACTACTCCTTAATAGTTGTGTTCCAACTGAATTTCTGAATTTTTGTTTTTGTAAATTTTATATTTTCTCTGGTAAAGTTTAAATATTCATGGAAATACAAGCACATTAGGGACTTTCGGTAATTTATCATGGATTACCGTACAGAAGGAATATTTTAAAACCGATGTATTTACGTAGTGCGTACCAAGTCACTTTGCAAGACTGTTATCAATGACATTGAAGCACTAAATAGGGGCTCACAACCAAGCCCTCGGGAGTTTGAGAGATTTGGAGAGGGAATTCCAAGTCTTAAGGATATAATTGAATTTATGATATAATTAAACCTTGGGATTATTAATGTGTGAGATTAGAGGAGGATTGGTAACCAAGGGTTATTGATATGAAGGTGATTATAAAGGGAGGGCTGCATTAACAGAAGAAATTGGAATACGAATTTTAAACTGTTCCTTAACCTCATGCTAATGCATATTGTTTGTCAAGTCACTTTTATTGTTATTTCGACCATAACTGCTGGTACAGTACATCGTAAAAGTGAGACAATGTTTTTCAGGACCATGATGTTACATGACACAGTACAAAAACTAGACTGAACTACGTAAAAAAAACAACACAGAGAAAGCTACACTAGACTACAGACCTACACAGGACTGCATAAAGTGCACAAAAACAGTGCAGACATTACAATAAGTAATAAACAGGACAGTAGGGCAAGGTGTCAGTCCAGGCCTTGGGTATTGAGGAGTCTGATAGCTCGGGGGAAGGAACTGTTACATAATCTGGTCGTGAGAGCCCGAATGCTTCAGAGCGTTTTCCCAGACGGCAGGAGGGAGAAGAGATTGTATGAGGGGTGCGTGGGGTCCTTCATAATGCTGTTTGCTTTGCGGATGCAACATGTAGTGTAAATATTCGTGATGGTGGGAAGAGAGACCCTGATGATCTTCTCAGCTGACCTCACTATCCGCTGCAGGGTCTTGCGATCCGAGATGGTGCAATTTCCAAACCAGGCAGTGATGCAGCTGCTCAGGATGGTCAAGGTGTTGATAGATAAATGAACTTTTATACAAGTTTAGTCATGGTCTCAAGTTCATGGAGGATGTAATTGTGGAACCTTGTCTAATTCTATGTTGGAATACTCAGTTGTGCGGGTGACATAATTAGAGCTTCGGCATCATTTGAACCGAGGCAGGTTAAAAGAAAGGTAATGATATAGAAGTACAACTAAGCACCCATGTTGATGGTCTAGATGTGTGGTCACTGCACTGGAAAAGCTACTGAGCTAAAAGTCCAAGGTGTCCTCAGAAGGCAGTGGAGGCCAATTCTCTGGATGCTTTCAAGAAGGAGTTAGATAGAGCTCTTAAAGATAAGAGTCAAGGGATATGGGGAGAAGGCAGGAACGGGTTACTGATTGTGAATGATCAGCCATGATCACATTGAATGGTGGTGCTGGCTCGAAGGGCCGAATGGCCTACTCCTGCACCTATTGTCTATTCTTGTCTTTTTCAACCTCCCATTGGCTAACGTGTCCCTGTGTCAGTGGTAATGGTATGAAGTTTGTGAAGAGGATCAATGTCAAACGTGAGAAAATCTGCAAATGCTAGAAATCCAAAGCAACACACAAAATGGAGGAATTCAGCAGACCAGGCAGGATCTATGGAAAAGAGTAAATAGTTGACATTTTGGGCTGAGACCCTTCAGGACTGGAAAGAAAGGAGAGAAGTCAGAGTAAGAAGGTGGGGGAAGAGGGAAGGAGAAGTACAAGGTGGTAGGTGATAGGTGAAATTAGGAGAGGAGGAAGGGGTGAAGTAAAGAGCTGGGAAGTTGATTGGTGAACAAAATAAAGGGTTGGAGGAGGGGGAATTTGATGGGAAAGGATTGAAGATCATGGAAGAAAGGGAAGGGGAGGAGCACCAGAGGAAGGTAGGGAGATAAGGTGAGAGAAGAAAACAGGAATGGACTTTATTTCTTAAATCCTTGATATGCATGAGGAGTAAAAAAAAATCTTTATGTTAAGGCTCTGTCTGAAGGTGCAATGTGCAAATTATAGTAATTTGTAATAAATGGTATGTACAACAGAACATTCAATATAGCTTAGAAATGCAATTGTATCAGAGTGAATTAATCAGTCTGATGGCCTGGTGGACGAAGCTGTCTCAGAGCCTATTGTTTCTGGCTTTAATGCTGCAGTAGCTTTTCCCAGATGGTAGCAGCTGGAATAGTTTGTGGTTGGAGTGACTTGGGTCTTCAATGATCCTTCGGGCCCTTTTTACGCACTTGTGGCTGTTAATGTCCTGAATAGCCTGAAGTTCACATCCATAGATGTGCTGGGCTGTCCGTACCACTCTCTGTAGAGTCCTGACAGAAGTACGTGGATACTATAGAGAGAGTGCAAAGGAGATTTACAAGGATGTTGCCTGGATTAGAGGGCATACCTTATTAGAATAGGATTGAGTGAACTTGGCCTTTTCTCCTTGGAGCAACTGAGGATGAGAGGTGACCTGATAGAGGTGTATAAGATGATGAGGGGCATTGATTGTGTGGATAGCCAGAAGTATTTTCTGAGGCTGAAATGGCTAACATGAGGGGGCCTAGTTTTAAGGTGCTTGGAAATGGGTACTGAGGGGATGCAGGGATAAGTTTTTCACACAGACAGTGGTGGGTGCATGGAATGCACTGCTGACAGCGGTGGTGGAAGTGGATACAATAGGGTCTTTTAAAAGCCTCTTAGATGAGTACGTAGAGCTAAGAAAAATTAGAGGGCTATGTGCTAGGGAAATTCTAGGCCGTCTCTAGGGTAGGTTACATGGTTGGCACAACATAGTGGGCCGAAAGGCCTGTAATATGCTGTAAGTTTCTATGTTCTATGATCTACAGTTCCCATACCAGGCAATGATACAGCCAGTCAGGATGCTCTCAATTGAAAGTCCTTAGGACTTGGGGACTCATGCCGAACTTCTTCAACGGTCTGAGGTGAAAGAGGCGCTGTTGTGCTTTTTTCTTCACACAGCCGGTATATACAGACCAAGTGAGGAATTTGAAGCTGTTCACCCTCTCAACCCCAGATCCATTGATGTCAATAGGGGTGAGCCTATCTCCATTCCTCCTGTAGTGCACAACCAGCTCCTTTGATTTTGCCACATTGAGGGAGAGGTTTTCTTGACACCACTGTGTCAGGGTAATGACTTCTTCTCTGAAGGCTGCCTCATTATTATATGAGATGAGGTTAATCAGTGTAGTATCATCTGCAAATTCAGTTAGCAGATTGGAGCTGTGGGTAGCAACACAGTCATGGGTGTTCAGAGAGTAAAGGAGGGGGTTTAGGATGAAACCATGGGAGGAGGCACCTGTGTTGAGGGTCAGAGGAGCAGTGGTGAGGGAGCCCACTTTTACCACCAGCCTGACAGATCTGACAGGAAGTCCAGGATCCAGCTGCACAAGACAGGGTGAAGGCCGAAGAATGGGGAATTGTGAAGGATGGGGGCGCGGGGAGGGTAGTTACCGGAAGTTCAAGGAATTGACGTCTATACCATCAGGTTGGAGGCTATCCAGACAGAATATAAGGTGTTGCTGCTGGAGCCTGCGTGTGGCCTCAAGAGGATCAATGCGTTTTTATTCCCACAGTGTTTAAGTAGAGCATATTTCTCGATATCCACAAACAGTGTGACCATTAGTAAGGTGTGCAAGAGCTGGGTGTTATTAACATTTTTTGGATGGCTTCGCATAGGGCAGCATAAAGAAGAGAAATATGGAGCCAAAACTTTCTTCCTTGTAGAACACCAGCCCTGATCATATTGAAGGCCAAATGGCGGATAAAATGCCTAGGAGTTACTTTTTTTTTTCTTATAATAAGATGTACTTGCAGTGCTGTGTTTAGACCGGGGGTCGGCAACCTGCGGCTCCCGAGCCATTTGTGGCTCTTTCACCTCTGTGCTGCGGCTCCCTGTGGCTTTGGGAAATAATTGGTCAGTATTTAATTAAAATGTATTTTATGTTAGTTTGTTAGCTTTTGAAATGTAATTATGGTGATCTTGTACAACCTAAGTGTAGCGACACATTTCCTGCCACATCCGAAACGGCTCACAATTAGCCAGCATTCCGGCTAAGGGAGATAGCCTACGGGGGTTTGTGAGTACGCGTCTTTTGCAGCATCTGCGTCCATGGGGGCTGGGTTGAGGGAGGCTTAAAAGCAAGGCTGTTTAGTTCGAATAAAGCTATCTTTGACTGCAGTTTACTGACACCGCTACAACGTGTTTTTATCGCTGGCTGTCCAGACGGAAGGTGCTGAAACGCTTTGTCGCGTGTCTGGAAGAAGTGAAAACTTTCCTGGGCAGCAAAGGGCTCACCTTTCCTGAGCTGGAACAGCCAGAGTGGCTGGAAAAGCTACACTTCATGGTAGACATGACAGCACACCTTCTTTTTCTTTTTCAATCTTTTTATTGATTTTCACATATACACAAAAAAAATAACATAGTAATAAGTAAATTATAAATACAATAAACTTGAAATCACATTAATAATAAGATAATAATATCCTACTAAACATCAACAAAAGAAAATACCTTAATCAAGTCCACATGATTATATGAAAAAAAAACAAAAATAACCATTAAAAAAGAAAAAAAATATATAAAAAAAAAATGTGAGAAAAAAAAATATATATTAAAAAAAATAAAACACTAAACTAAACTAACATAGGCAATAATAACAGTTTACAAGTATAAGATAGTGTCAAAGAACTCCGGAACTCCATACCTGAACATGAATAAGCAGAAAGGTCTGGAGAAGGCCAAATTAATTCATATGAAAATGTCGAATAAACGGTCTCCAAGTTTCTTCAAATTTAATTGATGAGTCAAAAATAGTGCTTCTAATTTTTTCCAAACTCAGATAAGAAATAGTTTGAGAAAGCCATTGAAATGTAGTAGGAGGATTTACTTCTTTCCAATTTTGTAGTATAGACCTTCTGGCCATTAATGTTACAAAAGCAATCATTCGTCTGATTGAGGGGGAAAACTGATTACCATCTTCATTTGGTATGCCAAAAATTGCAGTAATAAAATGAGGTTGTAAATCTATATTCCAAATTGAAGAAATAGTAGTAAATATATCCTTCCAATAATTATGTAAAGTGGGACATGACCAAAACATATGGGTCAATGAGGCCACTGCTAAATGACATCTGTCACATAGAGGGTTAATATGAGAATAGAATCGAGCAAGTTTATCTTTAGACATATGAGCTCTATGTACAATTTTAAATTGTATTAAAGCATGTTTAGCACATATAGAAGAAGACATGACAGCACACCTGAACACGCTGAACACAGCTCTTCAGGGGAAAGGACGTACAGCCCTGCACATGTTGGAGGATGTTTTGGCATTCGAGCGCAAGTTGACAGTGCTTGCCAGAGATTTACAGAAAGGCACTTTGTCTCACTTCCCCAATTTGAGAGAGTTCAAACAAGGTCACGACATGATAATTTCGGAGTATTTACATTCTGCAATCATCGCAATGCAAACATCGTTTGGGAAACGCTTCTGTGAGTTCAGAGAGGAAAAAAAAAAACACATTATCCTTCCCGGTCACTCCCTTAAGCATCGATCCTTCCCTACTGAATACGACTGCATTGGCAGGTGTGAGTCAACCTGATCTTGAGATGGAACTGGCCGACATAGCCGACAAAGACATATGGGTGTCCAAGTTTAGACGCTTGACAGCAGACCTTGAAGATGTTGCCCGTCAGAAGGCCGTTCTTGCTCAGAAACACAAATGGAGTGATATTGAAAACCTCACAGATGACAGCTTGCGATCCTGTGTAAAGATGAAGGTGACATCATACAGCCCTGATGTGCAGACGCTGTGCGCTGAGGTCCAGGAGCAGAAATCCCATTAACCAAGTATGATAAATATTTTAATTGCCTATTATTTTACTTATATTCATATTTTTTCATTGTTCAGTGAAATAGTCCTTTCATTTTTCAGGATGACAGCTGGCTGACGTTATTTTTGGTTTGCTGCTGGCGGAAAATTTAAGTTCGGCGTTTTTCATAAATACAAGAAGGACTCAAATAGACATTGAATATTTTACTTAAAAGTAACTTTCAACCCAACGTCTTTTTTTCGGAGTTCAAAATGTTTTTGTTGCATGCAGAAATGTAATTTCGTTTTCTCTGCAGGAGTTCATCAATTTCATAAATGCAACACATTATAGTTTGTTTATACATAGCATAAAGGCAAAAAAAACGTTGTATGCAGTGTTATTTCATTTTAAATGTCAAACGGGTTTTGCGGCTCCCAGTGTTTTCTTTTCTGTGGGAAACGGGTCCAAGTGGCTCTTTCAGTGGTAAAGGTTGCTGACCCCTGGTTTAGACTACACCCAGCTTATGTGAAACAATAGATCCTCTTGCTGCAGAAAGGTGTATCCTAAACTCAGATTGTAATTGTTCCATCTAAAGTTTCAAATTCATGTAAATTATTTGCTGCCCCCCAAATTGAAAGAAGAAACCACCATAATTTTTTTCTCTTTCCAGTGCATACAAGAATGAACTTGTATTTTTAGTTTTCTAGTAAACTCTTTCATGTTTTGTTACTGGCCTCCATCCAACTGTCTTGCCAACTGCTTCAGAGCTCTACAGTGACGCGAGCATGGGCTAACCACATTACTGGAGCATTGCTGCTCTCATTGCACCATCCGTAAAACATAGTCCTTACAAAATGAGCTTGATCCCAAATTAAAACCTTGTAAAAATTAATTAATTATTAATTACTCCATCTGTCTAAGTAGACAATGGATGTGCCATCGGGGCGCAGACCTGGGCAATGAATATGGTGATCCTGGGCTGCCCAGACATCAGGATCCCCCTCTCGGTCTTGCGGATGTGGTCCAAAGGAATGTGAAGTAGTATGTTTGGTATCAGCTTGGCTGAAGGAGCTGCCGGGAGGTGACGTGATACGTCATCCAACCATCTTAGGGGCTCCACTCCGGATTTGTGTAGGGTCTACTCCTTGGCCTTCTCTTCTCCCAAAGATACCCACAAGGCAGTGGGATCCATAACCATGGATACGGGCCCATACCGGGTACTGTCAGCTGGAGCCAGCTGAGCCTGGGCAGAGTCGTATATATTTTTAAAAAGTCAGTAGCCTGTGAGTAAAAACATTGAAAGTACATTGCCCATGAAGTTGAATATGATTTATGTGTTACTGTGCAGGGGTTCATGGAATACTTGTTTCTCTCTTTCTCTAGTTGTATCTAAAAGATCTCAGCATTTATTAAAATGTTAGATCTACTTTTCTCCTCTGCATCAGATTTCTAAATGGACGATGAGCCATTGTAAGAATATGAACCAGTAGTGAACGCAGTACATATTTATTTTAATTTATTATTTCAATTTAATTGAATATATATAACAACAAATTTTAATCCTGATATTAATCCTGATTCTAATTCTATAACTGGGTCAAAATCTTCTGGCCATGTCACTCTGGGACTTGTGCTAATGTTATTTTGTGACAGTGTGCTTTGGATCGTAAATATATGTGCTGTGTGCGACCATGTACATTGTGTTTTGTCCCCAGAGGAATGATGTTTCATTTAGCTGTAAGCATGTGTATGGTTGAATGACAGTAAACTTGTACATGAAGTAATGTTACCATCAGAAAGTTAGGTTTCGGAATCAGAATGACTTTTAATATCACCAATATACATCGTGAAATTTGTGCACTTTGCAGCCGTGGTACCATGCAATGTATAATAAATATAGAAAAAAGACAGAATTACATTGAATTATATGTGTATATATATATATATGTGTGTGTGTGTGTGTGTGTGTGTGTGTGTGTGTGTGTGTGTGTGTGTGTGTGTATAAAATATACACATGTATTTGTGTATACATGTTAAAATAAGTTGTGCGGTAATAGTTTTTCCAAAAAAAAGTAGTGAGATAGTGTTCATGGGTTCAATGTCTATTTAGAAATTGGATGGCAAAGGGGAAGAAGCTGTTCCTGAAATACTGAGTGTGTGCCTTCAGGCTTCTGTACCTCCTACCTGATGGTAATGATGAGAAGTGAGTCTGTCCTAGGTGGTGGAGGTTGTTATGATGGATGCCACCTTCTTGAAGATGTCCAGGATACTATGGATGCTAGTGCCCATGATGGAGCTGACTGAATTTACAACTTTCTGCAACTTACTTTGTCTGTTATGGGGGTGGGGCTACTGCACAGGATCAGTGATACAGCCAATTAGAATGCTCTCCACGGTACATCTGTTGAAATTTTCTCAAATCTCCTCAAACTCTTAATGAAGTGCAGCTGCAAGCCAATCTCACAATCTTGCAGCAACTGTTGGATCATTGCCTTGTTGTGGTGGAGAGGTTTGTGAGTTCCTGAAATCCCTAAGCAGTGCCATATGGAGTTTAGCCATCTGGTGTTCAGCACCTGGTATGGCAATAAAGTCAGGGGGAAGGTTCTGCCCAAAGAGCAATCCAGTCAAGACCTCAATGGCAGAGTTAGTAGAAGATAATGACACATTAAAGCAGCAGAGAAGGTGGAGGAAGGTTGTAACAGTGAAGTGTGTCCAGTTGCTTTGCAATCCATGCCATTGGACCCTGACTCCTATCTGTCAAAGACCATCTTGTGACTGCACATGCACTGGCATCCCCACGTTAAACAGAGTCATGCATAGGTGTTCTGTAAGGTAATCCACCTAACACCTTGGAATTTGGGGATCTGGGATCAGCTTCTAACCCACCAATAGACAATCCCTCTGGACAACATCATACTCAACTCAAGTGATCGCACTCCTTCAAGATAATTTGCATCAGGTAAGATCATTATATTGAATCGGACTATAGTTGGTCTGTCCACAGACTAATGAAGAGTTGCAGCTTTTTAATTCAATCGTGGTGCTCCTTTAAATTGTCCCCAATGAGTTTGGAAACTGACCATAGTTTGTATAGTTATATTAGTTGCTGAATATTGCAGGAATCTCCTGTCTCTGTTGTCCACTACCATCAATATGAGCAATACTGGTTTATTTCCAAATGTTTGGGAACCCTTTTTTCTTTAGAAGAACTTCATTCCTGCTATGTTGAAAAGTGAGCCCACTACTGAACAATTACAACAGATCAATCAAAACGGATTAGCAATGCTCTTGTTAACAGTGAACATTGGACTTTCTGAGGATATTTGGCTACCAGCCTGCAACAGATACTGTTCTACATCTCATGGAAATAAATGTTCTTCAGCTCCAAGGCAGAATCCTACATGGCCACTTTTAAAGAAACACATTTGTGATGCATTAACCTTCATCAAGGTTAAATAAAAAGGAGTTAACAGAAGTGCAATAAGACTTCAGTAAGAGATTTTGTTTTCTTTTATAACAGCGTGAAAGCTGCAATAATGAGCAAATCACAGTCAAGTACAGCCAAGTAACAAATAAGAGGCAAACTCATAAGGACGAACTGAGTCCGGGTCTGGAGGACCTGAGTTGTATGGAAAGATTGAATAGGTTAGGATTTTATTCCTTTAGAATGTGGAAAATTGAGAGGAGATTTGAGACAGTGGCTACACTTTATTAGGAGTTTGAAGAGATTTGGCTTGTGAATAAATATACTCAAAAACTTCTGTAGTTGTACCGTGGAGAGCATTCTGTCAGGCTGCATCACTGTCTGGTATGGAGTGGCTACTGCACAGGACCGAAAGAAGCTGCAGAAGGTTGTAAATCTAGTCAACTCCATCTTGGGCACTGGCCTACAAAGTACCCAGGACATCTTTAGGGAGCAGTGTCTCAGAAAAGCAGAACCCTGGCCATGCCCTTTTCTCACTGTTACCATCAGATAGGAGATACAGAAGCCTGAAGGCACACACTCAGCAATTCAGGAACAGCTTCTTCCCCTCTGCTATCTGATTCCTAAATGGACATTGAATCTTTGGACACTACCTCATTTAAAAAAATACAGTATTTCTGCTTTTGCATGTTTTTAAAATCTATTCAATATACATAATTGATTTACTTATTATTACTATTTTTATTTTATTTATTACTATCTTTTCTTTGCAAGATTATGTATTGCATTGCTGAGTGCTGCTGCTAAGTTATCAAATTTCACATCACATGCCGGTGATAATAAACGTGATTCTCAAACTGAAGGTATTCAAAGTTTTGAGGGGTATAGATCGGGTAAATGCAAGCAGTTTTCTTCTGCTAAGGTTGGATGGGACAACTAGAGGTCATGGGTTAAGGGTGAAAGATGAAAAGTTTAAGGGGAAAATGAGGGGAAACTACTTCCCTCAGAAAGTTGTGAGAGTGTGGAAGGAGCTGCCAGCACAAGTACGTGCAAGCTCGGTTTCAGCATGTAAGAAAAATTTGGATAGGTACATAGATGGGAGGTGTATGAAGGGCTGTGTTGTGTATCCAGTGCAGGTTGCTGGGTGTAGGCATTTTATATGGCTCAGCATGGGCTAGATAGGTTGAAGGGCCTGTTTCTGTGCCGTACTTTTCTATGACTACTGGAAAACAAATAGTTTCATTTTAAAGAAATTCACTACTTTGTATAGTTATCCTGACAAATTAGATTGCCATTCTTAAGAGAATTGCTTTAGGAATCTTTTGACATTTGATTATTGTGAAATGTTTTTATATTGTTGTGTAAGATGGTGCCAGTAAACAAGGTGACCAAGGATGTCATCCTTCAGGTGGTTGTGGAACCACTTCTTTCACTTTTTCTTTCAAATGTGGTCTTGCTGCTGTTGGAGTCTGTGATCTACATTTTGTTGCCGTATTTATGGGCAAATTGAGCAATCTGGTGCTTTGCTGTCTCGGAAGGAGTTCGGTGAGATTTCAAGTGTGCGGCCTGGAGGCCAAGCAGTCTGGAGACGGGCCGTGAGCCCATCAACAATTCTATTTCTTACCAATCTCACCGATTAAAGCATAAAAGACTTGAAATTGACGAGAATGAGAGCGAAAGGCGAGCACATATTCAACGCCTCTCTCCCCTCTCCCCCTCCCCCTCCCCCTCCCTCTCTCTCCCCCCTCCCTGTCCCCTCCTCTTCTTGCTCAATGGAGCTGGAGTCCTGGGTCTTGGGCAAAAGGTAATTGAAGTGGTTTGTGGATTAGGTTCAGTGTTTCATGTAAAGATGTGTTTCTGGCTAAGATGTGTTGTGGCTATTTTGTGTGATTTTGATCGGGGTGGTCTGCAGATAATGAACGACACAGCACTAGATTGAGCTGAAGTGACTGTGCCTGGACTGTTTCAGTGACTTTGTCGTCTTGTGTTTTATATTCTGTACTTTTCATGTGATTTTTTTGTAGCTTGCACGATTTCTTTTTTTGCGCATTTAGGTTTGACATTTTTCTTTGAACAGGTTCCATAGTTTTTTTTGTTTCATGGCTGTCTGCAGGAAAATGAATCTCAGAGTTGTATACTGCATACATACCTTGATAATAAATGTACTTTGAATCTTGAATTAAGAGTGAAGAAGATCATTGGTTATTCATTTGGGATAAACAGCCTATGAAATTATTCCAAGGTGTTTTAGTTCTTCTTTTCAAATGGTTGAGCCATTTTAAAACATAATATGTGTGAACTTTTGGGTTCACTCACTTATAAATGAACGCAATACCAGTTTCAAAAAATCCAACCATTCCTGAAATTAAACTAATTATATTTAAATAGTAGCATAACTGTCTGCTATTGTAGACCACCTCATTTATATTGTTGCAAAGCAAGTGTCTAGGTGTAAAAACAAGTGCTCTCTTCCTATTTTTAAAGTTCGAACAGTGGTTTTTGTAACTGGCAGCTCTTCTTAATCTATTGGGAGGTGGCTGGCCTTGAATGGTATTACAGGCAGTCTCTAGAGGCAACAGAGTTTATAATGCTGCACCAGGTATCATAATATGAGATCTTAATGCCGGCAGTCTTTGCTTCTCTTAATAGAGCTTGTATTTATACCCCAGAGGATCTCTTATTGTCTGTTGGTGTCCCAAATAAAATACACTAATGGATGTTTTGTGCAGAGGCAAACTTGCCCAGCTTACATGTTGCCATAGCTAGAAGAAGGGAAGAAAATAAATAACTGAAATGTCATGTGTGCAGTGTAGGGTGAGTTTCTTCACACATTGCTCTCTGTGAAACATCCTCATAGATCAGGGGTTCTCAGCCTGGACCAATACCAATACCAATACCAATACCTAGGGTCTGTGTACCCTAGGTTGGGATAATATTGACTCATCATTTGCATTACTCTGACTTCGTACTGGTGTAATATAGCTAGACTTTGGGGAGTTGCAGAACAGTCAATTTTGTGTTGCACAATTGATTTCATAGGACCTGCCCATGTATCGGTTGTTTTTCTCCATGATTTTGCAGCACTTGTTAAACCTAAAGTTGAAATATACAGCTAACATCGTTCCTATCCGTGACTTGCAAATTTCCACTGGCTCCAGGCATCTTCTGGTACCTCAATCAAGTACCCACTATTTATGTCTAAACACCTTCACTGTACCTCTGGTATACCATCAAATGGGACATCATGTGAACCAAGCTTTTTCTTATCTATCCTACCCTCATTAGACATCTTTGTTTCTATAAGGTTGCATTGGCTAGCTGTCAGCAGTTGATTAGTACCTCCACTCAAGCTGCCAAGGACCATTGTCTTTCCTGTGACTCTCCCTTAAGTGTCCATATTTCTGAGTGTCGATTCATAATGGTTAGAAGTGGAATGGATGTCTGGGAGCACACGAGACTGCAGATGCTGCAATCTGGAGTAAAAAAATACAAGATGGTGGGCTAATATGAAACAGTACAGCACGGTGCAAGCCCTTCAGCCCACAATATTGTACTCATCTACTATTTGAACCTATTCTACGATCAATCTAACCCTTTCCTTCTACACTGTCCGTAGCACTCCATTTTTTTCCTTACATACTTGTGCCTATTGATGACCCTCTTAAATGTCTTTGTTGTATCAACATTTTTGATCATTTGTAATTAACCTTTACAAAAATTTACTTTTGCATTTAAGGGCTAACTATAGACATGTTTACAGTGTACAAATGGTACATTTTTCCCCTCATCTGTACACAATTCTATCTAGTTTTTTGCAAAAGACAATGCAAAGTGTTCAATTTTATTGAGATGAGGTTCTGACCACTTCTGAAGGAACTGCATCTCATTTGCTCCAAATTGATTTGCCAACGTGAGGCCTGAAAATGCTTTTGGTTTCTCTGGCTGTCATGGGATTGCCATAGCTGCAATTCTGTCATGCTGAAGCCTTTTCTTTGCAACCAGTTTAGAAACATCTTGAGACGCTTCCAAATACAGTGAGTCAGACTTCATCGGTGAGGGAGGAAATAGATTGTTGAAGTTTTGGGTTGAGACACTTCATCTGAACTATCCTCCAGAGATGCTTCCTCTAATTCCTCTAATTTGATGAAATGTATCTATTGAAATGTTTGGGAGTGCAGTGAAAACTGAACCTTTGATAGAAACTACACCTAAATGAAAGGAGCACTTTCGCTGAAAAAAATGCAGTGAGCTTGGCATCGCTAGATTGTAGAAGAATGAGGGGGATCTCATTGAAATCTATGTAATTTTGAAAGGCCTAGATAGAGGAGTCTAGGACTAAAGGACACAGCCTCAGAGTAGAGGGATGCCCATTTAGAACAGAAGTGAGGAGGGATTTCTTTAGCCAGAGGGTAGAGAATCTGTGGAATTCTTGTCACAGATGGCTGTGGAGTCCAAGTCATTGGGTGTACTTAAAGCAGAGGTTGATAGGTTCTTGATTAGTCAGGGTGTATTAATTTCAGGAAAAGGCAGGAGAATGGGCTTGAGAGCGATAATAAATCTGCCATAATGGAATGACGGAGCACACTTGATAGGTTGAATGGCCTAATTCTGCTCCTTTGTCATATGGCCTGATGTTCCTATGATGACCACTTCAGAACCCACAAGACTGGACTGGAAGCAAGTCATTCTGGAAACTGGGGGATTGCCGAAGAAGAAGAGTGGCATTTCGATGGTTAATTGGATGCCCAGCTCAAACTGGTTACTTCATAACCACCCACAGCCAGGCTGATGCAGGACTTTGAAAGTTCTGCCTGTATAAATGCAAGAGGATTTTGACAATACACATAATAAGTAATACATTCTACAGGATACAAACCTCTGGATTTGGATAGTGGCTGAAAGCTTGTTATTTAGTGATTGAAGAAATAATGTTTTTAAGGTCATAAGAATCACTGCTATTCCCAATTCTAACCAAGGTTTTGGTAGGTGCAGGAAATAGGGACTCGTGGACTGTTTGGTCCCCTCCCATCAGGGAGGAGGCTGTGTAGCATCCACACCAGGACCACCAGACTTAACAACAGTTACTTTTCCCAAGCAGCAAGGCTGATCGACACCTCCATCCACAAATCCACCCCTCCACATCCCCAACCACCACTACTTTATCACTTTATCATGTATAAGATGATGAGAGGCATTGATTATGTGAATAGTCAGAGGCTTTTTCCCAGGGCTGAAATGGTTGCCACAAAAGGACACAAGTTTAAGGTGCTGGGGAGTTGGTACAGAGCAGATGTCAGAGGTAAGTTTTTTACTCAGAGAGTGGTGAGTGTGTGGAATGGGCTGCTGGCAGTGGTGGTGGAGGCGGATACAATAGGGTCTCTTAAGAGACTTTTGGATAGGTACATGGAGCTTTGAAAAATAGAGAGCTATGGGTAAGCCGAGTAATTTCTAAGGTAGGGACATGTTCGGCACAACTTTGTGGGCTGAAGAGCCTGTATCGCGCTGTAGGTTTTCTATGTTTCTATTTCCATTCAGCGTGACCTTGTATACAGATACCTCTGTGCCTGGCGTCACTTAATAGGCATGCGATCAGTCTATGTATACAAGCTATCTTGTATATTTGTTGGTTTTTTTTGTGCTGCATCAGATCCAGAGTAGCAATTATTTTGTTCTCCTTTACATTTGTGTACTAGAAATGACTTTAAACAATCTTGAATCAGTGTGGCATGAAGAAAAATAATTGGTAAACAGCATAAAGTTTGCAGATGCTGGAAATCCAAAGCAACACACACAAAATACTGGAAGAACTCAGCAGGTCAGGTTGCTTTGATGGAAATGAATTAACAGTCAGCGTTTCAGGATGAGACCCTTCTTCTCAACTCACACAGGCCACAGAAATGTTGCTTTGGAAAATAATTGATAGTGGTTTTATTTCTGTCAAAGACATGTACTTTAAATTGTAATCTAATTCAAAAAGTGCAATGAAAATTGCTATCTTAAAACAAGATTACAGTTTTTAATTATAACTTAATCTAATTAATGGCCAGCTGGAAAACCTAATTACTAATTAAATCAAATTATAACAGACGAGGCAAGGCTGCAGTGCAGGGAACCTGGTGGAGATCACTGTAGGACAGATTATAAATCAAGAAGTAATGGAAGCTTGTCAGAAAGATACTGCAAAAATCATGGGTAACTTTGTATGAATTGAACAAATCCAATCTAATAGTGATTGTATTGAGGGGGATTCTGTAGCATACAATTTGTATTATGAGATACATTTTCTTGGGACAATACATTTGAACTAAATGGAATTGACTGCTTTAGATCTGGTCACCTGTAATAAAATAGGATTAACTGATTAATTTATTTATCCAGCAGTACAGTGTGGCATCGGTCCTTCTTGCCCTTCAAGCCATGCCTCCCCAGCAACCCCTGACAAACCTGATTAATGCCAACCTAATCATCAGGCAATTTACAATGACCAATTAACCTAGCCAGGAGGCTAGCCCCACCCATCGGTGCTGCCCTCCAGTATTCGCTTGGTGCAGTGTTCCTGCTCTAGCAGAAACGTGGTTCCAGGACCACATCTGTGCATCATCAATCTTCAGGCCATGACACTGAGGGGCTCTATTGTTATTTTAAAAAATATTTTAGTTTGTAACTAAATAGCAATGTTTCTCTGCTATCATAATTATATGCGCTTTGTGTGACTGTAGGCCCTGAGTTTAGCACCTTGGCCCCAGAGGAACGCTGTTTCAGTTGGCTGTATTCATGCATATTGTTGAATGACAATTGAACTTGAACTTGAATTGGATTTCCAAAAGAAGAAGTAGCCTTCATTCAAACTAAGGGAAAGCAGGGTCAGTGTAAATCACTTTCACATTCGCAAGCTGTAACTAGTGGGGTAGTACAGGGCTAAGCAGTGGGTCCCCAGCTATTTATAATCTGTATTGAATTACGGTAGATGAGGAATACTGTGTAATTAGCTAATCTTGCAGATGAGCTGAGGATGTGGGTCAACAACTGGAATCATGACATAGTAACCATTAATGAGATTTGGTTGTGGGAGGGGCAGGACTGGCAGCTCAATATTCTAGGTTTCCATTGTTTTAGATGTGACAGAGCGTGAGGGATTAAAGGAGGAGGGGTGGTGTTACTTGCAGTGTTCCATCAGAACAGACTGGAGAACTCGTCTCGTGAGGCATTATGGGTGGAACTGAGAATTAAGAAAGGTATGACCATGTCATTGGTCATGTATGGTAATGTACACACCACCCAACAGTCCTAGGGATTTGGAGCAACAAATTTGTACAGAGATTGCAGACTATTTCAGGCAACATAAAATCACCTTAGCAACCTTAACTTTCCACATATTGACTGGGAATCCTATACCGTAAAAGGACGAGATGGGCTAGTTTATCAGACATGTTCAGGGAAGTTTCCTTCATCAGTATGTAGAAGTCCCATTGAGAGAGCTTACGATACTGGAACTGCTGTTAGGGAATGAAACAGGGCAGCTGTCAGAATTTTGTGTAGGGGAACACTTATATAAGGATAGTCAGCATGACTTTGCGTGGTAGGCCATGTCTAACCAATCTTAGAGTGTTTTTGAGGAAGTTTCCAGGAAAGTGGAATGGATGTTGTCAACATGGCCTTTGTCAGCTGCTACGGAATTGGAAAAAATGTTGCTCAGTGTGCCACGAGGTGCAAAAAGGAACAACACTAGTACAAAATTGTGAGGGGTATTAGAAACATGGAGCACAATACAGGCCCTTCGGCTCACAAAGCTGTGCCGAACATGTCCATACCTTAGAACTACTTAGGCTTTACTCATAGCCCTCTATTTTTCTAAGCTCAATGAAGCCATCCAGGAGTCTCTTAAAATACTCTATCATTTCTGCCTCCATCACCACCACCAGCAGCCCATTCCACGCACTCACCACTCTCTGCGTTTTTTAAAAAAAACTTGCCCCTGACATCTCTTCTGTACCTACTTACAAGCATCTTAAAACTATGCCCTCTTGTGTTAATCATTTCAGCCCTGGGGAAAAGCCTCTGACTATCCACACAATCAATACCTCTCATTATCTTATACACCTCTATCAGGTCACCTCTCATCCTCCATTGCTCCAAGGAGAAAAGGCTGAGTTCACTCAACCTATTCTCATAAGGCATGCTCCCCAATCCAGGTATTGATAGGGTAAATGCAAGCTGGCTTTTTCCACTGAGGTTGGATGGGACTACAACTAGAGGCCATGGGTTAAGGGTGAAAGGTAAAAAGTTTAAGAGGGACATGAGGGGAAACTTCTTTACTCAGAGGGTCATGAGAGTGTGTTATGAGCTGCCACCAAGTGTTGCATGTGAGCTCAATTTCAACATTTAAGAGAAGTTTGAATAAGTACATGGAGAGTAGGGAGGGAAATGGGGGTGTATGGTCCTGGTGCAGGTTGATGGGAGTAGGCAGTTTAAATGCTTTTGGCATGGATTAGTTTGTCTGAGAGCCTATTTCTGTGCTGTACTTCTCTATGACTGTAAGAGAGAGACAGTTGGAAAGGGAAAGTGTGTCGGTGCGAAGAGTTGGTAAAACCACTAAGCTAGCCATGCTCTCTTCTCACTGCTGCCATCAGGAAGGAGGTGCAGGTGCCTCAGGACCCACACCATCAGTTTCAGGAATAGTTACTACCCCTCAATCATCAGGCTCTTGAACCAGTGGGGGTAACTTCCCTCAACTTGTCCCATCATTGAAATGTTCCATTGGACTCAATTGCAAGGACTCTTCATCTCGTGTTCTCTTTATTTGTTATTATTTCCTTTTGTATTTGCAGAGTTTGTCTTTTTCTTTCTTTTCAAATCTTTTTATTATCAAAAAATAACACAAGTACATCGAAGTAACAACACTTAGAAGGCCTCAAGGAAAAAAATTATCTTAAAGATTGAAAATTTCGTGAATAAAAAAATAACCCTACTAAGCAAAAAAGTGTGGGGGGGGGGGAACCATTAGGGGTACAACCCCGGAGCCATGCGTCATACAAGAAGCTTCTAAAAATAAGCATCAAATAAGCCAGCAAGAAAGAAAAACATATCAAAAAAATTTACAATTAGATCATGGAGAAGATCTATCAATGAGCTCAAATGATAATAGTGAGCAAATGAGCCCCATCTTTTCTCAAAATCAAATAAAGTTTCAAAGGTTCGACTTCTAATTTTCTCCAAACTAAGACATAGCATCACTTGAGAGAACCATTGTGACAAAGTAGGAGCTGATATATCCTTCCACTTCAACAAAATGGCCCTTCTAGCTATCAATGTAACAAATGCAATAACATGTTGGTCAGACACAGAAATACTATGGATATTTTGAGGAATTATTCCAAAAAGCGCAGTCAGTTTATTAGGTTGTAGGTTAATTCTGAGTGCTTTAGAAATTGTCGAGAAGACTGACCTCCAGAACTGTTCCAATATAGAACATGACCAGAACATATGTGTCAATGTAGCTATTTCAGTTTTACATCTGTCACAATAACTGTCAACATTGAGAAATATTTTAGAGAGTTTGTTGACTTTTGCACACTGGTTGAGCACTCAAGTTGATGCAGCCTTTCTTTCTTTGATTCTATTATGGTTATTATTCCATTATGGATTTAATGAGTATGTCTGCAAGAAAATTAATCTCATGTACTTTGATAAAAAAATTTACTTTGAACTTTAAACCACATATACAAGTTAAAATTGGGGGGATAGAATAAAACAAGAGGTTACCACATTGGTAGGAATACCTAACTGGAGAGATTATAGAATGCTGTAGTACAAAGACATCCAGTTGTCCCCATACAAAATAGGGCACATATATGAATTGTTGGCTTTTATTGCTCCAGAAATAATGTATAAAACTTGTGTCTCACTGCGACTCAAGAAAACTTTAGTGAGACCATTGCTGAAATACTGCATACAGTTTTAGTTTCTTTATTTACTCAGCAATTTTTATCAATTGCAGGAGGACCTCAGCAGGCCAGGCAGCGTCCATGGAGAGGATTAAACATTCGACATGTCGGGCTAAGACCTTTCATCAGGACTCGTGATGAAGTGGCTTGGCCTGAACCATCAACTGTTTATTCCTCTCCGCAGGTGCTCCCTGACCTGCTGAGTTCCTCCAGCAATATTTTTTTTCTGGATTTCCGGCATTTTCCAATCTCTTGTTTAGTCAACAATATTTTTGTGTTGAAGTCATTTCAGAAAAGAGTTGCTCTGCATCTCTTAGAAGTGAGCAGTTTTATGAACAAGAGGTGTGTGTGTTGTATCAACACTCACTGGATTTCAGAAAAGTGAAAGGAAATGTGCAATTCTAAAGGACTTTGATAAGAGATGCTGAGAGGATATTGCCCCTTCGAGTTGGAAATTAGCAAGTTCAGGAATGTTATCACATAAAATGATGACACATCTAAGATGGAGAATTAATGCCCTTGTCTCAGATCTGTGAATCTTTGGAGTTAACTGAAGAAGCATGAGGATGAAATATTTAATAAATTAAACACAGGAACATCTCATAAACAAGAGATTCTCCAGATGCTGGAACCCCAGAGTGTGCACACAAAACACTGGAAGAACTCAGTAGGTCAGGCTGTATCTATGGAAATGACTATACAATCGTCATTTTGGGCTAAGACCCTTTTCAACTGACACACAAGTCATAAGATCATAAGATGTAGGACCAGAATTAGGCCATTCAGCCTATCAAGTCCACTCTGCCATTTTATCAAGGCCGATCCTGGATCCCATTCAACTGCATACACCTGCCCTCTCACCATTTCCCCTGATGCCCTGACCAATCAGGAATCTATGAACTTCCGCTTTAAATGCATGTATAATACAACTCTGATATTTGTCTTGTCCAGATAGCCATGAAATACAGAAAGGCCATACATCAACACCCTCCCACACACATAAAAAATAAACAAAACTCACAAACCAGGTCAGTGTGACTAGGCAGAAAAATGGTTTGGCACAGACAAGAAGGGCCAAAAGGCCTGTTTCTATGCTGTTAATGTTCTATGGTTCTAAACCCCAAAATGCCCCACCCCATCCCACCGGAAAAAGTGTGACAATAGCATCAAATCTCCCACCCCTTCCCCACAATCCCCGAGCCCCTCACTCACAAAACGTACGCCCCCACACACGCAAAGAACTAAGATCAACCATAAGAAGAAAAAGTGTGCCCATGGACTTAGCATTCCACAAATTCACCACTTCCCACTCTTTGACCAACAAAATTCCTCCTTACCTCTTCTAAAATGTTGCCCCTCAACTTTGAGGCTGTGCCCTCTAGTTCTGGATACCCCCACCAGAGGCAACATCCTCTCCACATCCACCTTATCTAGTCCTTTCAACATTTGGTAGGCTTCAGTGAGTTCCCCATGCATTCTTCTAAATTCTGGTGAGTACAGGTCCAAAGCTCCAAAATGCTCCTCATATGTTAACCCCTTCATTCCTGGAAGATCCTTTCTGAGATAAAGGGCCCAAAATGGTTGATTATACTCCAAATACAGCCTGACTATTGTCTTGAAAAGCTTAAGTATCATCTCCTTGTTTTTATATTCTATTCCCCTTGAAATACATGTCAATGATTCATTTGCCACCTTTACCACAGAATGAACCTGTAAATTAATCTTCTAGGAGTTTTGCACGAGGACTCCTAAGTCCCTTTGCACCTCAAATGTTTGAATTTTTTCCCATTTAGTTAGTAGTCTGCACTATTGTTCCCTTTACCAAAATGCATTTTCATACATTTCCCAACACTATTCCATCTGCCACTTTTTTGCCCATTCTTCCAATCTGTCAAAGTCCTGCTGCAATCGCATTGCTTCCTCAGAACTACCCACCCTCCATCTATCTTCGTATCATTCGGAAACTTTCCACAAACCATCAATTCCATTTTCTAAATCATTGACAAACAATTGAAAATTAGCGGTCCCAATACTGACCCCAACAGAACACCACTAGTCACTGGCAGCCAACCAGAAACAGTCCCTTTTATTCCCAGTCACTGCCCCCCGCTTGTCAGCCATTCCTCTATCCATTCCAGTATCTTTTCCTGTAATGCCATAGGATTTTATCTTGTTAAAGCCTCATGCGAGGCACTATGAAATGTTGTCCTATGTGTGAATCAAGACTCATCCGGACACATATTTTGCCCTCATCTTGTTCCCACACCCCCACTTGATAACCTGACTCACAGATGGAGGAAGGCAGGAATCTTTTGAATGTACATTTGATCTGTTAATGGATCAAAACTTAAAACTGAATAAAGCCCAGGACCTCCCACAGGCGATGCTTTATCTAGTAAACAATTTAATAATTTACTGCTCTTTTACTTTGGACTCTGTAGCTATTCAGACACAGATCAAACATTACAAAACTGCAAATTCTATGGGGAGCATGTAGGAAAAGAGATCTAAGACTCAAGGTAGATAACTCGTGTTATTAAGTGACGTGAGAGCTCATTTTTGACTTGCTTCTCCTTGCCTCCTATCATTACATGTAAATGACTTGCTTACTGCCAGCAGATTTGCATGACATGAATGCTGTTTATCCTCTCTACCCTGGTAGAGATTTGTCAACACATATGTAACTGCTTTATTACTGCACTTTCTTCTTGTTTCCACAAGATGGAGCAGAAGTGTTTAGAAGTGGACCTGCAGAATTCCTTCTATAAATTTCAATGCAAAACTGAAGTCAGGTTTATTGTCATCTCAGGTTCTCAGAATCAAGTTTAACATCACTGGCATTTGTTGTCTTTGCGCTGCAGCACATTACAATACACAGTAATAGAAAAAAATTGAATTGATCTAAGTATATATTAAATAGTTACATTAAATAAGTAGTGCAAAAATAGAAATTAAAAAGTAGTGAGGTAGTGTTCATGGGTTCAATGTCCATTCAGAAATCAGATGGCAGAGAGCAAGAGGCTGTTCCTGAGTCGCTGAATGTGTGCTTTCAGGCTCTTGAACCTTTTTCCTGATAGGAGCAATGAGCACAGAGCACGTCCTGGGTGATAGGTTCCTTAATGATGGATACCCCCTTTTGGAGGCATCACTCCTCGAAGGTGTTATAGATACTATGGAGACTAGTGCCTATGATGGAGCTAAGTTTACAGCTCTCTACATACATGTGTGCAAGCACAGGTATGTGCAATGCAAATCATAACCTGTAGTAGCATCACAGGAACATAACATTAGAGACACACATTTTACAAAGTGTAAATATGAGTTGTACTAGAAATAACACAATTAGAACAAAAAAAAGTGCAAAGTGGTCATAGTGTTGCTATATTTAGGGTTTTGCCAGTTGGCCAGGAAATAAATGGTTAAAGGAAAGTACAGTACTGTGCAAAAGTCTTGGATGTCGGAGATGTGTGTGTGCATGTTTATATTTGTATATATATTTTTTTAAACACAATATGGTAGTTGTTCTAGAATCTGATATACCACCTGCTCAGTGATAGTGGCATGAAGATGCCATGCCCCAGGCAATGGGGATCTTTCCTAACCAGAAGACCACAATCTGTGCAGATTGGTGATAACATATCTTCTTTACTGACGATCAACACTGGCACACCTCAGTGGTGAGTGCTTAGCGCACTCCTCTAATCTATATACACATGACTGTGTGGCTAGGCATAGCTCAAGTACCACCTACAAATTTGTTGATGATACAGCCATAGAGTTGATTGTATCTCAGGTGGTGACAAGAGGGTGTACAGGAGTGAGATATGCCAACTAGTGGAGTGGTCCCGCAGCGACAACCTGACACTCAACACCAGTAAGACAAAAGAGCTGATTGTGGACTTCAGGAAGGGTAAGATGAAGGAACACATGCCAATCTTCATAGAAGGATCAGAAGTGGAGAGAGTGAGCAGTTTTAACTTACTGGGTGTCAAGGTCACTGAGGATCTAACCTAGTCCGAACATATTGATGTAGTTATAAAGAAAGCAATACAGCGGCTATACTTCATTAGGAATTTGAAGAGATTTGGCATGTCAACAAATGCACTCAAAAACCTCTGTAGTTGTACTCTGGAAAGCATTCTGACAGGCTGCATGGGGGGGCTACTGCACAGGACCGAAAGAAGCTGCAGAGGATTGTAAATCTAGTCAGCTTCATCTTGGTCAGGGAGCAATGTTTCAGAAAGGCAGTGTCCATTATTAAGGACCTCCAGCACCCTGGCCATGCCCTTTTCTCACTGTTACCATCAGGTAGGAGGTACAAAAGCCTGAAGGCACACACTCAGTGATTCAGGAGCAGCTTCTTCCCCTCTGCCATCCAATTTCTAAATGGACATTGAACCCTTGGACACTACCTCACGGCTTTTTTAATATGCAGCATTTCTGATTTTTGCACATTTTTAATCTGTTCAATGTAT
The DNA here is from genome assembly GCF_030144855.1 of Hypanus sabinus. Taxonomy (NCBI): domain Eukaryota; kingdom Metazoa; phylum Chordata; class Chondrichthyes; order Myliobatiformes; family Dasyatidae; genus Hypanus; species Hypanus sabinus. The sequence continues at coordinate 196,811,458 of NC_082707.1, forward strand.
GTATACTGTAATTGATTTATTTATTATTATTTTTATTTTATTTTTATTTGCTATATTATGCATTGCATTGAACTGGTGGTGCTAAGTTAACAGATTTCACGTCACGTGCCGGTGATAATAAACCTGATTCTGATAGATGCTCCCTTCTTGGCTATGCCTCATGGAGATAATTTTGATGGTGGGGAGGGATAAGCTAGTGATGTTTGGGACTGAGTTCATTGATCTTTGCAGCCTTTTCCATTCCCATAACAGATAAAGGGATATACATCAAGGAAATTATAACAGAATGACCCTGCTTGCAGGTTTTTGATAAAAGGAGGTCTGCTTAAAGTTGCTGTCATATTTAAACCTTGGATAAGAATCTAAGAACTTCAGCAACTGAGGCACAAGATCCACTGCACAGGATTTTAAAAGAAACTACATAAAGTTGAAAACTTACCTAGTTCCATCCTGGGCAGTGGCCTTCCCCAGCATCAAGGGCATCTTGAAAGGCAATTTCTCAAAAAGGTGGCATCCATCATTAAAGACTCCCATCACCCAAGACATAGTCTCTTCTCAGTGCTACCATCCAACAGGAGTTAAAGGAGCCCGAAGACCCACTCTCAGTGTTTTAGGAACAATTTTTTCTCCCCTGCTATCAGATTTCCGAATGGACAATGAACCCTGGTACACTACCTCATTATTTTCTCTCCTCTCTTTTTGCACTACTTATTTAATTTAATTTATTTGTGTCCCTTTGAAGCATCCATGCATCCTCCTCACAATGTGTACTTCCACCTGGCTTTTGAAGAGCAGAGCTGAATATATTACACTGGCTACTCTCGTCCAGATCATTGGTGTAGATTGGGAAAAGCCGGTTTTCCAGCTCTGAACACTGTGGCACTCTAAGAGTCACAGCGTCCCATGGAAGAGGAATAATAGGATTGTTCTGAGGGCCAAGATATCTCAAAGTGTCAGATAGCCTTCTGTCTTCACACAAAGAAGAATGAGCTCAAAAATGTCCCGTTTATTCCTGCCAGTTTCTGTTAATGAATGAAAAATCCCAAGTGTTCTAACTTTAATGATCTCTTATGTAGGACCTTATCAGAGACCTTCTCAAAGTCCAAGCACAACACATTATCTGGTTCCCCCTTACTAGATAACAGTCTCCAGAAAGCTCTACCAGATCATTCATATTATGTTATGACCACTTATCATTTGAGCAGATAAATGATCAGTGCATCAGGGTTACTGCTGGCAGAGGCAATTTACAAAAGCACCAAGTCCATTGGTGGAATATTTTATAAATTGGTCTAAGACAAGACTTTTACATCTTGTAGCTTGAAATCAGACAGCTACAATAACAAGGAATTATCTTTTAATTGCAAAAAAAACTTTCCAGTTTAATATTTTTACCAATATACACAAATATCATTTCCTTTTAAGTCCTGATGAAGGGTCTCAGCCTGAAAGATCATCCATTTGTTTTCCTCCATAGATGCTTCTTGACTTGCAGAGTTCCTCCAGCATTTTGTGTGCATTTTACTGAAGATTTCTAGCATTTGCAGGATCTCTTAATGTTTAGGATATTTTGACCAAATGTTTGGTTTTGGAATTTTGTCTCTGTGTTTCATGAAAGCCATGATACTGCACAGGCTATAGACCATCTTGCCAGGCTGCCTCTAGCTCCCATTCTCAATCTACACTTCAGTTATTCCTCAGTGCATAACTCAAGATTAAATCCTTCAAAAGTCATCTTAATATCAGTTTCTAGAGTTTTTTTCATTTGAGCATCTGGAGCATTTAGCTAAGTACACATGTAATAATTGATCTGTTCCTCTAATACATACTGCTGTGCACAGATACGACCTGTTTAACGGATTCACAATCTACCTATAATCTTCCGGGCTAATTAGCCTTCCTTAACTGAATGCCAGGTGGTTTATACTTTCCATGGTCTCCTATGGGTTTAAAATGAAATCATTAGTAAATTTGCTAAACTAGTAGATAATTTTTGCAGTTTGTATTTTTAATGGTGTTTTCAGATCTGATGCAATTCTCTAAAGTTTGCAATTTGGAGACATGCTGGGAAATATTTTTGAGTGCCCGTTGCATGAACAATTCATATTTTTCATTCCCATGTTGCATGTTAAATTTCAGAGCCCCCCTACTTTAAGTGCACGGCCTTTACAGCCCTTTTTACTCTTGAGATTAAGCCTCTGACACCAAAGCTCCCATGTCAAAAATTCTTAGTCCTGACGAAGGGTCTCGGCCCGAAACGTCGACAGTGATTCTCCCTGTAGGTGCTGCCTGGCCTGCTGTGTTCCACCAGTATTGTGTGTGTTGCTTGAATTTCCAGCATCTGCAGATTTCCTCGTGTTTGCATGTCAAAAATTCTGCCTGGTTTCGGTAATGATGGGAGGCAAAGTACCCATTGAGGAATGATCAAATAACCACTCACTGTAGTCATGCACGCTTGCACGTTCCTATGTAGTCAAAAGAGCTACTGCGGGGACACAGACCCTTTAGCCTACCGTGTCTATAGCAGCATCAACCGACTACCCATTTACAGCAAACCCACAGATGGTCCACAGATCTCCTCAACTTCCCCCAAGATTTTACCACTCAACTACAATTTGGATAATTTTATAGTTGCCAATTAATCAGTTTTCTTACAGAAGGTTACTTGAGTTTACAACTTCTGTAAGGAGGAACCTTCTGTAAGAAAACTGATCCCAGAGTGGAGCTTCACTGCATGTGCTCTTCCCATTATCATCTGGACAGAGCTTCCCAACCTTTTTTTTATGCCATGGATTCCTGCCATTAAAGAGTGGTCCATGAACCCAGATTGGGAATCACCGATCTAAAGGGATTAGGCATTTGGGACATCAGTAAATCCCAAAGCAATTCGGAGAGTGTATCTCTGTTCCAAACATCTGTGCAGTCTAGAGAAATCACCAATATGTACCAAATGTAAGAGTACTGGTTTTGTGGTGGTCCAGTGGAGCACAGCAATACAATTCGTCACTAGTAAACACCATAGACTGTTGTGCGTGAAAATCCCAAGAGATCAGCAGGGAAGCTTGCTGAGCCCATTACCCAGAGGTTGATGGATCAAAACTATCCTCTGCTATATACGCTGTTGGCTGCAGCAGTTTTCTATCCCTGAGCTTTAGAATACGAAGCTGTCATGTTAGATTATGTGTAGATACAAGGAAACCCTCTGCACTTCAATTGAAATGTTATTTTCATTAACAGGGATGGAAATATTTTAGTTTAATGTTGTTTAGTAGTTGTATAGTAATTAGTCACTGGTTTATGTATATATTGTAGCATTGAATTTGTAATAAAGATATTTTGTAAAAAAAAGATCAGCAGTTTCTGAGATGCTCAAACCACCCTGTCTGACACCAACAATCATTCCACAGTCAAAGTCACTTAGATCACATTTCTTCCCCCATTCTGATGTTTGGTCTGAATAACAACTGAAGCTCTTGACCACGTCTGCATGTTTTTGTGCATTGAGCTATTGCCACATGATTGGCTGAGTAAATAATTGTGTTATCAAGCTGGTGTACCTAAAATTATGGCAACTGAGTGTACCAGAGGACTTCAGTTGTTCAGAAAACAGCTCATCACCACTTTTCATAGAGCAGCTAAGAATAGGCAATTAATACTGCTAATATAGGCTACCATAACTTCTGTTAAGGAAAATACAATTATACCTCCTTGTCTATTGATAGAGAGTGAAACAATACTGTATGTGCAAATACAACTTGGAAATGGGTTCCTTTTCCTTCCTGTGGATGCACTGGAATCTGTACTGGGTTGGGGACTGCCATTCACTGTTAACTTGTTGGAAGACGAGCTGGACCAGGGTAGCATGCCATGCACGATCAATCTAAAGCCCGTGCCACTCAGAGACTTGGGTTATATTATCTTTTTTTTATGACTGTACGTTTTTCTGCTATCTTTACTATATGTGCTGTTTGCAGTTGGTACTTTGTTTTGCACCTTGGGCATATTCATGTATGGCTGAATGACAATTAAACTTCAACTTGAACATTAGTTTTATTCCCAATTTAATCCTGTTCCTTTAGCCATCTATTTGATCCTGAACATGGGTTTCAGACCCCTTGAGATCAGTCATTTGGTGACAAAATGTGAGTTGAGTTATTGTACATATTTTGCGTTATGAGCTTATTCCTGTGTTGTGTTTTTTTTTCAACTCTTGCTTTCATATGATGTGTTTAGGGTCATATTCCTTTATGGATGGGAAAGTGTAGTCCCTTCATTCCCACTCTGTTGAGCTCTTTTGTCTTTAAGAAAGCTTATTGAAGCTTGAGTTAGTCCACATCTGGAGTATTGCCTACAGTTCTGGAATGGTAGTAGAAGCAAATACAGTGAAAGATTTTAAGAGATATTTAGATAGGCGGTGTGAATGTGAGGAAGATGGAGGGATGTGTAGGTAGAAGGGATTAGTTTTATGGGGGTTTTGATTTACTTATCTGGTTCAGCACAACATTATGGGTCAAAGGGCCTGTTCCTGTGATGTCCTGTTCTATGTTTAATTTTCCGTACTGTAATGCTTTCAGTTTTGTTTTGCTTTCCATTTTTACCTTTGCCTTTATCCCTGATTCAAAACAAATATTGAACTTGAAAACATCCTGTTTCTCAGCTGGATAAATTAATACTTGTAGGTCTCCATAGTAACCACCATTTAGCTTAACTGACATAATGGCAGTTAAGATCAGCACCTTGTAACTTTCCTTCCACTGTGGCGTAGGCAGAGTGGGAGGATTTCAGCATTTGTTCTCCAAGCGGTGTTCCTAATCTTGACTTGGCTAATTTTAGCATTCATTGCCAAGGCAGAGGTTAGGCCACCCCTTGTTGACATTAATGAAGACTGCATGTCAATTCACACAACAGGCTTTTTTGGGAGAGTACCCAATCTACTGGCCATAGATTAAAACCTGTTGCATCCATCATTTTGTTCCTCAACATTCAAAACAAACTTATTATCAAAGTACGTATGTCACCATATACAACCCCGAGATTCATTTTTTGGCAGGCATACTCAAAAAATACTTAATAGGCTAATAACCAGAACAGAATCATTGAAAGACCACACCAACTGGGTGCTCGATTTGTCTGCAAAAGGCAAAAAACCATGCAAACACAAAAAGAAAGAAATAATAACAAAAAATAAATAAGCAATAAATATCAAGGCCATGAGATGAAGAGTCCTTGAAAGTGAGTCCATAGGTTGTTGAAACATTTCAATGATGGGGCAAGTGATCCCCTTTGGTTCAAGAGCCTGATAGCTGAGGGATAATAACTTTCCTGAACTTGGTGGTGGTGTGAGTGCCTTCTATCTGATGCAGCAGAGAGAAGAGAGCATGACCTGGGTGCTGGGGCCCTCGGTGATGGATCCTGTTCTCTTGAGACAATGCTTCGTGTAGATGTGCTCAGTGGTGCGGTGAGCTTTATCGCGATGGACTGGGCCATATCCACTACTTGTTATTGGATTTTTCTATTCAAGAGCATTGGTGTTCCATACCATGTTGTGATGCAGTCAGTCAATATACTCTCCACCACACATCTATAGAACTTTGTCAAAGTTTAAGATGCCATGCTGATTCTTTGCAAACTCCTAAGTAAATAGAGGCGCTGCCGTGCTTTCTTTGTAATTGTACTTACACTCTGGGCCCAGCACAGGTCCTCTGTACCACTCAGGCTGATTTTTCAATCTCCTATTTACTGATTCATCACCACCTTTGATTCAGCCTATGACAGTGGTATTGTCAGCAAATTGGAAATGGCCTTCCTACCTTCTTTCTAAGATCTTGCTGCTAGTCGATTTATTTTATTTAGAGGTACGATGCGACACAGGCCCTTCTAGCCTTTCCAGCCACACTGCCCAACAACCCATCTATCTAATCACAGCACAATTTATAATGATCAATTAGCCTACTAGCTGGTATGTCCTTTGGACTGTGGGAGGAAACCTATATGTTCACGGGGAGAATGTACAAACTCCTTAGAGAGCATGCTGGAATTGAACTCTGAGCTCTAATGCCTGAGCTGTAGTAGTGTCAAGCTAACTGCTAAGCTACCATGATGCTTTGTCTGTTACATCACACAGAAAGCAGATCCGAACTTCCATTTTGCTCTTCTTACTGGTGGAATGTAGTTTGCTTCAGCCGGCATATAGCTGCTACTGCATTACTCCGTTCCTTGGTTCTTACAATGGTCTTTGAAACATTTGAGTAACTAAGAATTGTTCCAAATACTGTGGATGTCCAACAGATACTATCATTGGGACCCTAAAGTTCATATCATGTCATTAATACAGATGGTTTCCTCCTGCAGTGTAAAATACAAAAGGCTGAAATTGGATTGTGTTGGCACCTGTTCTTCTGATGTATAAATGACATATTTGGAGATTTGAAGATTGTGATAATAGCAACACGATTGAATCATGGACTCTTGCCCACTAAACAAACTTTACAGTATTTTTTTTTGAGATTTCTCCTCTGGAGCATTAAACTAGTTCATTGATCTTAAACTGTATTTATAACTGTCACTCCAGGTCAGGCAGAGGGAAAAACAATTATAGTCATGGTACTTTCACCTCTCAGTTTATTGAATTTTCACTGAAGGGAAAGCAATGTAAATATTTAATTACATTTTTTAACGAGTTCTATAAGTCAATATTTAGATTGTTGCTACTGCCCATCTGTGTGCAGTTTGAGTACAATGTGATAGTGAGAATGCAGGTCCGAGAGAGAGGCTTTATAACCTCATACATGTAGTATGTTGTTTAATTTATGTAACTGACTCACTTGGTTGTCACTTCCAGATACTCATCGATCTCTGATCATTGATTCTTTATGCATATATGGATAGTCTTTGCTTGCTGTATTTTTGCCACGATGCCTTTTAGCTCTGGGTGGAGAGGTGGAGATAAGTCTATACCAAAGGAGGTGTAAGACGCACCTTCCCTCCACCAGCATGCAGGTCATCCTTTGACAAGGTGTAGCCTTGGGAGCAGGTGGTGAATGGTCTTATGAGCAGCTGGTGCACATCACAAGTCCTGGTTATGCAAGCATTGATGCCAAGCAGGTAATCTCTGAGCAGTATTGATAAAGGCTTGTAAAGACACTGCTCGGGAGAAGGCAATAGCAAACCACTTTTGTAGAAAATTTGCCAAGAACAGTCATGGTCATGAGACCATGATTGCTTATGTCATATGATGCGGCACATAAAGATGATAATGACTCTTCAGCTAATTGGTACACGCTTTCTGACTGCAAAATTAAGTTTCTTGAATCCTTCTGTACCATTCTTATTCAGGTCTTTCCAGAGATTGTGGATTCAAGCTCATTGCAGCAGATTTAATCTTCTAATTAGAACCAGTGATCTAATGCAGTACTATAGAAATGTTAAACTAGTAAGAGCAAAAATGTTGGAGAAACTCAGCTGGTCATGCAGCCTCAGCAGAAAGAAATCAGTCAACCCTTCCTTGGAACTCAGGGAGGAGTGAAATGTTTAGACTCGTGGAAGCAGCGCTGGGAGGTGGAGTGAGATGTGAGATGAATGGTTGTATGGAGGCAGATTAAGGCAGATCTGATGATAAGAAGCATGGTTGTTGATCAAAAGGCATTATGAAGAAATGGCGAGTAAGGTACATAAGGTTGATGATAGATATATGGGTTATGACAAAAGGGAAAAATGTTTAGAGTGGTTTAGCATTTTCATGCAAAGGTGTTTATTAGGTGCAATCAAAAATCAAACTTTAAAAAAATTATGAGAATAATGGAAAAACTACTAATATTTACAAAAAGATATCTACAAGGCAACACAACATCAGCTCCATACGTTGTTCAGTGTGAACTTTTGGCAGCCCTGATCTCTCTCTGCTATTGAGAGTGATGAACCCTGTTTATTAGGCACCAGAACATGCCACCTTTAACTCCCCACAAAGTTAACTTTTGACTCGGAATCTGATTCACCCCATAATGCCGTTACAACCATATTATAAAGTAAATTGAAGTATCTACGTTAAATACAGTATACGAACAACATGTACACATTTACACATCCCCATTACTAAAAAAAAATGGAATATTCTGAAGTGTACAGCGGGAAAGATGCCACAAAGCCACCCTGAGCGCATTAACTCTGTCTGAAACCCATTGTGAGATTAAACCGGGGAAGGCATTGAGGTGCAACGACAGCAGAATGACAAGGCATCATGTGTTTGTGCGCGAATGTGTATGTGTAAGGAGTACATTTACTGAGCGGTCTCCATCACAGATGATAATGGGATGCAATGATGGGCAGTTTTCCTGAAGTTAGAGAATTTGATGTTAATTCAGTGATTCCAGCATCTACAATATTACATTTTTCTGAGGTGTTGTACTGTTGGATATATTGACCCATGGATATCTTTAATGATGACATGAAAGTTCCTTGACATATCAGAATCAGGTTTAATATCACTGACATATTAATCTCAGTGCTGTATATATGACTAAGACTTTTGCACAGTACTGTATTTTGGTTAAAATAGGAAGGTTGTTGGGAAACAAATGAGAGAATTAGCTTTGTATTAGCTCAGTAGTATTAAGGATTATTTGGTAACTAGAAAGTCTTCAGCATTCTGGCTGTATAAACGTGCCTATGATCTTTGCACAGTACTGTAAAAAAAAATATGTGGTGCAAAATGAGAGCAAAAGTACTGACGTAGTGTTCATGTTCATTCAGATAGCTGATGGTGGAGGGGGAAAAGCTGTTCCTAAAACATGAGGTGTGTGTCTTCAGGCGTCTGTGCTCCCTCTCTGATGGGCATGTCAGGTGAAATGGGGGTCCTTAATGCTGGATACCATCACACTTTTGAAACTAGAGCGTGGATAAAGCATTGGTTGATTGGTAGGAGGCAATTAGTGGGAATAAAGGGAGCCTTTTCTGATTGGCAGTGGTGACTAGTGGTATTTTACAGGGGTCTGTGTTGGGACTGCTTCTTTTGTTAAATATCAATGATTTGGATGATGGAAATGACGGCTTCATGGCCAAGTTTGCGACAATACGAAGATGGGTGCAGGGGCAGGTAGTTTTGAGGAAGCAGAGAGGCTATAGACAGATTTACACAGATCAGGAGAATGGGCAAAGAAGTGGATAGAATACAGTGTCAGGAAGTATATGGTCATGCACGTTAGTAGAAGAAAGAAAAGTGTACAAAATTCAAAAATTTCAGGAGCAATAGGACTTGGAAGTCCTCATGAAGGATTCCCTAAAGATTAATTTGCAGGTTGAGTTGGTAGCAAGGAAGCAAATGCAATGTTAGCATTCATTTCAAGAGGACTAGAATATAAAAGCAAGGATATAATCTTGAGGCCTTATAAAGCACTGGTGATGCCTTACTTGGAGTACTATGAGGAGTTTTATACCCTCCATCTAAGAAAGGATGTGCTGACATTGGAGAGGGTTCAAAGGAGGTTCAGGAAAATGATTCCAGGATTGAAAGGCTTGTCATATGAGGAGAAATTGAATGCTCTAGGCCGGGGGTCGGCAACCCGCGGCTCCCGAGCCATTTGTGGCTCTTTCACCTCTGTGCTGCGGCTCCCTGTGGCTTTGGGAAATAATTGGTCAGTATTTAATTAAAATGTATTTTATGTTAGTTTGTTAGCTTTTGAAATGTAATTCTAAATTTGAAGATTATGGTGATCTTGTACAATCTAAGTGTGGCGACACATTTCCTGGCACATCCGAAACGGCTCACCATTAGCCAGCATTCCGGCTAAGGGAGATAGCCTACGGGGGTTTGTGAGTACGCGTCTTTTGCAGCATCTGCGTCCATGGGGGCTGGGTTGAGGGAGGCTTAAAAGCAAGGCTGTTTAGTTCGAATAAAGTTATTCGACTGCAGTTTACTGACTGCGTGAGCACACCGCTACAACGTGTTTTTATCGCTGGCTGTCCAGAGGGGAGGTGCTGAAATGCTTTGTCGCGTGTCTGGAAGAAGTGAAAACTTTCCTGGGCAGCAAAGGGCTCACCTTTCCTGAGCTGGAACAGCCAGAGTGGCTGGAAAAGCTACACTTCATGGTAGACATGACAGCGCACCTGAACACACTGAAAACAGCTCTTCAGGGGTAAGGACTTACAGCCTTACACATGTTGGAGGATGTTTTGGCATTCGAGCGCAAGTTGACAGTGCTTGCCAGAGTTTTACAGAAAGGCACATTGTCTCACTTCCCCAATTTGAGAGAGTTCAAACAAGGTCACGACATGATAATTTCGGAGTATTTACATTCTGCAATCATCGCAATGCAAACATCGTTTGGGAAACGCTTCTGTGAGTTCAGAGAGGAAAAAAACACATTATCCTTCCCGGTCACTCCCCTAAGCATCGATCCATCCCTACCGAATACGACTGCATTGTCAGGTGTGAGTCAACCTGACCAAGTATGATAAATATTTTAATTGCCTATTATTTTACGTATATTCATATGTTTTCATTGTTCAGTGAAATAGTCCTTTTATTTTTCAGGTTGACAGCTGGCTGACGTTATTTTTGGTTTGCTGCTGGCGGCAAATTTAAGTTTAGCGTTTTTCATAAACACAAGAAGGGCTCAAATAGACGTTGAGTATTTTACTTAAAAGTAACCTTCAACCCAACATCTTATTTTCGGAGTTCAAAATGTTTTTGTTGCATGCAGAAATGTAATTTCGTTTTCTCTGCAGGAGCTCATCAATTTCATAAATGCAACACATTATAGTTTGTTTATACATAGCATAAAGGCAAAACAAAACGTTGTATGCAGTGTTATTTCATTTTAAATGTCAAACGGGTTTTGCGGCTCCCAGTGTTTTCTTTTCTGTGGGAAACGGGTCCAAGTGGCTCTTTCAGTGGTAAAGGTTGCTGACCCCTGCTCTAGGCCTATACTCACTGGAATTCAGAAGAATGAGGGGCACCCTCATTGAAACCTATTGAATGTGGAAAGGCCTCAATAGATTTAAGTGTGGAGAGGATGTTTCCTATGGTGGGAGAGTATAAGACCAGAGGACACAGCCTCAGAATAGAGGGACATTCTTTTTGAATGGAGATGAGAAGGAATTTCTTCAGCCAGAGAGTGGTGACTCATTGTCACTGGTCACTATGGAGGCCAAATCATTTAGTATATTTAAGGCAGGTAATTCTTGATTTGTCAGGGCATGAAGGGTTATGGGGAGATGGCAGGAGATTGGAGCTGAAAGAGAAATGGTTAAGCCATGATGAAATGGCGGAGCACTTTCGATGGGCCTGATGGCCTAATTCTGCAGTACCTTATGATCTTGTAGTTTCAAAATGTCCTTATGTTGGGGGGACCAGTATGCATGATGGAGCTTGCAACCCTCTGCAGTTTTTTTCTGATTCTATGCAGTGGTTCGTCCATTTATTGAAGATCCTGGCACTTTTCTCTGTCCTAACCACTGTTTCTCCCTCCACCAATTAACACCAAAACAACTTAGCAGGTTCTTCAGCTCGCTGCATTTCATAATGCTTGCTGGTGGGGAATAATGACTTAATTTGCCCATGTAACAACTGTCAGCCACACTTTTAAGTAATTCATTATATGAAGTGCTTTGAAACATTTCGAACTGACGTCTGGTAAATGCAAATATTAATTGTGGTGATAAATGTGGATACGAAGATACTTTTGTTTGCTCTGTTGCTGAAATGAGCCGGCTGAAAATCCTCCCCTTGAATTTTGACTGCTGTTTCTAGAGTGGAAAATTCATGTTTTTTTTCTCTGAAATTTTGTACTCCTCAAAGGGTTAACATAATTAAACTCATTAATTTTTCCTAATGATTTTTCTACTTCATTGAAATTGTTAATCTGTAGAACACAGCAGTTGTCTTTCTGCTGTGTACATAACTTGTGTCTGGAGATACAAGACAATTTGAAGTCTCAATTGCTTCCCCACTTGACTTGACACAATTAACTGAGTGCATGACATGTTGATTGCTGATAGTCTCAGCTGAAGGGTGTACTGCTGCTAAATGTCATATTCCAGTGGGCAATTTGAAATATTCTTAAATATTTGATTGGCTTTGTAATTCCTCTTTTGGCCTCGCTATAGCTGAGAAAGTGGCAGGAGTTCATTAACATACTGGCTATTCGTATCCTTCACCCAAGGAGATCGAACTTGTTGACATGTGGAGACTGTAAATGTGTTTCTTGTTAATTCGATTAAGTACTGGGCTGTTTGTATGTTCCACTCTTTTAATTTGTAGCATTGCTGATCTCTTGCCATTCCCAGTAAATTACAAAGGAAGATTTTACATAATTTTACAAACAGTTCACAGGAACAGAGCCTTGTAACCTCGGGAGGATCTGTACTCAAGAGTGGCTAGAATATGGATTTCACTAGTACGGATAGTATTTGAGGCAATATTGACAGGGAAAGTAAGACCAGTGGATGATGGTAAAATGCATATAGGGCTACACCGATCAGTTTAGATGTGGAGAGAAAGAAAAGTTCAAAATAAATTTATTAGTGAAGTATGTATATGTCACCATACACAACTCTGGCATTCATTTTCTTGTGACCAAACTCAACAATCTATAGAATAATAACTGTAACAGAATCAATGAAAGACTGCTCAACTAGGGCAATCAACCAGAGTGTAGATGACAATAAACTGTGCAAATACAAAAAGAGTTGATGATAAATAAGTAAGCAATTAATATTGAGAACATGAGATGAAGAGTCAGTCCATTGGTTGTGGGAGCATTTCAGTGATGGGTCGAAAAGCCTGATGGTTGAGGATGGTAACTGTTCCTGAATGGTCTGCTTGTGAGTTATTAGTCCAATGTATAGGTGTTGCTGCATCCCCTCAAAGGGAGAACCATGTTATTGCTTGGAACATAAGACCATCAGATAAAGGAGTAGAATTGGGCCATTTGGCCAGTCGAGTATGCTCCACCATTTAATCATGGCTGATTTATATTTCCTCCCAACCCCATTTTTCTGCTTTTCCCTGTAGCTTTGATGTTCTTACTAACATACCCAATGACTTGGCCTCCACAGCTGTCTGTGGTAATAAATTCCATAGATTCATGTCTCTTTGCCAAAGAAATTCTTCCTCTTCCATGTTCTTTAGGGACATTCTTCCATTCTGAGGCTGTGCTTCCCCACTATTAAAAAAAAACATCCTCTCCACACCTACTCTGTCTAGGCTTTTCAATATTCGATAGCTTTCAATGAAATTCCCCCTCATTCTTCTGAACTCCGTCCGGTACAGACACAGAGGCATCAAACACTCCTCATGTTAACTGTTACATTCCTGGTATTATTCTTGTAAATGTGCTGTGGACATTTTCTCCAATACCATTTCATCCTGTCAGCATTTAATATTGATTTTTAACTCATTTTAATAGTGACCATATTTTGTGTTGTAAATATTCTGGACCCCATCTTTTCCACAACACTCTCACATTTTCATTCACACTTCGCACCTCTGACTATTTCTTCTCAGCTTAAACATGTTTAGCCCAAATTCAGGAAGTCTGTTTTGACATTGAAGGAGTTGCAAATTTCCATTAGGACACAAAGGTTGAAAGAGTATTCTGAATAAGGTCACGGCCAAAGCAAATGATTAGATGATTGGGCAGATAAATTTGGATAAAGAGACATTCGTAGAGATTTAATTTAGCAGTCGGTTCGACCTGTGTGGGCAGCCAGCCAATTCGAATCTTTGCCTACAAGAACTGCCTGCAGCTCAGATAAAGAATATTCAGGTGGCCTGCTTGTGTATTCCCTGAAATTTTCAATAATGTCTTTGTCATTCACGTTCACTTTGAATGACCTAGATGTCATTGTACATAAAATTTCAGGAGGTGAGAAGCCGTTGTAAAAATATAAGGAAGTGGGTTTTCATGAATATCTGATAAAAATAGTTTCCTTTAATTTTAATGTTTTATCAACTTTATATTTTTTGACTTGGATGAAAAGAACATCTCAGTGTTTTCACATGTTTCAATAAAATGTGTGGTGTTCCCTCTTAGATATATGTATTACCATTGAAATCAATTCACTGAAGAGGAGACAGCTATTAAATTGAATTTCCAATGCATTGGATAAAGGTCTTGTGATTATTTGTAAAGATCTACTGCTTTGCGTGGCGATTTATTTTAATTGCCTTTGTCAGGAAGGCTTTTAGAATTCTTATTTATTACATATTTACGAACACCATTCAGTCGGCCATGGATCTGCAAAATCCAGTAGTTCATTTTTCTACACTGGCGGAGCATTATGTTGACAATTAAAACAAGTTCTACACTTAGTTGATGTGGCCAGTAGTAAAATTCAAGGAAAGCATCAATTTTTCTTTTGAGTTTTGATATTGAAATTGATTAATTGAAAAATTCTGAAGTAAAACCTTTTATTAAAAATATTGCCCAATATGCCATTGTGTTGGAGTTGTTTTATTTTCTCAACGTTTTGTAAATATTATAACTTTACATTAGTGTCACAATGAAGCATGAAACATCCATGGATTTTGAGTTATTGGTTGTAATAGTGTCATTTATGTCCAGTTTTTTGGTATGTAATAGTGATATTCTGTTAACAAATTTTTTAACAGAAAAATTCGCAGAGGCGATTCCAAAGCAGAGGTTGATAGTTTCTTGATAAGTCAGGGCAACAAAGGCTACATGGGGATAGCAGGAGAATGGGTAGAGAGGGATAATAAATCAGCCACGTTAGAATGGCAGAGCAGACTTGATGGGCTGAATAGAGTAATTCTGCTCCTTTGTCTTATGATCTAACCCCTCTGTATCTTTATATGACTAGTGATTAGCCAGAATTAATTTGGAGTTTGGCACCCTTGCATTTTGTGCAAGATAGACAACAACTGTCAGGTAAAGTCTTGTGGCAGTGGGGTGCAATCTGTTTGACCTCTGGTTGGATTTATTCTCCCTGAGGGCCAGATGTTGCTGTTCTATTCATATCTGGACAGCAAACGGTGACTTGGCTGTGTTCGTTTTTTTTTCTCTTTCACTCTCCATGGAAATGCCCATACTGTGTGCTTGCTGTGGCCAGTATTAAGAATGTGACACTTGCCATCTGTAAAATTATGATGCAAATCCTTGCTATATTAATTTGGCAGAACACACTGTACACACTGAAATCTTTGTTTATGCATGCTTTTATTTTATTCTCTCTTTCAGTATCCCTCACATCATCTTTCTCTCAGTTGTTTGCACTTTTTCTCTAACACATTATATCTATCACTCCAGTCTCCTTTTCGCTTTTTCTCTCGCATTCTCTATTGTTTTTCTATCACTCACTTCAAGCACTCTGAATTTTCTTTTCAATCTCTTCTGCTGGGCTTTCATCTTTGCCCCTTTTATGCACTCTGCATTTTTCTGGTCTTTTTCATTCTCTTCTTCCAATCTCTTTTTTTCTATTTTTCACGCTCCTTGTGTCTCCAGCCTGTTCTCGTGGGGGTGGGGGGGGGGGGGTTCAGTCTTTACTTGCAATCTTTATGGAATTTGCTGTTGAATTGGATTTAGATTGGAGAAAAATTATACAGTTGAGAAGCTATGCTGTAATCGTAATTGCTGTGGTCAGAGGATAATTTTAGTGTTGAGGCTACTTTATTAATTGCTCATTTATATATATTATTGTTTCTTTTTTGCATTTCCACAGTTTGTTGTCTTCTGCACTCAGGTTGAACACCCTAATTGGCTGTCTTTCATTGGTTCTATTATAGTTATTATCCTATAGATTTGTTGAGAATACCCACAAGAAAAGGAATCTCAAGGTTGTATATGGTGACATATATGTACTTTGATAATAAAATTTACTTTGAACTTGTTTTTCCTTTGTCCAACAGAAGCAGGTATAACAGATAATAGTTACTGGAAAAACTAAATTGGGTTATTATTGTACAGCATAGTGAAAAGCTTCTGCTTGCCATCTGTACAGATCATTCATCATATCAGTGCGTTGAGCTAGTACAAGGGAAAACAATAACAGAAAGCAGAAGTGTTACAGTTACGGAGAAAGTACAGGCAGACAAAAAGATACAAGGCCATAACTCAGTAGTTTGTGAGGTCAAGAGTTATAAATGAATAGTCAGCTGTAAGACCAGAGTTCAATTTGTACCGCTGCCTGTAAGGAGGTTGTATGTTCTCTCTGTGACCGCATGGCTTTCCTCTGGGTGCTTCAGATTCCTTCCTCAGTCCAAAGACATTTGCTTAGCTTTAGTGAGTTGTGGGCAGGCAATGTTGGTGCTGGAAGTATGGCAACACTTGCAGGCTGTCCAGCACAACCCTCGCTGATTTGATTTGATGCGATTGATACTTGTCATTGTATGTTTTGATGTACATGTGACAATTAAAACTAGTCTTTATCTTTAGTTATTGGGTATCTACAGTACAGGCACTATAAAGATGAGTAAGCTGTGCTAACTCTGTCTTGAAAGTTAGTATGGTCTATAGATTTATCAGTCAGTATATAATATAGAAATGATAAAATCAGTGCAGATGAGTGGTCTGAAGTGTTAAAGGATCAAATGAGTAAGGGAATTCACGGTAAATATTTGGAATTTCTCCACTTAACTGTAAAATTCGGGGTTTGGTAGTGAAGGGAAAGGCTTTGAAATCTGTCTGAGCAAATGAGCTGGTGTGAGTGAGATGGTCTGTTGTACTTAACTAGTACCTCACACGGGCTGAGAACAAGCATTGAAACTTCCCAGACAGTAGAGATTCTGCAGATGCTGTAAACCCAGAGCAATACACACAAAATGCTGGAGGAACTGAGCAGATGAGATAGTGTATATAGAAATGAATCAACAGTCAACATTTTTTGTGCCAAGACCCCTCATCAGGGCAGAAACCTTCTAGGCGTGAGTTATGCCCTGCTGTTCAGACCTGTGCAAGGAAATAATGTCTCCTTCTTGAATGCAAGGATGTATTTTCTTTCCATTGTTAATTTTGCTTTGCCTGGTTATCAGGATATTTTGATTCCAGTTCTAATTTTTACAGTGTATGCTTGCACCAATTAGTTCAATACATTTTTTTTGTGACTGAATGTTTACTGCTAACTTATACGTAAGTGCTATTTGTGCTTTGTGTTGCGCATGACTGTTGGTACTGTGTTTTGCACCTTGGCCCCAAAAGGAATGTCATTTCGTTTGGTTGTTTTTATGTATGGTTAAATGACTATTAAACTTGAACTTTTCATTGGACATTATCACTCCTTGGACAGTAATTCCAACAATAGCTGGGAGGGAATAGCAATACTGTTTCATAATAAAGGTGTAGTAAGAGGTATAAGACTCATTCATCCTGAGGAATGTCAGCCAGCCATGCACCAGGAGCTGAAATACCAGGGTGTGCAGCAGAGTTAAATGCACAGTCACTTGTTTCTGAATGATTGATATAATTGATAATTGGGGTAATTGATATATTTGTGGCCTAAGGTAGAAGGAGTCAGTTTTAGAAAACCTAGCACATTTATTTTTCAGCATAGTCCCCTCCTACATTTACACACTTAGTCCAGCAGTTGTAGAGCATACGGATCTTGGACCTTCAGAAAGTGTCCACAGATGGATGATTGTTAAGTTTGTAGCCTAAGGTAGAAGGAGATGAGTTATACAGCTCTCGTTACATGCACATGCAGTTCAACTCTTTGAGTGATTATGCAGAAAGTTTGAAGTTAATAACTCATCTCCTTCTACCTTAGGCCACAAACTTAACTATCACCCCATGAGTTATTAACTGATGAGTTATTAACTTCAAACTTTCTGCATAATCACTCAAAGAGTTGATCTGCATGTGCATGTAAAGAGTGCTGTGTAACTCATCTCCTTCTACCTTCAGCCACAAATTTATCAATCACCCCTGCTGTGGACACTTTCTGGAGGTCCAAGGTCCGTATGCTCCACGACCACTGGACTACGTGTATAAGTGTAGGAGGGGACTATGTTGAAAAATAAATGTGCTAGGTTTTCTAAAATCGACTCCTTCTACCTTAGGCCACAAACTTATCAATCACCCCTCGTAAATACAGCTCAAGTTGTGTGTGTATGCACTTTTTAAAATCTTTTTCACCTGAAGTCTTGCAGTATCAGAGTAATGGGACATTTGGAATAAAGGAAACTTGAGCTGTTTACAGTAGCATTGCACAATCATGTTACACATAAGCTAATGCAGTTATATTGCACTAAATTACTTATTGAAGCTATATCATCGGAGTGCAAGCAACAAAGCAGCTAAAAGTCCTTTTCAGGTGAGATGGTTTTATTAGTTAGTAAGTAACATGGACAAGTGTAACTGTGGTCCTGGCTGCAGTGGTGCTGCCTGTACTCAGTGACCCAGTCATTGCAGCAAGCTCTCTCTCTCACTTTCACTGGTAATGGAAGCTTTCTGGAATCAGTAATCCTCTCGCCAGAGCAGTATCATCATCACTGTTACACAGTTCCTTCTTTTCTGCATATATCTCATGGCACTTCATACATACTCATTCACACACAACAGGCTTCTATTCATCGATTCTAGTTCCATCACCTTCTTTAGTCATTTGTGCCTCTGAACTTTGAAATGGAACGATTTCCAACTCAAATTTATTATCAAAGTACATGTATGTTGCCCAACATTCTCTCCAATTCTTTTTTTTACAGCTGTGTGGACCAACCATTGCTCTGAGCAGGAAATTTTTGTGCTGCCTGAAAACAGTGTGGCACGTAAAATTTTGGAATATGCATACTATTAATATTTAGAATAAAAACTGAAAAATCATATGCAGTTGATTTTATTTATAAATTGAAGGGTATAATAAAATACAGTACAACAAAGAAAATCTTTCACATTTCGTAAACTTTTCCTAGCTGCATCCAATTTCAGGTGGGCAATATGCACGGGAGCATTTCAGTTACTGCGTGGCCATACACCTGCACAGTTTATAACATTGATGTTACCATATAATGCCTCGAGATTCATTTTCTTGCAGGCATTTACAGGAAGATTATAGATAACCAGACTCAAATCTGACAAGCACCAAAGGCAAAAGAGGATGAGTGCAAATAAAAATAATGCTGCGAACACAAGCACAAGGGATTCTGCAGATACTTTAAATCCAGAGTTTCACACGCAAGATCTTGGCGATTCTTAGCAGGTCAGGCAGCATCGATGGAGAGGAAAAAAGAGCCAGCGTTTTAGGCTAAGATCATTCATCAGTCCTCTCCATAGATGATGCCTGACCTGCTGTTCTTCTAGCATTTCGTGTGTGTTACTGAGAACATGAATAGTGGGTGTCAGAGTTCTTGAAAGTGAGTTTGTAGGTCTTAGAACCAATTCAGAGTAAATGAGGAGTGAAGTTATCCACCCTCGTTCAAGAGCCTGTTGGTTGCAGGGTAATAATTGTTTCTGAATCTGGTAGCTTCGATTATCTTCCAAAATACTCCTACCACTATAAAGCTCAGTATTACAATGGCATTGCCTGTCATTAACAAGACCTTGTGTAAGCTTGAACCTGCACCCTGCTCATTCCACAGAGTTAGCCAAAGCAATATTATTGGTGAGACCAGCTAGCACATCTTCTACCAAGTGCCCCAGTGTTTAAAATGAAACTTTCTTTGCTCACCCAGAGTTTGAATAAAAATACTGATATGATTCATTGTTTACTGAGGCTAGTTTCTTAGACAATGAAGCAGCTGTACGATAGAGCATGTGGATTTTTCTTTCATTCTCAATTGCTGCTGTTTGACAAGCTAATTCCTGCTTTTAATGTTGACTGTAGTTCATATGTTTGCAGAACTTCAACCTGCCAGTAGATGGTGCCACTTACTTGCATGTTGCGCAATATTACAAAATAGCATCCGTGGATTTAAGTGAATTTTGGAACTTCTTTTAATATAAAATTGATTTTTTTTCCTGCAGCAATAAACATAATGTTCTTACAGAGAGATAAGATCAATAAGAAATTAATTTAACCTTTTCTTTTCTCTGAAGAAATATGATTTTGCAAACATTTGAACCCAGTGAACTCTTGCAATTTTAATCTTTCTCTGCACCAAAGCTGTGTTATTGTATATTACTGATAATTGAAAAATGGTAACATGTTTAAGCCTGGGATTCATTTAAAAAGGAAAGGCTGCAATATTAATCTGAAGAAGTATAATCAATATCTCTCGCAATTTTTGTTTAAAAAGTCAGTATAAAACAAAAGTAGATTTACTTTTTATTACCAGACTTGTGACTATTTTTCTGCAGTGTCTCGTGAGCACAGAAGTCAATAAAAATGGGCTTCTACATGAAACTACTTTGGTATCTGTCAGCATATATCTGAGGGACTCGGTCGCCTGTAATTATTTTCTCTGCCTTATAATGCAGCCGACATTGAAAGCCGATAGACTTGTCTAACATTCAAGCTGGGGTTTTATGGAAGCCAGCTGCCTGTTAATGCATGCTGTTGCCTTGATGCTGAATGCAGGCATCTTTCATGGATTACAAAACATAGTTCAGGAACTTATGTTTTTAATTTCGTTCACTTCCCTCTCTTGTCTCTACCTACAATTCCCCCCGCCACTGCATTCTGCCTTCACCTTCCTCCTGAGCTCTCGAAGGGTTTGGTCCTTTGCTGGGATTCCATTCTGTACTATGACCATTATTGGCGTGTGATCTTGGATAGTGGATGTCAGTAAACCTGATCCTGCCTCACCTTGTGTTCACTGGGGGGCTCAGAATCACTGCTCCATGTTAGGCTGATTTCTCCAACCCAGCCTGATCTGAAGCCATTTAAAGCACTTTGAGCTGTCTTATAATCAGAGAGTAGTATGGCCCAGAAGCAGGCTTTTTGGCCTATCGTGCACATGCCAACTAAAATATCCATCTGAGCTAGATCCATTTGTCTACGTTTTAAAGATAAAAATCAGCTTTATTTGTCACATGTACATCAAAATGCATTGCTTGCATCAAATCAAATCAGCCAGGATTGTGCTGGTTGGCCTGCAGGTGTTGCCGTGCTTCCAGCACCAACATCTACCGGGGCATAGGCCGCCGACAACAGCTTGCTAGAGTCCTCTGGCCTGGGCTGATCTTTCAAATTGTCCCCAGGTGTAGCCCATCTTCTTGATCCTTCCTCTCCCAGGGATGAGGTATTTGGAGCTTCTGGTGGCATTTCTGTAGCTCTGGGTTTTTACGGGATGGGGCCGCAAGCTCCTCCTTTCGAAGCCGGGCTTGGGACTGTCCATGGAGTTCCAGCACCAACACAGCATACCTACAACTCTCTAACTCTAATCGTGCATTTGGCCCATATTATTCTAAACCTTTCCTATCCATGTACCTGCCTTTTCAAGGCTTTTATTGTACCTGCCTCAGTGTGAAGATGTTGCTCTTCAGGCCTCTTTCAAATTTTTCCCTTCCCATCTTAAACTTATGCTCTCTCTTTTTTTGATTCTCTTTCTCTGGGGGAAAAAGACTGTGTGAATTCATCCTATCTATGCCCCTTGTGATTTTACACTGGAAAAACCGAGTAGCTGGGATCATGTGATATGTGGTTATAGTGGTCATGCCCAGCCTTCATCTCAGGCACTCACTGCATAATTTTGTTTTATTGCTTTTTACTTGGAGGTACAGCACAGTAACAGGACCTTCTGGTCCAACGAGCTCACACCACCCAGTTACATCCATGTGACCAATTAACCTACTAAACCATACATATTGACATGTGGGAGGAAGACCACACAGTCATAGTGAGTATGTGCGGACAGTGGCAGAACTGAACCTAGGTTGCCTGTGCTGCAGTAACGTTATGCTAATAGCTAGGCCACTGTGCCAGCCAGAGGGAATTCCAAGATTACTTGTAGCAATCTCACTGAACCATTGAGGACAGACCTCAAGAAGGAAGATGAACAGTGATGGAAAACCTTTCTACTTAGTGGGATATTGCTGTGCATGGAATGGTGCTGTGGCATTGTCTATAAGTATAGAGACTTCGTATTTTTTCCCATCATCAGCAGCCTTTTGTCACTTTTACCTATCACTCCCCAGCTCCTGCCTCTCTCCTCTCCCCTTTGTCTATCACCCCTACTCACTTGTATCCATCTATCACCTACCAGCTCTTGCTCTCCTCCCAGCCCCCATCTTTCAATTCAGGTGTAGGGTCTAGATCCAGAATATTGCCTATCCATTTCTCTCCACCGATGCTGTCTGACCTGCTGAGTTCCTCCAACATTTTTTTGTGCTGCTCCATAGAACACAAATGGCAGAAATTTTCATTTTTAAAAGGCTAAATAACATTGTTTACAGCTCTACCTAAGGAGGTGTAAGGCACTCCTTCCCTTCACTAGCCTGCAGGTCACCCTTGGGCAAGGTGTAGCATCAAGGTCATGTGAAGCCATGGGAGCAGGTGGTGGACGGTCGTATGAGCAGCTGGTACATATCACAATTCCTGGTTATGTGACCACTGATGACAGACAGACAATCTTGAAGAGCATTGATAATGGCTGGGGTCACCTGTCATGTAAAGACACCACCCAGAAGAAGGCAATGGCAAACTACTTCTGTAGAAAAATTTGCTAAGAGCAATTGTGGCCATGGAAAGACCTTGATCGCCATGTTATATGACATGTTGCATGATGTTGATGATGAAATAACATTATAATCGCTCATTTTATTTATTTATTTACGGCTCCTATTCCCACAGTGAGGTGCATGGGTGGTATACCCATTTGGAAAAAGAATTCTACTCTTGTAGAGTCATTCTTATCATCAGAGTGTCCCAAACCCTCGTGTAGCTATTGTAAGTCCAGTAAGACTGGCAAATTGTTCTATGTGGTAATTTTCAGTAATTATAAATTCTACTTAATCACATACATGGTACCCTGATTAAAAATATTTATTTTTGTGATAACTTTGCTTTCAATTGAATTAATGGAACATCTGTATTAATAAAACTGAACACTTACATATATCAAGATATAATTTTATAACACCACAATTTTTCTTTAAATTAAGCTCTTAAAAGCTGCCAAATTTGATTCCCTTGATTGATCACATCAAAAAAAAAGTCTACCCTGTCAGAAGGCTGGTTAATGAATAGTATCATGTAAATTAAAAACAGACTGAAATGGACTCTGGGCTTTCAGCTTCTTTGAGCAAGTCATTCAGGAGCTCTAGTCAGGTTATGGTTATGGAGTTATACTTCACAGCTGCAGTCAACTAACGTACTGTGCCATGACATAATGTACTGTTGCATATAATTTGTGATTGTTCTATTGATTGTGGTGTGATATTGTCAATGCTTGGTTCTGGAGTACTTTTCTATTTTTAGCATGCACCTCATGTCCTGGAGTCGGTGGTGGCATAGTCTGTGGGACGTTTGCAGAATACCCGTCTGCTTTTCTGTGGCTGTGCTGTGCGGGCATCATTTGCACTGTGTACCTTTCCACAGCCAATTTAACAGAAATCTCTAGGGTTGAGCTTAGTTCCATATATCCTGTTAAAAATTGCAAACAAGAATCAGCGAGAGAGACCAACACCCCTTTTGTGTGGACAGGCATCACGTGACCCTGTCATCCCACTTATGAGCAGATTTGGGAACTTTGCATTCAAAATTACATTCTTTATTCACCCCTACATGGGTCATTTCCAAAGATCTGCTTAAGTTAGTTGTCTATCGATTCTTGTGTGTAGAAGCAGTAGTTCCCACCCCAACCCATTTGAAATTTTGTGCAGCTTCCATCAGAGAAGAAAGTGACAAGGACTGGTTTTAATTTGATGCTCCTCCAAGCCTGCCAAAGTACACAGTCATTAAAAAGCAGTGTTGTTGCTTATATTTCAGAAGCATCTTGCCCCAGTCTCCTTTTAATTCTCTTGTCCTATGAAGAAAGCATAAATAAATATGACTGTTTTTTTTCTAGACTCAAATACAGCCGAGCTAATGTCCAATTAGTGGTCTTTTGTGATCTGTAGTTTGGCCAAAATTGCATTATCTGTGCCGGCTTGTGTTATATAATTGATTTGCAGTGCAGCTACTTAAACCTCAGTTTCCAACCCCCCCCCCAGCCCCCACCTCCACTACTGTACTCCTGATGCCAGCCAATATACTATTGAGAGAGATGATGAATTACCCCAACTTCTGATGCTAATGCATCAAGGAAGAAATTGCACGCTACATGGAGTGCCACTGACAGTAGCACTGCATCAGAGCTCAATGCAAAGGAAAGACTCCCAGTCGTAAAAAAAAATGGGGGTGGAATCTATCTCCGGGGCCCCTGCCAGTGTCAACAAGTGAATGTTTTAGGAGAAGAGGTGACATTCGGTAGGCTGCTGAAGGACTTGTTGGCACCAGATTGCGTTACTGTCACAGGCGCTAAGTTTTATTTTTGTATTGCTGGTGGGTTCTGCTTGCAGGAGTTGATGGAGCAGATTTATGACAGCTGCTGGGTACAACAAATTAAGTTGACAGTGATGTATGGGAGCATTATGGCATGATGATCCAGCCATAGCTCGGCTGGACTCCTCTTGCTACATTTGGCTCTTGTTAGTATCTGTTAGGCTGCTAAGTAATGAAATTCTATTGACTGACTTATGCTTCTCTTTCTCTTGCCCCCCCCTTTTCTCTCTCTCTCTCTCTCTTTCTTTCTCTCTCTCTCTCTCTCTCTCTCTCTCTCTCCTGTTTGTTCCCTTTCATTACCCCCTGATCCTACTCTTTCATTCTTCGATTCCCAGACCCACCCGACTGCAAGTAAGCTGCCCTTGAAGGAATCCTTCACCTTTGATGACTACAGGTTGGTATTTAAAAGAAAATGTTACAGAAGAAAATTCACGAGAAGGGCGACAGTATTTTTTTTAAATGTCTGTATGGTCCTGTGTAATATTTTGTCTGCAGCATTGTGTGGGAAACTACTGCCTCATTTTAATAATGTGGACTTCAGTGCATGTGCAATCCATCTTATTCATCTGATGTCCTTTCACTCAATTCCAAGATGTAAAATGCGTTGTCCTGGACGTTCTGAGAATGAGCGAAGGATAGCACGCATCAAAAATGACCTCAAAATCCTCTTTCCTCTAAATGCAACTTTTTGTAAGATGAGAAATACACAAGAAGATTCATTCTGGTTTTTCCGACGTCTGTGTGTAGCTGCTGGTTTTTGCACTGACCATGTTACCTACCAGTGAGTTTTCATTGCACTACATCCAGGTAGAGAGACCTGAGGGACAAAGTGGCCCACTCCTCCTTCTCGTGTTATGGGGATCAAAA
Organism: Hypanus sabinus; assembly: GCF_030144855.1. Taxonomy (NCBI): domain Eukaryota; kingdom Metazoa; phylum Chordata; class Chondrichthyes; order Myliobatiformes; family Dasyatidae; genus Hypanus; species Hypanus sabinus. The sequence continues at coordinate 196,836,694 of NC_082707.1, forward strand.
AGATGCATCAGAAACATTATTGGGGCACCACAGTAGCATAGTGGTTAGCACAACGTTGTTATAGCTTGGGGGCATCAAAGTTCGAAGTTCAATTCTGGAGTCCTCGGCAAGAAAGTTGCAAGTTCTTCCTGTAAGTTTCCTCCACTTTCAGATGTACCACTTAGTAGGTTAGATGATCATTGTAAATTGTCCAGTGATGAGGCTTGGGGGTTAAATTGATAGGTTGCTCAGCTGTGGACAGGAAGAGTGTGCTCCATAGTGATTTCTAAATAATAAAAAGTAACATTTGGAGTGCATGTTCTGAAGATTACTCCACATTTCTCACTGCTTCATGAGCACCAGATGCAATCTTTATTTTTATCACTAGTAAAAAGAGATCAAATATTGTGGAAATCTCAGCACACTCAATCCTTAGCAGTATAATTTATCTAGATAACACATACAAACAAGCTGGTTGAACTCAGCAGATCGGGCAGCATCTTTTGAAACGAGCAGTCAACGTTTCGGGCCGAGCCCCTTCGTCAGGACTGAAGAAGGAAGGGGCAGGGCTCCCATAAAGAAGGTGGGGGGAGGGGGAAGGTGCCTGGTGAAAAACCAATCGGGAAAGATCAAGGGATTGGGGAGGGGAAGCAGGGAGGGGATAGGCAGGAGAGGTAAAGGAATGTAAGGGGAAAGCATTATGGATAGAAGAAGAAGGCAGAATCATGAGAGAGGTGATAGGCAGCTGGAAGATGAGGCAGAGTGAAACTGGGATGGAGAAAGGGAGGGGGAGGGAATTACCGGAAGTTGGAGAATTCAATGTTCATACCAAGGGACTGGAGACTACTCAGACGGTATATGAGGTGTTGCTCCTCCAACCTGAGTTTGGCCTCATCATGGCAGTAGAGGAGGCCATGTATGGACATATCCGAATGGGAATGTGAAGCAGAGTTGAAGTGGGTGGCAACCGGGAGATCCTGTCTGTTGTGGCGGACGGAGCGGAGGTGCTCGACGAAGCGGTCCCCCAATCTGCGTTGGGTCTCGCCGATGTAGAGGCCGCACCGGGAGTAATGGATGCAATAGATTACCCCAACAGACTCACAAGTGAAGTGTTGCCTCACCTGGAAGGACTCTTTGGGGCCCTGAATGGTGGTAAGCGAGGAGGTGTAGGGACAGATGTAGCACTTACGCTTGCAGGGATAAGTACCCAGGTGGGAGATCTGTGGGGAGGGACATGTGGACCAGGCAGTCGTGGAGGGAATGATCCCTGTGAAAAGCAGAGAGGGGTAAAGAGGGAAAGATGTGCTGAGTGGTGGTCATCTATTGCATCTGGTGCTCCTGCTGCAGCCTCCACTACATCGGCAAGATCCGACACAGATTGGGGGACTGCTTCATCGAGCACCTCCGCTCTGTCCGCCACAACAGACAGGATCTCCCGGTTGCCATTTACTTCAACTCTGCTTCACATTCCCATTCAGATACGTCCATTCATGGCCTCCTCTACTGCCACGATGAGGCCAAACTCAGGTTGGAGGAGCAACACCTCATATACCGTATGGGTAGACTCAAGCCTGTTGGTATGAACATCAAATTCTCCAACTTCTGTTAATACCCTCCCTCTCCCTTCCCCAATCCCACTTTCATTCTGCCTCCTCTTCCAGCTGCCTATCACCTCTCTCATGATTGTACCTTCTTCTACTACCCATAGTGCTTTGCCCTTACATTCCTTCTTCACCTTTCCTGCCTATCCCCTCCCTGCTTCCCCTCACCCACCCCTTGATCTTTCCTCCGATTGTTTTTTCACCTAGCACCTTTCACCCTCCCCCCACCTTCTTTATAGGGCCCCTGCCCCCTCCTTCTTCAGCCCTGACGAAGGGTCTCAGCCCGAAACGTTGACTGCTCGTTTCAACGGATGCTGCCCGACCTGCTGAGTTCATCCAGCTTGTTTGTACATGTTGATTTGACCACAGCATCTGCAGTGTACTTTGTGTAATTTATCTAGTTGATTGTTATTAGTAATCCTTGAGAAACTCCCGAACTATCCTGAGGGCCACAGTTATTCCACTTCTGGCCCAAGGATTGAGGCATGCACTTTAAGGGATTTTTATTGAAGTTGAAAGGTTATGCTAATACCTAATGGTTATACACCTGACAAAGGCTAGCCTCACTCAGGTTCATATTCAGATAGGTATATTGTCATTTACACCTATGTGCAATGAAATTCCTTGCTGTCGTGAAGCTCAGAGTTGGCAGTAATGGTAATAATGAACACAATATGTACAGTGTTAAGTATAAAACAGCAGAGTGGTGAAGAGATTGTAGTGCAAGTTGAAATGCTGAAGTGTTAATAACTGAATATCTGAGAGAGATAAGAGTTATGAGTATGAAAGTATAACAGCACCAGTGGGAAGGGGTTGTGAAGCCGATGATTGCTTCAGAAATCTGATAGTGAGAAAGAAGCTGTTTTGAAGTATAAATGTCTTGCCTTTTAAAATGCTGTGTCTTTTCCCAGAAGGTAGAAGATAGTGAAGGGAATGGCCAGAATGACAGGCATCCTTGACGATGCTGTTAGCCTTTGTGAAGTAACACATCACATAGATGGACTGGAAGGAAGGATTGGGCCGTACTCATCACTCTCTGCAGGTTCTCTTAGTCCACAGCAAGAGCAGTTGCCATGCCAGGCTCATCATGGAGGTTACATGTGTGAGAACTGGAAATCGTCCCTTCAGCATCCCCACGTGAAGTCTTCCACTGATCCCATTTGATCTACTTTACAGATCTACGATTTATTCCTTTCCTGAGAAATATTTGATAGGCTGACATGGTAGCTTAGCAGTGAGCATGACACTGTTACAGCGCCAGCAACCCGGGTTCATTTCCCGCCATTGTCTGTAAGGAGTTTGTCCGTCCTTTCCGGGTGCTCCAGTATTCTCCTACATTCCAAAGTCATATAGGTTAATTGGCCAAATGGGTGTAATTGAATAGTGCAGGTTCATTGGGCTGAAAGGACCTATTATCGTGCTGTGTTTCTTAAAAAAAAAACAAAGTGTTTTCTCATAGCAGAACAACTGGAGTCTGATCTTTTGAATACACCGACAAGTCATGAGAATAGTATCCCGATGAAGGGTTTTGCCCCAAAATGTCTATTGTTTATTCCACTCCATAGATGCTACCTGACCTGCTGAGTTCCCCTCCAGCATTTTGTGTGTGTTACTCTGGATTTCCAGCATCTGCAGAATCTCTTGTGTTTACAAGTAGTGAGAGACCTGGAGGAAATAAAGCTGGTAAAGTCATCTTCCAGAGGTGTCCTCCTTGGTCTTGGCATTCAGTAAAAAGTAGCAGGACTGATGTTACTGGCCTTCAATCCTATTCCTTCTTTCTATGTGATTATCACTGATTCCCTGCCTCAGCTGAAATTTTGTGCCACATCCCATTACCTTTGAGTCCTTCAATATCAAAAAATAATTATTGATTTTGGCTTTATATATTTTCAACAGCTGTGTGTCCTCAGTCCTCAGAAGCAGAAAATTCTGAAGATTCAGAGATTTCTGAGTTGAGAATCTTCTTATCTCAGCTTTAACTGGGATTCCTTTGTGCATCGCCCCCCCCCCCCAATACTAGTGCAGTGTAGAGCTGATAGCTGAAGCATATATATTTCCTGAAATGTAGAATGTGATTTGCAATTGGCTACTTTCCGTCAGTGGTATCACAATGTAAATAGTGTGAATCTTCTATGTGATTTTTGTGTATGAAGAGTAACTGGCTAAATATTCACCCTCAGGGTGTATATTCACATGTGTTTATGCAGTTCCTTCCAAAAAATACAGAATGCTGAAGGATTTGGAAAGCATTAGTTACAAATACTTGCTTTCCAGTTTTGTAACTGCTGTATTCTCTGTTTGTTACAGATGGGCTGTATCTTCAGTCATGACACGCCAGAATCAAATTCCAACTGAAGATGGTTCCCGGGTCACTTTGGCCTTGATACCCTTGTGGGATATGTGCAATCACACCAATGGTTTGGTAGGTGAAAACCTCCATCTACGCAATATGAAAAGCTTAGTTCCACATGATGTAAACAATTGAGCATTCAGTACATTTACCACTTGAAAACAGCCCCTTGACACAGTTTCAGCATTCAGTTTGCCACTAATATTATGTGGTTACCTGTCTTTGCTAATATGAGGGGGTATAATTTAAAGCAATTTAAGAAAGTATAGGGGGGATGTTCTTTACCCAGAGTTATGGCTGCATGGTTTGGCAGTGGCAGAGGCAGATACATTAGGGACATTTCAGAGACTAAGATTTGCATATGAATGATAGGAAAATGGAGAGTTATCTGGAAGTGAAGAGTTCGGTTGATCTTGGAGTAGATTAAAAGGTTGGCACACTTTGTGTGCTGAAGGGCCTGTACTGTTCTGTAATGTTTTATGTTTCTATCCTCATTATTGCAGTCAACAATGAACTGTCTAATTTCTTCCAACAAATTAGTGTGACCCAGCCAACAGATTCCTGCATGAAAGCTTAACCCATGTGCTAGTGGAATCTCACTTGCCATCTGCTTTTAATGAACACTGTAGGACCAATGCAGAGAACCCATTTCCTCAAATGTGGTGTGTAAGAATGAGATTGATAACCTTAAATTTATGACCAGGAGCTGAGGAGGGTAGCTAGTAAGCACTTCATTTTGCAAAGAGCAATATAAATCTGGTGTTCTTCCTCCAATACAACTGTGGATATTGGGACAAAGGATGCTTCAGGAAAAGGTATGATGAACTTTAAGTGCAGCATACAAAGTTCTGGAAGAACTGAGCAGGTCGGACCGTATGTGTGGAGGGAGATGGACAGTCACACTTCGAGTTGTGGCCCGTACTAGGTCAACGTGGTAGTGTGATTGTTCGTGTAACACTATGCAACATCAGCAACCATGTGCTCCAGTTTTCTCCCACATTCCAAAGACATAGATTAGCAAGTTAATTGGTCACGTGAGTGTAATTGGGTTACATAAGCTTGTTTGGCCAGAAAGGTCTGTTACCTTTCTGTATCTCTAGATAAAAATAAGTCTGGACTGGTTGTAGAGTCTCAGCCTGACCCAGTCCTGATGAAGGGTCTCAACCCAAATCATCAAGTGCCTATTTCCCTCCTCAGATGCTGCCTGACCTGCTGAGTTCTTCCAATACTCTGTGTGTTGCTTCAGATTTCAGCTCTGTGTCTCTGTGATGAACCTTTATTCAGTATCATGAAATATTAAGCCAGAAATGGAGTTGCAGCACAAGATCAGCCATGATGTAACTGAATGGCAGCACAGACTTGGGGGGATGAATGGCCGACCCCTGTTCCGGTTTCCCAACAGCGAGTGATATTTGTTGAATTTGCTTAGTTGGTGCACTTCTGCCCAGGTAGAAGGGTTAACTGTCTGGCTACTCACCCATTGTGCATAAATTGCTCGATGAGGTGCAGGGAATCTATTGGGTCTGTGTTTGAGAAGTCACAAACCCCAAATAAAGGATGTAACATGCCATAGCACCCACAGGCACTTTTTACATGTTACTCTATTGTTGTGTCATGAAGATGCCATTTGTTGTAAGTGAACAACATTTGGGGATGGTTGAGTTGAATTGACTTTATTACTTACATCCTTGACATACATGAGTAAAAATCTTTGTTACATCTCCGTCTAAATGTGCAATGTGCTTTGGTAAATTGGTTTATCATTGTCATGTATACAGAAGTCCAGTGAAAAACTGTTTTGCATGCTATCCACACAGATCATTTCATCACAGCAGTGCATTGAGGTAGTGCAGGAGAAAACAGTAACAGAATGGAGAATGGGTTACAGTTACAGAGAAGAGGCAGTGCAGGCTTGCAATAAGGTGCAGGCCAAAATGTGGTTGATTTTGAAGTTATGAGTCCATTTTATTGTACTAAGGGAGTTTTTATTGAAACTGACTCCAAAGAATCAGAACTGAGTTTAATATCACCAAGATATGTTGTTAAATTTGTTATCATTGCAACACCAGTACAGTGCAATATGTAATAATAGAAAAAAAAACTGAATTACAGTAAATATACAGTGCTTACTAAAAGTGTTCACCCACTTAGAAGTTTTTTTACAACATTGAATCGCAGTGGATTTAATTTGGTTTTTTAAAAAATTTGACACTGATCAACAGAAAAAGACCCTTTTGCGTCAAAAACAGATCTCTACAAGGTGATCTAAATTAATTACAAATATAAAACACAAAATAATTGTTTATCTAAGTATTCAGTCCCTTCAAGTCAGTAGATGTACCTTTGCCAACAGTTACAGCCGTGAGTCTGTGTGGATGGGTCTCTATCAGCTTTGCACATCTGGACACATAGAAACATAGAAAACCTACAGCACAATACAGGTCCTTCGGCCCACAAAGTTGTGCCGAACATGTCCCTTCCTTAGAAATTACTAGACTTCCCCATAGCCCTCTATTTTTCTAAGCTCCTTGTACCTATCCAAAAGTCTCTTAAAAGACACTACAATTTTTCCCCATTCTTTTTTCCAAAACTCCTCAAGCTCTGTCAGATTACATAAGGATTGTGATTTCAAGTCCAGCCACAAAGGATTAAGGTCTGGACTCTAGCTTGGCTACTGCAGAATGTTAACTTTTGTTTTTAAAGCCATTCCTGTACAGCTTTGGCTTTATGCTTGGGGTCATTGTCTTGGTGGTAAACAAATCTTCTCCCAAGTCCTAGTTCTCTTCCAGACTGCTTCAGGTTTTCCTCCAGGATTTCCTCTATTTTGCTGCATTAATTTTACCCTCTACCTTCACAAGCCTTCCAGGATCTGCTACAGTGGGGCATCCCCGCACCATGATGCAGCCACCACCATGCTTCACGGTAGAGATGGTATGTTTTTGATGATGTGTGGTATTTAGCTTATGCCAAACATAACGCTTAGTCTGATGGCCAAAAAGCTCAATTTTGGTTTTATCAGACCACAGAACCTTCTTCCAACTGACTTCAGAGTCTCCCATATGCCTTCTGGCAAACTCTAGCTGAGATTTCATGAGAGTTATTTTCAACAGAGGCTTTCTCTTTGCCACTCTCCCATAAAGCTGCGACTGGTGAAGCACCTGGCAACAGTTGTTGTGTGTGCGGTCTCTCCCATCTCAGCAACTGAAGTTTGTAACTTCTCCAGAGTTGTCCTGCATTTCTTGGTGGCCTCACTCACTAGTCCCCTTCTTGCACGGTCACTCAGTTTTTGAAGACAACCTGCTCTAGGCAGATTTACAGCTGTGCCATATTCTTTCCATTTTTTTGATGATTGACTTAACAGTGAGGTGAAGTGAGGGCCGCTGCGGGTCAGAGTTAACCATGGATATTGCGTCCTAGCTGTCTAGGTACACAAGTCTGGGCAGTACAATATGGAGACCAAGCTGTTGCCCATGTAGCAAGCTCCCCCTCTCCACACATCTGATGAACCCAAAGGAATGGCAAAGACCGATACAGTTCAGTACGAACAGCTTTGCAGGAGTTGCTGGTCAGCGTTGAACTCAACCTAGGATTGCTTTACGGACTCCAGCTCCAGATTGTTCCCTCGTGGTTTTCTCCCGAGGCCCTCCCCATGAGTGGGTGTTGCCACAAGGCAGCTGAGGTTTGAGATCAGAGTTTTCCTTCTCTGAGATGAGCTGCCAACCACAGCTGACAAGCCCCATCTGTCCAAAGTGACTGGTACTCCAACGGATATTCAGTGACTTGGAAATTTTCAAGTATTCATCTCCTGACTTTGCTTTTCAATAACCTTTTTGTGGAGTTCCTTGGCGTGTTATTTTGTCTTCATGTTGTAGTTTTTGCCTGAATACTGACTCACCAGCAGCTGGACCTTCCAGATACAGGTGTATTTTTACTATAGTCAATTGAGACACCTTGACTGCACACAGGTGATCTCCATTTAACTAATTACGTGACTTCTAAAACCAATTGACTGCACCATTGATGATCTGCTGTGTCATATTAAAGGAAGTGAATACTTATGCAATCAATTATTTTGTTTTATATTTGTAATTTATTTAGATCACTTTGTTTTCACTTTGACACCAAAGAGTCTTTTTCTGTTGATCAGTGTCAAAAAAGCTAAGTTAAATCTACTATGAATCAATGTTGTAAATAAAATATGCAAACTTCCAAGGGTGTGAATATTTATTATAAGTACTGTATATATTCAATAATTATGTTTGTTAAGTTGTGCAGAAGTAGAAACAATAATGTAGTGAGGTAGTGTTCATGGGTTCAGTTTCCATTCAGAAGTCTGATGGCAGAGTTGAAGAAGCTGTTCCTCAATCATTGAGTGTATGTCTTCAGACTTCTGTACCTCCTTCCTGATGGTAGCTATGAGAACAAAAACTGACCTGAGTGATGGAGGTCATTAATGATGGATGCCGCCTTTCTGAGGCACCGCTCCGTGAAGATCGATAAACTATCATTTGTTTTTGTCTCGTGATATATGGAAAGAAGACATATTTCCCCTACGATAGAGTGGATGTGCAGAGGATGTTTCCATTAGTGGCAGAGTCTATGATTAGCGGGCATAGCCTCAGAATACAAGGACATTCCTTCAGAACAGAGAAGAGGGGGAATTACTTTAGCCTCAGGGAGGTAAATCTGTAGAATTAATTTCCAAAGACAGTTGTGAAAGCTAAGTCATTATACTTAAAGGTTTACAGGTTTGAGATCAGTTTGTTTATTCATTAATGTGCTGTGTCGTATGATGTAGGTGATCATGCTCTTTCCATGACCATGATTGTTCTTGGCAAATCTTTCTACAAAAGCAGTTTGTCGTTCTTCTGGGTAGTGTCCTTACAAGTCTGGCAAACCCAGCCATTATCAATACTCTTCAGAGATTGTCTGCCTGGCATCAGTGGTCGCATAACCAGGACTTGTGAGATGCACCAGCTGCTGATATGATCATCCACCAACTGCTCCCATGACTTCACTAGACCCTGATTATGGGCAAGAGGGTGCAGCTTAGCAGGTACTACACCTTGTCCAAGGGGACCTGCAGGTTAGCGGAGGGAAGGAGCGCCTTACACCTCCTTTTGAGAGAGATGCATCTCAGTAAGATCGTCAAAGGTTAGGGGGGATCTTTTTTTTTTGCAAACTTCTTGCTCGTCAATCTTTGTGTGTAGTTTTTCATTGATTCCATTGTATTTCTTTGTTCTACTGTGAATGCATGCATGCATGAAAATAAATCTCAGGGTTATATATGGTGATATGTATGTATTCTGATGATAAATTTACTTTGAACTTTGAGAAGTCTGAAGAATGGGGTTGAAAGGAAAAAATAATCGGCCATGATGAAATGGTGGAACAGACTTGATGGACTGAATGGCCTAATTCTGCTCCTGTGTCTTCTGGCCTTATGCTGTTTTAAACACACAGGTCATTTAATCCATATCCTAAATTATTACAAAAACTTGGGAGATCCCTGTTTTCTGTGCAACTTCTATATACACCCTCTTTACGTTCAGCTCTTCCCTTTGTAGATCACAACTGGATACAATTTGGAGGATGACAGATGTGAATGTGTGGCTCTGCAGGATTACAAAGCTGAAGACCAGGTATGGAAGAAAATTATAGGTTTCATATTTCTCAAGGGATTTGTAAAGAAAGCAGCATTAGCATCATCGCATTATAGTAATGGTACTTGTAGGCAAGGATAAAATACTTGTGTTTTTTACAGAAATGGCATTCGGTGCAGAGAAGTTGAGAATCTGCTTTTTCTGGGATGAATTTATTTAAATCTAAACTCTAGACAAATAGGACAACGAGACTGGGGATGTGGGGAAAAATAACTTGAGCAGTTTTGAGGGTTTAAATGCTAACCCTCACCTTTGTCAATGCCTGTGCTTCATTTCCCACACTGTTTTTTGCTTAAATGTGTTACTGTTTCAGTAGGACTTCCCACAGTTTTTACACATTGTCTAAAAATGCATCAAGCTTGGGTTAAAGTGAAAGTCTTGTCTGAACACTCAGCTCATGATGAGCCCAGACTCTTCATGTAGGTAATTGAAGTCACAAAGTGAACATTCAGGAGCTTATCATGGAGAAGTTACCCAAATCAAACTTGCTGCAGCTTGGGGTCGGACCTATGTACCTTACTAGCTTAAAGTATACAGGGGAATACTAGTGAAAACTGTCATTGGGGTTGTTTGCTGAACATTTAAGCTACATTGGAGTGCATTGGCATAAAGTGTGAACAGTATCTGCTCTATATTGCCAAGTACCACCATCTTTAGTTAATCAATGAAAAATATATATGAACCTGTTTGGATCTTGTTGACCACACTTCCAGTGTAAAGACCCTGAACAATCTTTTATTTTTACTATTCTTCTATATACACTTATACTCCAACTAAATACTCTATTAAGTACATGGATAGGAGGGGTGTAGAGACCTGTGGTCCAGATACAAGATGATGCAACTAGGCAGAATGACAGTTTGGCACAGACTAGATGGACTGAATGGCATGTTTCTGTACAGTAGTATATTTGTGCATAATAATTTAAAGAAGATGGGAACTTGTTTCAAATTTTAAAAGATCATATGCAAAATTTAATAATGCAGGTTTGTGTTTGTGTAAAGTCTTGAACAAAGTAATCTTGATGCGTACTTGGATCAAAAAGGTTTACAGGAATGTGGGCCAATCATGGGCATATGGTTCTAGCTTAAACAGGAATCTGAATTGGGCCTAAGCACCTATTTCTGTTCTGTACTACTGTATGACTCTATCATTTGAAAAGATCTCAAGGCACTGAACAGCAATGTCATAAAACAAAACTTGACAAGTATTAGTACCAATGATCAAAATTTGGTTGTTAAAAAGCATCTTTTTAGGAATGAAAAGTCATTGAGCAGAGGTTGATAGGTTCTTGATTAGTCAGGGTGTCAAATGTTACCGAGAGAAGGCTGGAGAATGGGGTTGAGAGGGATAATAAATCAGCCATGATGGAAAGGCAGAGCAGGCTCGAGTGGCCTTATTCTGCTCCCATGTCTTACGGAAAAGGTAGAAAAGGTATGAGATTTAAGAAGCCAATTCTGGACCTTAAAGACTCAATAGATGAAGCCATGACTACCAGTAATACTTCATAAAGGTAGTTACAAACCTTTTGTGATTGTGAGATCTTCCAAACCACTTACACCCAGTAAAGTACTTTTAAAATGTTGTTGCTGCAGTGATATGAGAGATGTGACAGTTAATTTTTATGTAGCTGTAAAATAAATTAATCAAATCATCTGATATTTGATGAGATGATTATTGATCAGAACGGAAATAAAACAATTCCCATTCTCCTCTCTATGGTCAGATGGGCCTCAGTTTAAAAGTCCCAATCAGTATGAGTCACCTTGGATAAATAGTTCAGTGCTTGTTGCTGTCAGCCCAGGGGATAAAGCCTTCACCTCCGGAGACCAACAGGAAGTCATGAGATAATTTACATAGAGCCATCAAACTGGCAACACAAGAACAAAATCCAGTCACAACTCTGCGACAATGACACACGCAGCGTATGGCAAGGACTGCGTACCATCGCGGACTTCCAAGAGGGAACACAGCAGTACATCCACCTCGCTCACAGACAAGCTGAATGCTTTTTATGCTTGATTTGAGATTGATAGGACTGAACCCCCGAGGAGAGCTGCCGACAAGACCTGCGTCTTGGTCATCTCCGTGGCTGAGATACGTAGAACATTTCAATATGTCAACAACCACAAGGCAGTGGGGCCGGACGGCATCCCAGGGCGCATCCTTAAAGTGTTTGCTGAACAGCTGGCTGGTGTGTTTACGGACATTCTTAATTTCTCCCTCTCTCCGAGTGTAATGCCCACCTGTTTCAAATCATCCATCATTGTCCCTGTACCTAAGAACACTAAGGTAGCATGCCCTGTCACACTCGCCTCAATAATAAGTAAATGCTTTGAGAGGCTAGTTAAAGACTACATCTGCAGTGTGCTGCCACCCAGACTGGACCCCCTACAATTCGCCTATTAATGGAACTGGTCTACCAATGACGCCACAGCCACAGCACTACAGTCCATCCTCCCTCACCTGGAGAAGAGTGATGCATACGTTAGAATGCCATTCCTGGACTACAGTTCCCATAATTCCCTCCAGTCTAGACAGGAAGCTCAGAGACCTTGGCGAGCACCCCACCTTGTGCTGCTGGATCCTAGACTTGCCACTGGGATCGTTGAAGGAGGTAAGGATGGGCTCCCTCACCTCTACCTGTCTGTCCCTCAACACAGGTGCCCTCCAGGGTTATGTTCTGATTCCCCTTCTCCACTCCCTTTACACCCACAACTCTGCTGCAACACACAGCTCCAATCCGCTGATCAAATTCGCAGACTTTGATCAGTCTTATTTCTACCGGTGATGAGACAGCCGACAGAGGAGAGGTTGACACCCTGACGCAGTGGTGCCGTGATAACAACCTCTCCCTCAATGTCCAAAAATCAAGAGAGCTGATTGTGGATTACAGAAAAAATGGAGACAAGCTCACCCTGATCAACATCAATGGATCTGCTGTTTTGCAGGGTGAGTAGTTTCAAATTCCTCAGTATACACGTCACTGATGATCTCACCTGAACTGTACACACTGGCTTTGTAGCAAAAAAAAAGCACAAGTGCGTCTCTTCCACCTCAGGCGACTGAAGAAATTCTGCATGGACCCCCAAATCCTTAAGACCTTTTACAGGGCACCATTGAGACCATACTGACTGGCTGTATCACCACCTGGTACAGGAACTGCACCAGCCTTGATCACAGGGCATTTCAGAGAGTGGTATGGACAGCCCAGCACATCTGTGGATGTGAACTTCCCTCCATTGAGGACATTTATAGCAGCAGGTGCAGAAAGAAGGCATGAAAGATCACTGGAGACACCAGTCACCCCAACCATAAACTGTTTCAGCTTCTTCCGTCTGGCGAACGGTATCACGGCATTAAAACCAGAAACAACAGGCTACGGGACATCTTTCTACAAGCCATTAGACTTTTGAATTCACATGTCCGTACACTGTGACACACAAAGATTTTTACTTCCTCATGTTGTGGTATGGATGTAAGATTTAAATAAATTCTAAATTATGGAACAATGCTTTATTAGTATGTTCCTGAAATAATAACCTGGATGACAATGATCAGATTTTTAGGATTAAAGATGCTAAGAAGCTAGACTAAGAAATTAGACTATTGAAGTATAAGGCACCATGGGAGGGTTAGCACAATTCTATTAGAACTCGGGGCATCAAAGTATGGTTTTTGATTCTAGCACCATCTGTAAGGAATTTGCATGTTCCTCCCCATAACTGTGTGGGTTTTCCATGGGTTCTCTGGTTTTCTCCAACGGTCCAAAGGTGTTCCAGTTAATAAGTTATTTGGTCATTGTAACTTATCCTGTGATTTGGCTAAGGTTAAATAGGTGGGTTGCTAGGCAGTGCAGTTTAGTATTTTAGTTCATTCCTATAATTGCCTTGTTTGCTCATTCTGTTTCAAGAGATTTTTCGTTGTATAGTTCAAACAATGAAAACATTTCACTCTTGTGCCTCTGCATTTCGTTAGTTATTTACGATAAGTTTTCTTTTTAGAGTTCCCTGTAAAAAGGAGTTGAAAATACAGTAAGCCTTGAATCCTTTTAGGAAAATGTATTTGCAAGTTAAGCCAAGACTGCTTAAAAACTCTTATTCAAATAGGAGACTTTCTCTCTGAGCACTAAGATCTGAGACTTGGAGTTGCATGGTTACGGTAATTTGCCAAATAGTCTGTACTCAGCTCACACAGAAAATACTCAATTTTTCAGATCTACATTTTCTATGGGACTCGATCCAATGCTGAATTTGTGATACACAATGGATTTTTCTTCAATAATAACTCTCACGATAGAGTGAAGATAAAACTGGGAGTAAGTAAAAGTGACCGACTCTACGCAATGAAGGCGGAAGTTCTAGCACGTGCTGGTATTCCAACGTAAGTACCCTATAACGGTGTTCTTTCCCTTTCTCATCGTTCTGTTATTTTTGTGTTTGTTGCTGTACTAATCGTTGTATTTACCATTTATTATCAAGTATGTTGTTTATTCTCTGACTGGCACAAGAGCAAGGAATCAAAGCACCTTGATGGAAATGAGAATAAGCTGTTCTGATTTTCTGTCACAGTCCTAGCCTTTTGGCCCAATGAGCCTGCTCCAAACAGAAATCAATTGACACTCATCCAAATAAACTTACCTAAATAAACACTATGGTGGCCTAGTGGTTGGCACAACACTATTACAGCTTGGAGCGTCGGAGTTGTCCATAAGGGGATTGCACGTCCTCCCACAGTGACTGCATGGATTTGCTCTGGGTACTCTGGTTTCTTTCCACAGTTTGAAGATGTACCAGTCAATAGGTTAATCAGTCATTGCAAATTGTCCTGTGATTAGGCTAGGGTTACTTAAGTGGGTTGCTGGGTAGTGTGGCTTGTTGGACCAGAAGGGCCTGTTCTGTACTGTTTCTCTAAATAAAATAAAATAAAATGAGTTAATTAATCCCACATTTCCATCAACTGCTCTTAGATTCTACTCACTAGTTATGCACCAGTTCTCTTCCCTGAGAGTATATTGCTTTATAAGTAATAAACATATTACTCAATAATAAGTATACTGCGTTATATACTGTTGTGGGAGATGTCCTCCCAAGGGGATGCCACGGAGACTGGCTTACTGGCACTGAACATGGGTCTGTGCTGCAGAAAGGGAAAAGGGAGAAGAAGGGAGCAGTAGTGATAGGGGATTCAATTGTCAGGGGATGTGAACGGGATGCCCGAATGGTATGTTGCCTGCCTCTCAGGTCAGGACGTCTTAGATCGCCTCGACAACATCTTGGAGAGAGGGAAAGCAGCCAGATGTCTTAGTACATATTGGTACCTATGACATAGGAAGGAAGAGCAAAAAGGTTCTGAAAAAGGAATTTAGAGTGCTAGGCTGAAAAATGAGTAGCAGGACCTCCCAGATAGTAATTTCTGGATTGCTACCTGTGTCACTTGACAATGAGGGTAGAAACAGGATGATTTGGCAAGTTAATGTGTGGCTAAGAAGCTGGTGCGGGGGCATGGCTTCGGGTTCTTGGGTCATTAGGATCTCTTGTGGAGGAGGTATGACCTGTTCAAATGTGATGGGTTGTACCTGAAACCGAGGCAAATGAATATTCTTGCAGGCAGGTTTGTTAGAGCTGTTAGGGAGGGTTTAAACTAATTTAGCGGGAGTAGGAATCAGAGTGAAGGGACTCAGGATAGGATGGATGGTAAAAAAGCAAAGATAGCGTACAGTCAGACTGTCAGGAGGGGCAGGTAGATGATAGGACGTAATTGGAGCCAGCAGGGTGAGTATCAGTGCATTAGGGATGCAGAATCAAACAGGGTAGCAAATGCAGCAGTCAGCGTAATATCTCAATGCACAGAGTATAAGAAATAAGGTGGATGATCTTGTTGCATTTTTACAGATTGTCAGTTATAATGTTGTGGCCTTCACTGCATTGTGGCTGAAGGATGGTTGTATTTGGGAGCTGAATGACCAAGGTTACACTATGTAACAGGGATAGAAAGGTTGACGGAGAGGGTGGCGCAGCTCTGCTAATAAAGAATGGCATCATATCAGTAGAAAGATATGATATAGGATTGGAAGATGTTGAATTCTTGTAGGTTGAGTTAAGAAACTACAAGGGTAAAAGGACCCTGATGGCAATTATATACAGGTCTCCCAACAGTAGCTGGGTCGTGATTACATCAGAATATAGAAAAGGCACTTCAGAAGGGCAATGTTATGATCGTCATGGAGAATTTCAACTTGCAGGTCAACTGAGAAAATCAAGTTGGAAATGGACCCCAAGAGAGTGAGTTTGCTGAATGCCTGCAAGATGGCTTTTTAGAGCATTTTGTTGTTGGGCCTACTAGGGGATCAGCTTACTGGATTGGGTGTTAAGTAATGAACTGGAAGTGATTAGGGAGCTTAAGGTAAAAGAACCCCTAGGAACCAGTGATCACAATATGATTGCGTTCAATTTGAAATTTGAAGGTAAAGCCTGATGTAAGAGTATTTCAGTGGAGCATAGGAAATTACAGCAGTATGAGAGTGGAATTGGCCGAAGTAAATTGGAAGGAGATGCTGGTAGGGATGACAGCAGAACAGCAATGGCTTGAGTTTCAGAAAAAAATGAGAATGTGCAGGATAGATGTATTCCAAAAACAAATACTCAAATTGCAAAATAGTTCAACCGTAGCTGACAAGGGAAATCAAAGCTAATGTAAAAGCAAAAGAGAGAGCATTCAACAAAGGAAAAAATTATTGGGAAGACAGAGGACTGGGAAGCTTTTAAAACCCTACAGAGAGCAACTAAAAGAATCATTAGGAGGGAAAAGATGAAATGAAAGCAAGCTAGCAAACAATATAAAAGAGGATAGTAAAAGCTTTTTTAGGTATGTTAAAAAAAAAGTGAGATAGAGTGGATATAGGACTGCTAGAAAATGAAGCTGGAGAAGTAATAATGGGGACTAAGGAAATGGCAGATGAGCTAAATTAGTATTTTCATCAGTCTTCACTGTGGAAGACACTAGCGATGTGTCAGATGTTGAAGGGTGTGAGGGAAAAGAAGTGAGTGCATTTACTGTTACAAGTGAGAAGGTGCTCAAAAAGCTGAAAGACCTAAGGGTACATAAGTCTCCCAGACCAGATGAACTGCACCCTAGGGTTCTGAAAGAAGTAGCGGTAGAGATTGTGGAGGCATTGGGAATGGTCTTTCAAAAATCATTGGATTCTGGTATGGTGCCAGAGGACTGGAAAATTGCAAATGTCATTCCACTCTTTAAGAAAGGAGGAAGGCAGCAGAAATAAAATTATAGACCAGTTAGCCTGACTCAGTGGTGGGAAGATGTTGGAGTCAGTTGTTAAGGATGAGGTTATAGAGTACTTGGTGATATAGGACAAGATAGGACAAAGTCAGAATAGTTTTCTTAAAGGGAAAATCTTGCCTGATGAACCTGCTGGAATTCTTTAAGGAGATTACATGTAGGATAGATAAAGGGGATGCAGTGGTGTTGATAATTTTGACTTTCAGAAGGCCTTTGACAAGGTGCCATAGGCTCTTAGCAAGTTAAGAGCCTATGGAATTACGGGGATGTTTCTAGCATAGTTAGGGCATTGATAGCAAGCAGCGAGTGGGAATAAAAGGATCGTTGTCTGGTTGGCTACAAGTGTTTAATGGTTTTCCACAGAGGTCGGTGTTGGGACCGCTTCTTCTTATGCTGTATATCAGTGATTCAGATGATGGAATAGATGGCTTTGTTGCCATGTTTGCAGATGATATGAAGATTGGTGTAGGGGCAGGTAGTGTTGAGGAAAGAGGTAGGCTACAGAAGGACTTAGACAGATTAGAAGAATGGGCAAGAAAGTGGCAAATGGAATACATTGTTGGAAAATGCATGGTCATGCACTTCTGTAGTAGAAATAAATGTGCAGACTATTTTCTAAAGGAAAGATGCAAAGGAAGTTGGGAGTCCTTCTGCAGAACACCCTAAAGGTTAACTCGCAGGTAGAGTCAATGGTGAGGAAGGCAAATGCAATGTTGACATTAATTGCAAGAAGTCTAGAATACAAGAGCAGGGGTGTGATGCTGAGGCTTTTAAGGTACTGGTGAGGCCTCACCTTGAGTATTGTCAACAGTTTTGGGCTCCTCATCTAAGAAAAGATGTGCTGGCATTGGGGAGTGTTCAGAGGAGGTTCACATGGATGATTCCGGTAATGAAAGGATTATCAAATGAGGGACGTTTGCTAGCTCTGGGTCTGTGCTCGCTGGAATTTAGAAGGATGAGGGGGAATCTCACTGAAACCTTTTGAATGCTGAAAGGCCTAGACAAAGTAGATGTGGAGAGGATGTTTCCCATGGTGGGGTAGTCTAGGTCAAGAGGACACAGCCTCAAGACAGAGGGGCATCCACTTAAAACAGAGGTGTGAAGGAATTTGTATAGCCTGAGGGTGGTGAATTTGTGGAATTTATACACAGGCAGCTGCGGTGGCCAGGCTCGATGAGCCAAATGTTCTAATTCTGCTCCTAAGTCTTATGGTCTTTTGGGTTTCCACTATGGAAGGAAAGATGGAAGATCAGATTATTATTTAAATGGTAAAAGAAGGCAAATGGAATGTTGGCCTTCTGTGCTAGAGGGATTGAATTTAAGCACAGGGCGGTTATGCTGCAACTGTGTACGGTATTGGTGGGGCTGCATTTGGCATACTGTGTGCAGAGGACGGTCACCAGGTTGATTCCAGAGATGAGGGGGTTAGACTATGGGGAGATGTTCAGTCACCTGGGACTGTACTTGCTGGAATTCTGAAAGATGAGAGGAGATCTTATAGAAACATATAAAATTATGAAAGGCATAGATAAAATAGAGGCAGGAAAGTTGTTTCCACTGGTAGGTGAGAATAGAACATAGAATAGTACAGCACATTACAGGCCCTTCGGCCCACAATGTTGTGCCAACCCTCAAACCCAGCTTCCCATATAACCCCCCACCTTAAATTCCTCCATATACCTGTCTAGTAGTCTCTTAAACTTCACTAGTGTATCTGCCTCCACCACTGACTCAGGCAGTGCATTCCACGCACCAACCACTCTCTGAGTGATAAACCTTCCTCTAATATCCCCCTTGAACTTCCCTCCCCTTACCTTAAAGCCATGTCCTCTTATACTGAGCAATGGTGCCCTGGGGAAGAGGCACTGGCTGTCCACTCTGTCTATTCCTCTTAATATCTTGCACACCTCTATCATGTCTCCTCTCATCCTCCTTCTCTCCAAAGAGTAAAGCCCTAGCTCCCTTAATCTATGATCATAATCCATACTCTCTAAACCAAGCAGCATCCTGGTAAATCTCCTATGTACCCTTTCCAATGCCTCCACATCCTTCCTATACTGAGGCGACCAGAACTGGACACAGTACTCCAAGTGTGGCCTAACTAGAGTTTTATAGAGCTGCATCATTACATCGCATCTCTTAAACTCTATCCCTCGATTTATGAAAGCTAACACCCCATAAGCTTTCTTAACTACCCTATCTACCTGTGAGGCAACTTTCAGGGATCTGTGGACATGTACAGGGATCCCTCTGCTCCTCCACACTCCCAAGTATCCTGCCATTTACTTTGTACTCTGCCTTGGAGTTTGTTCTTCCAAAGTGTACCACCTCACACTTCTCCGGGTTGAACTCCATCTGCCACTTCTCAGCCCACTTCTGCATCCTATCAATGTCTCTCTGCAATCTTCGACAATCCTCTACACCACGTACAACACCACCAACCTCTGTGTCGTCTGCAAACTTGCCAACCCACCCTTCTACCTCCACATCCAGGTCGTTAATAAAAATCACAAAAAGTAGAGGTCCCAGAACAGATCCTTGTGGGTCACCACTAGTCACAACCCTCCAATCTGAATGTTCTCCCTCCACCATGACCCTCTGCCTTCTGCAGGCAAGCCAATTCTGAATCCACCTGGCCAAACTTCCCTGGATCCCATGCCTTCTGACTTTCTGAATAAGCCTACCATGTGGAACCTTGTCAAATGCCTTACTAAAATCCATGTAGATCACATCCACTGCACTACCCTCATCTATATGCCTGGTCACCTCCTCAAAGAACTCTATCAGGCTTGTTAGGCACGATCTGCCCTTCACTAAGCCATGCTGACTGTCCCTGATCAGACCATGATTCTCTAAATGCCCATAGATCCTATCTCTAAGAACTAAGGGACATAGCTTGAAGATCTGGGCAGTAAATTTTGGATGGAGATGAGGAGGAACTGCTTTTTCCAAAGAGTGGTGAATCTGTGGAATTCTCTGTCCAATGAAACAGTGGAGGCTACCTCAGTAAATATATTAGAGACAAGGTTGGATAGATTTTTGCATAGTAGGGGAATTGAGGGTTATGGGGAAAAGGCAGGTAGGTGAAGATGAGTCCACGGTCAGATCAGCCATGATATTGAATGGCAGAACAGGCTTAATGGGCCTGCTGGCTTGCTCCTGCTCCTATATCTTATGTTCTTATGTACTTCACGTTGGTCAGCCAACCAACAGACCTGTACATCTCTGGGATGTGAGAGGAAACTGGAGCATCAGTAGGAAACCCAGGGAGAACGTGCAAACTCAGCAGAGCCCATGTCTCTGGCGGCGTGAGGCAGAGGCAGTACCAGAGCCCCAGCCAGTCCCTCCACCAGCACCTTCATTCACCAGGGTGATCTTCCCTCCAACTCCACTCATTGTCTCCGGACACTGAGAGCAGTCGCCTATCAACTCCTCGGACATGAATTTCTATCTGTATGGTGACTTATAAAGGATTTCACAATTAAATCAAATAGTGCGAATTTAGAAAATATATGGTTTCAGGGAAAGTTTACTCATGCATTTATTTTTCAGGGATATTTTTGACATTGCCAGTATTTTTTGAGAAAGAAATGGAGGAAGAGAGGTGAAGATATTTGTGTGGCAGGGAGGAAAATCCCTGAGCTGGAGGTACAACCGTAACTTGTGGAGCAATTTACTTTAGTGAAGATCAATAGGACTAAATTAGAGGCTTGTTGGTCTGGAATAGATTATAGAGATGCAGAGAAGAGAGACTGTAGGGGGTTTGAAAGTAAGTTTAAATACTTTACAACTGAGACATTTGCTATACTGGGATCAAACAAATTCAGAGACACAGGGATTGCAGGTGCTGGAATCTAGAGGAACTCAGTCATGCAGGCAGCAACTGCGGAAGCAGAGGTCTGATGTAAGAGTTTTGACCAAATGATATTTGACCTTCTGAGTTCCTCCAGCAGTTTAATTTTTACAGCAAACAGATTCAGTTTATTCTGAAAAGTATATATAATAATAGTATATTTACTTTTTCCATCATTAAAGAAATATCCAGTTATGAATTGTTTAATGTACTTCAATGGCATTCATTTTCCAATTTTGCTGGTGAGGTGTTCCAACTACAAATCTGCACCTCCCATGATTTCCTCTGTCCATTGGTTTTAATCAGTGGAGACCCATGGGCAAAACAGCCACAATTTGTCAAATGGCTGATGATAAGGCTTCTGCCAGCAGTAAATTCAGAAAGTCACCATCTTTAATTGTGCTAAGTGGGTGGCAACAAATAGGGAACTACGATCTCTCTAAACATGGGATTAGATGTGGCCCATTCGTGGGGGAATGGGAAGATAATGGGAAGTTCAGGATTTCGGCCAAGGCAGGGAAATCAGGTCTCACTGGCATGGTAGTCTAGTGGTTAGCACCACACTTTACAGTGCCATTGTTAAGAACGTGGTTCAATTCCCATTGTTGTCAGTAAAGAATTTGTACATTCTCCCCCTGAACATGCGGGTTTCCTCTAGGTGCTCCAGTTTCCTCCCAGGTGTCAAAGAGGTATGGGTTAGGACCAATAAATTATAAGCTGCTATGTTGGTGCCTGAAGTATGGAGGTACTTGTGGCCTGTCCACTGCACATCTCAGATTGTGTTGGTCATTGACACAAACAATTCATTTCTCTGTGTTTCGATATACCTGTGACAAATGAAACTGAACTTCAAAGCTCCTTTGACCACATCTGTAATTTCTGGTTGCTACTTTGCAGAAAGAATCTGATAGCATAAAAGAAGGTGCAGGACTGATCCATAAGGATTAGCTTTGAGGAAAGATTGTCTAAAATGTAATCGTTAGTTGGAGACAAAGGACTGTGAGAGATTTCACTGAAGTATGTAAAACTGAGTGTCCTACATATGCTGAATAGAAATGACCGCTTGCAAGGAGGCCAATAAGTTTTAGGTAATTCAGTTCGCATTTCCTGAGGTTCCACAACCAGGAATGTGTTAACTAAGTTTCGCTAACAGCTGCTGGTGTGTTTGCACACTCTCATCATGTTCAGTAAGTCCGTGGATGGTTCACATGCCATAACTGGCAAGGATACTGGCTGATAGGTTCTTGATTAGTCAGGGCATTAAAGTTACATAGTGAAGGCAGGAGAAATGGGGTTGAAAGGGATAATAGATCAGCCACAGTGGAATGGTGGAGCAGACTTGATGGGCCGAATGGCCTAATTCTGCTTTTGTGTCTTTGGTCTGATAGAGAATGAGGAACTCTAATTAGTCTGAGTACCTCTTTCTCAACTGGGCATGTGGACACCATGAGCAGAGTCAGTGGCTTCTGTGCCATAAATTTCTGATTCCATGATTCAGAGCTAATTTATAATGTTAGGTGAATAGGCTGAATGTACTTCAATTAATAAAAGAGAAACTGGAAGTAAATTGAGGAGCTGAAGACTTTTTCTTTCTTTATGTATGTTCTAAATTGATGCACAAAGCTTTGACATGGTTAATTCAGGCTTTCCATGGACTGACAAAGTACATTTTCTACCCACCAACTATCTGTTTCCCCAAGCTTTAAGTGCAATCTAGGTTCTTCTGCTGGGCGAGGATTGTATTATTTCTGAAACTTCGAGTAAGTTAAATTGGTCAGAACAAATTAAATGCTGTATTCACCATAAAGATTCTGTGTTTCTCCTGAAAGAAGTGTTCATTTTTTTAACATGCTGTGCCTTTTCATTTTGAGTATGTATCACAACTAATTAAAGTAACAGTTAATAAAGGAAGCAGATATAACCTGTTCTCCAAAATGCTACGTGCTTTAGAACATTTTGTGTGACTCCAAAAGACAACCTTACAGAGATGAAACTTAACACTGAATCGACCTCATCCTTGCCTAAGTCATATTATTCCTCAGAATAGAGGGGCATCCATTTAGAACACAGATGAGGAATTGCTTTACCCAGAGAGTGGTGATTCTGCAGAACTCATTGCCACATACGGCTGTAGAGGCCAAGTCATAGGATATATTTAAAGCAGAGGTTGATAGCCTCTTGGTTAGTCAGGGCATCAAAAACTATGAAGAGAAGGCAGAAGAATGGGGTGAAAGAGATAATAAAGCAGCTATGATTGAATGACAAAACAGACTCAGTGGGCTGGATGGCTTATGGCCTTATTATTTATGGCATTAATGGGATAAGTCATCTTGGTTCCCCTAATATCAAGTTCTGACACCAATTCTGGCTAATTTGAAAGTGGACAGTTTTTCATTTTCCCTCATTTTAATATCTCATTAGGTCCAAAGAAATGTGGAGTTTTCTTGTACATAGCAGTACCAGCTGAAGTGGATTTCAGTGATAAAACTGAACTGGTTAAAAGCAAGAAGTGCCCCAAAACAAAAAAAAAATGTCTAGTACAATTTCCTCTGATCACAAATTCACTGTGTAAAATCCTTGACTAGCCAAGGTGTTCATAGCCGTGCTCTATGAGAAAGATTTTCCTGTGAATGTCCCAATCTTCCACATGGCTTCTGCCCGGATCAATAAGAAATCATTATACCAAGCATGACGTGTGTCCTATTGCTCTACAATAAAGCCTTAACAACAACTGTTCTCTTTTCACTCCTCACTCACTGATTTGATTAATCTTGGTATTTCCAAGGACATAAAAGAGGCTACAGAAGCTGGAATCCTAATTGATCCTGATGCAAGGTTTTTACAAAAAGAATTTCAACAAATTCTTTCCCCCTTTAGATGCTGCTCGACCTGCTGAGCTCCCCCAGCAGATTGTTTGTTGCTTGATTATTTTCTACTTCTTGTTAACTGAGTACAGGAATACCACTTACAGCAAACTCAAGCTGTAAGATCTCTCATCTTGTTTCCCAGCTAAAAGAAAGTGGCATTGCACTGCAGGACAAAAGTACCAGGGGGTGCACTGAAAAATCACCAAAAAGGATAATGATCAGTATTCCTTGGGTTCAGTTCTCACTTTTTCAATTCCCAGAGCAGAACAAACACACACACTGAAAGCTTAATTACTAGATATCGGCTGCATTAGATTGTACATTAATAATGCAGCCCAACTAGATTACTATCTATTAACTTAAATAGCTGAGTTGAATCCTCCTTTAGTGATGTTCTGTTCTATCTACTGGTACTTTATCGTGAGCTGCAAGAGTGAAAATCTAACGCCATTACAGGGGAGATATAATCAGACTGCTCAGCTTTAGTGCCATTGTAGAAGCTGATGATGGGACCGGAGTACATCACAAAATTGCTTTCATTTTAAAACCCTGCTCAGACTCTCAGGTTTTCTTCTGCCGGTCTCTTAAATTTAAATAATCCCGCAAAAGCTGCACACGCAATATACTGGAGGAACTCAGCAGGTCAGGCAGCATCTGTGGAAATGAATAAACAGTCGACGTTTTGGCCCGAGACCCTTCTTCAGGACTGAAAAGAAAGGGGGAAGACACCAATATTAAAAGGTGGGGGGGGGAGGAGGATAGCTGGCAAGTGATAGGTGAAGTCAGGTAGATGGGAAAGATCAATGGCTGGAGAAGAAAGATTCCTATAGGAGAGAAGAGTGGACCACAGAAGAAAGGGAAGGAGGTGGGGACCCAAAGGGAAGCGATTCGTAGGTGAGAAGAGGTAAAAGACCAGAGAGGGGGAGGAAAAATTTATTTTACTGCAAGGAGAAATTGAAATTGATGCCATATAGTTGGAGGCTACCAAGATTTAATATAAGATGTTGCTCCTCCACCCTGAGGGTGGCCTCATCTTTGCACAATAGGAGGCCATGGACCGAGATGTCGGAACGGGAATTAACATGTTTGGCCACTTTGAAGTTGCTTTTGGCAGATGGAGCAGAGGCACTCAATGAAGTGGTTCCCAATTTATGGCAGATTTCACCAATGTAGTGGAGGCAAAAGATAATTGACATGTCACACTCCTAAACTGTGAAATTCAATACGTAAAACTACAAGGGATGCAGACTCACTTGACACTTTTAAACACCAGGAATGAGCTATTCCTTGCTTTTTGCTAACATCTTTTTTATTAGTTTTCTTCATGTTTGGACTTTATCCCATTGTAAAGCACTTTGAACTACATCATCTATGTGAAAAGTGCTCTCTAAATAAGTTGTTGTTGTTGTTATTATAATCTCTGATATATCTGTGCTTCCCTCAGGTCCAGTGTGTTTGCTCTGCATTGCAGTGAGCCTCCAATCTCAGCCCAGCTGTTGGCTTTCCTCCGGGTGTTTTGCATGACTGAAGGTAACTCCTGCATTGTGCGGTGGTGGGTGTGGGCGTGGATCTCGATATGACTAGACCAGTGGAATCGTAGAGAGATTAAGCATGGAAACAGACCATTTGTGTTACCAAGTCTACACTGAGCACTTAGCAAGCGTGTTTACTACAATCCTGTCCTAACCTACTCTTCTCTTGTTCTCTCCCTCCCCCACCCCCAGATTCTGCCACTCATCCACATTTTACAGATATCTATTACCCTATCCATGTACACATTTTTTTGGGATGTGAGAGGAAACTGGAACACAGCACCTGGAGGTCCAGCTTGGTCCCGCAAGGCAGCTCTATGAGGTGTGCCACTGTGTCACCCTGTCAGGAGCCAGTCTTCTTCTTTGTGAGCCCTTATTTCCCAGTAGAGCATAGGCCATTGATGACCTCCCATCTCCTCAATGGTGTGGTTGGAGTTCATCAGTGTTTCTGCACAGGGGATTTCCCTATACAGCTTCAACAGTTGGCCAGCCTTACCCATTTCTACCCCTCACAATGGGGGCACAGGGTTGAACTTCAGAGGCAGTCAGTAATGAGAAGACTCAAATTGACTCTCTTGAATTACAAGGAAAATCTGAATGAGTTACAATAAATTCTTGAAGTGAGATCATCCATGAAGCAATTCATATGATCTACAGCATCAGTGAGGTTTTGAACTTGTTGCTGACAAGTCTTTGTGGGCATTGGCCAGCTCTGGATGTATAATGATGCTCTAGCTCATCTGCATCTCTTCACATAATTTACCTCAGTCATCAATGACTATCTTTTGCTAGTTCTCAGATTTTCCTAAGTAGGACTGGGTCAGCAGTAAGGATGGCAAATTCTTTTATTTATTACCTTTACAGTAATTGCTAAAAGGCTACTTTGATTTGTCATTCAGATATATTGAGAACTGCTATTAATATTGTCCTTTTTCCTGTTAGTGTTATCTATTTTTTTCAAGTAAAAGGCTTTAAAAGGATTTGAGTAACCTGCTCTTTATTTATGGGCTTCCCCCCCCCCCTTTTGTTCTAATTTTGGATTCCAGCTGTTAGTTGTATCAGACTTTAATAGTGAAACCCATGTTTGTATTTACTTTCAACAAAGGATGAGCCAGGCAGATGATCCCTCTTACAATAGTTCTGCCTCAGAGTATTTATCTCAAGGTGCTTACTCTGTGAATCTGCAAATCTGTGAGTCATTTGGAAGCTGGAGATGACCTGTCCTGGTGTGGAGGATCATGTATGTGTATGGGTGGCAGGGAGGAATGGGGTTTGTTCTGCTGTGCTTTTGTTGTTTGTTGTGATCTGCCGAGCATTGTGGGCATACTATGTTGGCGCCAGAACATTCAGCAGCTCTTGCGGGCAGCCCATAGCACATCTTTGGAGCAACTGACACATTTTGCTGTATATTTCAATGTACTTACTGCCCATTATGCCATTGGCATTTAAGGCAGCAATGAAGTTCCTCCATCTCTGGCTGTGTTCAGGACTTCCTTCATCATGTCAGTAGCTTCCTCTCAGTTTTCACTATTGTCTGTCATGCAAGTCCTGTGTGGAGACTCAGGAATGCCATCCGTGTTCAGATGTGGGATTCTTCATTGACTGGTCAAACAAAATCGTTACGGAAACAGCAGAGTTTTTACCCCTGAGCTGAACCCTCAAGCCCGGAGGACTGGTGGACCACTCTTGCTCTGTCCTCTACCCTTTGACTTGTTTGGCATTGGTGACCCTACCAAGAGCCAAAGCATAAAGTCCTGACTCCAGCCTACACAGCTGTCTGGGTCACTGAGGCATGTAAGCTTCCAAACTATGACAAGGTTGTGGTCTTCTTGGAGGTTTGATGTACGTGTGATAAATAAAACAAATCCTGATAATAAACCTCATTTTCCCAAATCTAAAACTGGAAAAATACAGGACAAGTGTGAATGATTTCATCTTCAATTTTGTCATTTTCTCTTCAAGTGCCTCTTTGCAGTTGACCAGGTGTGTTAGGTTTACACCATGGTTGCATTCATATTTTGCATTTGTAGCCAGAGAATCACCTTCAATATCTTCACTTTTCTACTGTTCCCTTTGGACTCTCCCTGAGGACTCTTTTCACCCAACACATTTTCTTATCTGCATTCATCGCCCTGGCGGCATCAGACAATGTCACGGCGGTTTTCCAAATGTACAATAATGGCTCCAAAAATAACTTAATAGCATTTTCTTGACCTCCCTAATTCCTTCCAAATTGCTGTGCTTATAACACTGGACTGGGTAAGTAGAAATTTCCCACAAAACATTAGAGACTGATGTCATTATCTTTGGTTACTGTCATAAATTGGTAATAAGCCAACACATTTGACCCTCAGACAGTCGTCTGTCTGAAACCGAACCATATTGTTCATGATCTTCAGGTTATGTTTGACTCTGAGATGACTTCCAGACCACATCAATTTCCACTGCCTGTTTCTACCTTTGTAACATCACCCAATGACACTCTTCATTTTACTTATTATTGAATCCTCCTTCCATATTTCAATGCACCCCTAATGGATCCTGCTTTGCGTATCCCTTTGTAAATCTGAGGTACTACTTAGAGAGTGTGCACACAAGTCAAGTCAAGTCAAGTCAAGTCACTTTTATTGTCATTTTGACCATAACTGCTATGTACAGTACATAGTAAAAATGAGACAATGTTTTACATGACACAGTACAAAAATTAGACTGAACTACGGAAAAAACAACACAGAGAGAAAGAAACAACAACTACTCTAGACTACAGACCTACCCAGGACTGCATAAAGTGCACAGAACAGTGCAGGCATTACAATAAATAATAAACAGGACAATAGGGCAGTAAGGATTCAGTCCAGGCTCTGGGTATCGAGGAGTCTGATAGCTCGGGGGAAGAAACTGTTACATAGTCTGGTCGTGAGAGCCCGAATGCTTTGGTGCCTTTTCCCAGATGGCAGGAGGGAGAAGAGTTTGTATGAGGGGTGTGTGGGGTCCTTCAAAATGCGGTTCGCTTTGCGAATGCAGCGTGTAGTGTAAATGTCCGTGATGGTGGGAAGAAAGACCCTGATGGTCTTCTCAGCTGACCTCACTAGTCTGGAAATTCACATGCTTGTTAGTTGAGATAATAAAGGTACTTACCAATAAATACAGATCCTCTCTGTGCGTAACGGATCGTTATTGTTGAGGATTAATACTTGAGGGCTAATCCTTGTTAC
The DNA here is from genome assembly GCF_030144855.1 of Hypanus sabinus. NCBI lineage: Eukaryota > Metazoa > Chordata > Chondrichthyes > Myliobatiformes > Dasyatidae > Hypanus > Hypanus sabinus. The sequence goes on from NC_082707.1 coordinate 196,865,053, forward strand.
ACGGGGGTTAGTGAGAGTGATACTGGTCCGCATTCTTTATTTGCTTGCTCAGGAGGAGTGCTACTGGTCCCCTTTACTTTGAGCTCAGGTAAGCATATTTCCATAGGATAACTTGCTTGTAGCAGCTCTGGTTTTCCAGATTTAAAGCCCAAATTAGCCCTACAGCATGGACCTCGGTTGTTAGCCCCTATATTGAAAATTTTAAAATTTTTAATCTTGGGCTCTGTACATCATTTAACTTGACCTTTCATTACAAACCTGGCAGTGTGCTTCGCGTTGAGATGACATGTTCATTTCTTGAGCATGGAAGGGAGCACATTGGGCAAAGCAGAACCTCATTTATAATCAAAATCCTAAATAAATTCAGTGTAAATTTACTATCAAAGTAAATATATGTCACCATATACAATCCCGAGATTAATTTTCTTGCAAGCATTCACTATAAATCCAAGAAACACAATAGAATCATTGAGAGACTGCACCCAACGGGACAGTCAAACAACTAATGCACAAAAGACAACAAACTGCGCAGATACAAAACAAACAATAATAAATAAATAGATAGATAATTAAATAATATTGAGAACATGAGCAGAAGGATCATTACAGGTGAATCCATAGGTTGTGGGAACAGTTCAGTGATTGAGCGAGTGAAGCTCTGGTTCAAGAGCCTGATGGTTGGGGGGGGGGGGGAGTAATAACTGTTACTGAATCTGATGTTGTGGGTCCTGAGGGTCCTATACCACCTTCTTGATAGGACCAGTGAGAAGAGAGCATGGCCTGGGAGGTGGAGGCCTTTGATGATGAATACTGTTTTCCTGTACATTCCATGTAGATGTAGTCAATGGTGAGGAGAGCTTTACAAGTGATGGACTGAGTTGAATCCATTACTTTTTGTAGGATTTTACTTTGGCATTGGTGTTTCTATACCAGGCCGTGATGCAACCAGTCAATATACTTACCACCACACATCTATAGAAGCTTGTCAAAGTTTTAGATGTCATTCCAAATCTTCACAAATTTCTAAGGAAGTAGAGGCACTGCTGTGCTTGCTTCGTGATGGCACTTACATGCTGGACCCAGGACAGATCTTCTGAAGTGAATTTAAAGTTTCTGACTCTCTCCACCTTTGAAACCCTGATGAGGACTGGCTCATGGACCTCTCGTTTCCCCCACCTGAAGTCAATAATCAGCTCCTTGGTCTTCCAGTAGACAAATATAAGGAATAACAAAATAATTATTACCCTGGATCTGATGCAACACAAAAACAACATTAGATAAAGAACACAATAAATATAAATACATAAGATAGCTTATATACAGAGATTGATTATATGTCTATAAAGTGACGCTAGACACAGGAGTGTCTGTACATAAGGCGACTGACAGGAAATGATAAAGTAGTGATGATTGGGGGTGTGGAGGGTTAGCAGGTGGAGGTGATGATTAGCCTTACTGCTTGGGGTAAGTAATTGTTTTTGAGTCTGGTGGTCCTGGCATGGATGCTACATAGCCTCCTTCCTGATGGGAGTAGACTAACAGTCCATGAGCGGAGGGGGGGTGGAGGAGTATATGATGCTTCATGATTTGGCTGGCTTTTTTCTGGCACCTTTCTGTAAGTATGTCCTGAGTGGCAGGTAGGCTGGAGCCAGTAATGTTTTGGGCAGTGTTGACTACCCATTGAAGGGATGTAATTATTTAATTTATATCCTCATGAAGTGTGTTCTTCACTCCTGCCCTGTGACAATGCATCACAAATTTTAAAATTCCATTATCTGATTGCTCTTTCTAAGACTACTCTGTACAAATTTGCACATGACAGCAAGGCACATTTAAAAACTGTCTTGCTCTGAAGCTGTTTAGAGTATTTAAAATATTTAAAAGTTGCGAAATAATATTCCTTCATCAAGTGCATGTATTCCTTATTTTTTCATTGTAATATTGTACAGTTCTCTGCATTAAATTATATCTTGCATTTGTTTGTTTCCTTGCTTATTTTGCCAAATTCATTCTATGTTTAGCCACTGATTGTACTGCTTTCATCTCTCCCCACTGCCAGCATCACAGGTAGCTCATGAGGAAATGTGACCGCTTTGCGTAAGCTCCTCAGTCTAAGATATTTACATTTATGAGCTCTAATATTCCCAACGCTACAAACCAGGAAACCCCACTTACCACTCTTTTCTCCATCCCTTCATTGCCATAACCATGCTTTTGCATATTTTCTTTTCTCTCTTCACCCACCTTCTTCAAACATCATGTTCACCTTGAATCTGCACTGCTCTGAGTTTGACTAATTACTGATCATGAGAAACTCTGCCAATGCCTTTTGTAAATCTGAAGGTTCCCTGGAGGGGTTACTGCCTCAAGGAAACTGAGGAGGTTAGCTGGAACAGGATCTTTGTCTCTGGGTTCACATCGGTTATGATTCATTTACTCAGCCTCCTGAGCCTTTTGCGACATTCACCCAGATTTGGCAGATAATCATCTTGACTCCATCTATCGATCTTTATCTTCATTGCTACTCTTGAGACCTTACGCCAGCAAAAATGATTTTTGATGTTTTAAAAAAAAAATCAACTAACGTAATGCCTATAATTTTGTGGGGAAAGTGGTTCAAATTTCCTTTGTGTGAAAGCAGTGCTTTCAATTTTCAATTTTTCCTAACACAAACACAGGAGATGCTGCGAATGCTTGAAATCCAGAGTAACACATACAGAATGCCAGAGGAACTCAGCCAGCAGGTCAGGCGGCATCATAGGAAAGAAATAGAGTCGACATTTCAAGCTGAGACCCTTCAAGATTCCTGAATGAAGGGTGTCGGTCTGAAACATTGACATTTTATTCCTTTCTATAGATGTTACCTGACTTGCCAAGTTCCTCCAGCATTTTATGTGTGTTACTCTGGATTTCAAGCTACCATTAAGGAGGAGGTAAAGGAGCCTGAAGATGTACACTAAACGATTTAGGAATAGCTTCTTCCCACCGCCAGCAGATTTTTGAATGGACAATGAATCCTTGAAAAATACTACGCTTTTTATTACTTATTTTTTGCTCTCTTTTTGCACTAATAATTATACATCTTATTAAAATCTATAGTTTTTTGTTACGATTTGCACTGTTATACTGCAAAACAACAAACTTCATGTGGTATGCCAGTGATATTAAACATGAGTCTGATTAAGATTGAGGTATTACTTCCTATTTTCCCTTCTTTGTATCTTTGCTCTAAGATCATTTTATTTATTTATTGAGCTACAGCATGAAACAGACCTTTCCGGTCTTTTGTGCCTCTCAGCAAGCCCCAGATTTCATCCTAGCCTACAGGACAATGACCAGTGTAAACAGCTTATCCACAGACACTCAGTTGAAATGTTTGCTCTTTTTAGGTACCTTTCATCATCCTGCAGATAGTAAACCCCAGGGCCTGCCTAGAGAGCCTGTCCATTAGTTTCACCCTATAAGCTATGCCCTCCCATTAAGCCAAAGATATGGAAAATCTCACGTACAGAACCAAAACAAATTTTAACATTCGACATTTCGGGCCGAGACCCTTCATCTGGACCAGTCATGAATCTTGATGAAGGGTCTCGGCCAGAAACGTCGAATGTTTATTCTTTTCCATAAATGCTTCCTGGCCTGCTGAGTTCCTCCATCATTTTGTCTCTGTTTTCTTTGGATTTCCAGCATCGGCAGATTTCCTTTGTTTAAAATACAGTACTGAGTCAGACAGGTGCAACAACCATGGTAGCGCGGCGGTTAGTGTAATGCCAGGAACACAGGTTCTGTCCTAAAATTGAACCCGAGTTCTGGTGTTAATGTGACATTATAAGGAGTTTATATATTCTGGAAGGAGTTTGTACATTCCCCCATGACCATATGGGTTTCCTCCGGGTTTTCTCCTACAGTCCAAATACATAAGAGTTAGTAGATTAATTGGAGATATGGGTGTAATTGGGTGGTGCGGGCTTGCGGGGCTAGAAGGGCTGTTTACTGTGCTCTATCTCAAAAGTATAAGTAAATACCCAGATGGAAGATGAGGTGCTGATCCTCAAGCCTGCTGTAGTCCTCATCATAACAAATGAGACTGTGAGAAATACAGGCTTTTTTTTCCTGCCCCTGCCTTTGTAATGCAAGGTAGATCATTAATCACGGTGATTTCAGAAGATTAATTGTATTTTTTCAAAACTATTAAGAGCAGTTGGTGATCCTTGAATCTTTTATTTCATGATTACTTCATACAGGGATCTGATCTCAAGTAAAGTAGATTGCACTTGACCTTTAGAGGGGTAGAACCTTTCAACACGCTGTCTATTCCATTATTGTCATGTAGTCCTTTGGTTAAGTTTCATCTTTGTTGTTGATAATTAATGGAGTGAAAGATTCCAAAGTTCGTATTTGTTGAAGCATCTTTGAATTGTCATTCCTGTTGTGTGCAGCCAGGTTTCCCATTGTGTGGACTTGCCAATAGCAATGATGTCCCAAATATCAGGAATTTATTTAATGTTTGAGGATAATGTTGTCTCCCCATCATCATCCCCTCAAACCACAAGACGTAAGAGCAGAGTTAGGCCATTTGACCCATTGTGTCTGCTCCACCGTTCCATCATGGCTGATTTATTATCCCTTTCAACCCCATTTCTCCTGCCTTCTCCCTGTAACCTTTGACGTCCTTACTAATCAAGAACCTGTCAATGTCCGCTTTAAATATACCTGATGACTTGTCCTCCAGAACTATCAGTGCCAACAAGTTCCACAGATTCACTACCTCTGACATCCTCTGGTCAATCTAACTCACCCCTCCTGCACAACGCATAACCCTGCTGCTGCCTATGAGCCACTGGGCAGTTTTGACTATATTTGTGATAAAGTCTGCAGAGCACGCTTGGAAGAAGGTGTGGAACCCTTCCATAAGACTGAAAAGGAATCTTGATTTAAATGGACGGGAGATAACTCTGCTTCCTCAGTTGAATAGTCAGTTGAAGATGGTACAGTTGTAAAAGAGAGAATCCAGGAACAAAGTCAAGCTCTGTGCCCTCAATTGTATCTACTTCAAACCTCAGAAATGAGATTGTGCTCTACTACTTGCGGAATGTTGAAAGGAACAAGAAATAATGAAAATCCAACTGCGTTACTGTTTTCTTGCTCAGAATATAATCAGCCCAAGTTATCCTTATGCTGAATTAGTGCCTCTAGGATTTTGACCTATCTTAGTTTGAATGTACTTTAAACATGATTTGTTTAATTGCAGATGAATTGAAAGAACATCTTGTTCGAGAGCATGTAATCGATAAGATCTTCACCTTGGGAAACTCTGATTTCCCTGTAAGCTGGGATAATGAAATTAAACTGTGGACCTTTCTTGAAACCAGGGCTGCACTCCTGTTAAAAACATATAAAACTACCACTGAGGTAAGTTCTGTGAAAAGCAGAATGAAATTTGCAAGTGATAAGATAAGTGTAATGATTGAAATGTTTTTGCCTTGCATAAAGAACGTGGAACATAGAACAGTACAGGCCCTGCAGCCCACAATGTTATGTCAACCTTTTAAATTACTCCAAGATCGATCTAATGCTTCCATCCCACATAGCCCTCAATTCTTCTTTCATCCGTATGCCTCTTAAATGTCCTTAATTTATCTGCTTCTGCCACCATTCCCAGCAGGGCATTATCTGTGTGCAAAAAAAACTACTCCTGAGAGCACCCCCCCATACCTTCCTCCTATCACCTTAAATGTATTAACCATTGTAAGCCGAGGAAAAAGTTGCTAACTTACAACAGCAGCATTAACTGCTGCATCACTGTGCTGCCCTAAACACAGTGTCAGTTCGCTGTTCAAATTGCTTTTCCTCACTTCTTCTTCCAAGTTATTTTAAATGAACGGGTATTCACGTAGAGATCGGTCTCTACAAAAGGAGGTGTAAGGCGCCCCTTCCATCTGCTAGCCTGCTGGTCACCCTTGGGCACTTGCTGGCCCCACGATCAGGGTCACATGAAGCCCTGGGAACAAGTGGTGGATGGTCGTATGCACCAGCCTCTCGTCTCACAAGTCCCAGTTGTGTGACCACTGATGCCAGACAAGCAATCTCTGAAGAGTATTGATAATGGCTGAAGTCATCCATCTTGTAAAGACACGGCCCAGAAGAAGGCAACGACAAGCCGCTTCTGTAGAAAAATTTGCCAAGAACAGTCATTGTTATGTAAAGACCTTGATCGCCCACGTCATTCAACTGGGCACATAATGAACAAACAAATTTTAAATGTGTTTCTGCGGGTTGCCATCCTCTCTTTCACTCTTTGCTCTCTGATGCTGAAATCTTCAACTTTGTACTTCCTCTGATGCCCACTATCCACTCTATCTAAGACTTTTGTCATTGAGGTGGCACAGTGGCATAGTGGTTAGCACAATGTTTTGCAGTACAGGCAACCTGGGTTCAATTTGCACCTCTTCCTGTAAAGAGTTTGTATGTTCTCCCCGTTTCTCTCAGGGCTCCGGTTTCCTCCCACAGTCAAAGAAATACTGGTTAGTAGGTTAATTGGTCAATGTAAATTGTCCTCTGATTAGGCTAGGATTAAATTGGGAATTGCTGGGCAGCACGGCTTGAAGGGCTGGAGGGGCTATTCCACACAGTATCTCAATAAACAATAAATATCTTGCATTCCTCTATCAAGTCACCTCTCATCCTCCTCCACTTCAAACAGAAAAGCCCTAGCTTGCTCAACCTTTATACGGGGTTTATACACAAACTTTATACTGAGTTTATACACTTATAAACTCTGCATATGTTCTACAGGATCTGTTTGAAAAGACCTCTTCCCTGTAAAGTTGTGCTTAAGAGTACAGAACTAACACTGACTCCTACAATGCATAACAGCCTATGCAGATTCAATATTCAACTAGCCAAGTAAAATCTTTGCCTTCAGTCCATTTTAAAAGTTATTATTGAACCTGTTTCCACTACTATTTAATGATAGAGAAGTAAGCCATTCAGTCCATTATATCTATGCTAGCTCTAAGAACATTCCCAGACCAATCCCTTAGCCCATCCTTAATGAATGGATGTTCCAGTTTAAGATGGCTCTACCGAGGCGTCTTACTGGTGGTTCGAAAGCAAAGGAATACGATTAAAAACATTACTAATAACATTTTTTAAAGTAACTTGTGTTAAACTATCACCGTAAACAAGTGAAGAGATGAGCAGAGACAAAGTGAATTTGTGAGATGCTGCAAAATTGTTGGAGTTGGAGCTGTGCTAATTGCAGTGAACAATTTGGGGAGGAGAGATGAGACCGAGGAGCTCCAATGTCCACCCAACTAACCCAGCTGTGAGGGTAGATTGATCTAAGTACCAAGCCTGTTTGGAGAGGACGAAAACGGCTTCTTTGGCAGCAAAATCCAGGTCTAGAGTGAATCACTGGGTGGCATGTTGAAGGCCTGGAGCGATTAACCGCAGCGAAGCCCGGGTCCTAATGTGAAGTACAGTCTGCTGTTTGCCCAATCTAAACGCCAGCCCATATAGACTGGAAAGAGAGGGTGTTCAGAGTCGGGCAAGGTTGGATCGCTCTGGGCATTTAACAATTTGGAGAGGTCGAGAACGTCTTCTTTTGCAGCGAAATCTAGGCCCCGAGCGATTCGCTGCAGCGGAGCTCCAGTCCTAATGCGAGGTAAAATCCATTCTTCGGACAATTTAAATGCCAGCCCAATTAGACGAGAGGCTTCTTTCTCTGCGATGCTAAGGCTACAAGACTGCCCCCCGGCTACTGTGCTTCATGTCTGCAAACTTTGCAGCAAGCCCCGCTATATGGGGATTTGGATTAAAGGACTCAATTTGGTTCAGAATATTGTTGTTGCTTGCTTCCAGTTTTTGCATGATTTGTATTTTTCTCTCTCTCTCTGTGCACATTGGGTGTTGGTCTTTTATATTTTTAAATTGGGTTCTTTGCTTTGCAACTGCCTGTAAGCAAATAAATCTCAAGTTTGTATAATTTTATACATTCTTTGAAAATAAATGTACTTCGAATCTTGAATTTTATTTCCATGTCATCAATTTGTTTCCTAGACTGCAACTCTTGCAGATCCTTCTCCATCTACAAAACCCTGGGCTTAGGCAAGTAGTTTAGCCATTTAATCTGTCAGCATCTCTTTGGAGAAATAAGAACAAACTGAGTACCTAAAGGAAACCCGCAGAGAAAAACACGCATGCTCTGCTGCAGACAATCCAAGTCACTGTAATGTGAACTGCATCACTACGCTGTCCTAGACAGATCTTGTCATCTCCCTGTTTAAATTACTTTTCCTCATTTACTAAAAGTTATTTGAAATGTGTTTCTGCTGGTTACTATTCTCTCCCTCGTCGAAGTTGTTTCTCTTGTACTCTACTGCTGAAACTTTCAACCTTCTCTCTGTTTTCTCTAGTCCCTACTATCCGCTGCTCGGCCAGTTGGCCTCCCATTCTGTTTCCGCTGAAAACTTGCGCTGTCCCAAAGCTGGTGCCATATTTTCATTCTTACTAATTTTCTTTCATCCTTCATAGTCCTGCTGGCTGGTCACCAATGGATCCTTATTGCAGCCACATCTGGATTTTAAAATACTTTTCATCTTCAAATCCCTTCATCCTTACTGTTTTCACTGCCATCTCCAGCCCTTCAGATCTCTGCAGATGTCAATTCATGTTTCTTGTACTACTTTAATTTCCTTTCTCTGATTTTTGGCAGCTGTGCCTGCTTCTGCCAAGGCCTTAAGCTGTAGAATAAATCCTTAACTGCTCTACATCATTTCTGCTTTAGGAATAGGAATCTCCTTCAAGCCTAATTTCTTGTCCAAGTTGTCAAAGGCAATCCTTTCAGACTTTCTTAGAAAATCTCCCCTTTGATGTGCTTCTGAAATATTTTATTTTGTATTTTTTCATGATGTAGGAGGGTATCAAGTTGATGCCAGCTCAGAGTCATAGAACACAACTACAGCACAGAAACAGGCCCTTAACATGTCACCCGATAACGTATTCCCTCTCGTGCCCATTAATATCGTCCTCACTCTCTCACCATCCTCCTACATTAGGTTGAATATAAAATAGTTAATTAATCTAATAACCATTGTTGTCGAAAGCTGGTGCACCCCTGGGAACCCACACAGTCACAGGGAGAGCAAGAAAACTCCACAAGGAGGTCAGAATTAAACCCAGGTCACTGGAGACAGCTTTACTGCCTGCCATACCAATGCGCTACATTAATTGCAGATGATCGTCAAACCAGTTCTTGATTTTCTGTTTGTACTGTTGAAGCAGCCATTTTCTTTGTCCTATAAGGTGTATGAAATGATGAGAGGCATTGATCGTGTGGATAGCCAGAAGCTTTTTTCCAGGGCTGAAATAGCTAACATGAGGGGGCATAGTTTTAAGGTGCTTGGAAGGAGGTGCAAGGGGGATGTCAGAGGTAAGTTTTTCACAGAGTGGTGGGTGTGTGGAATGTACTGCCAGTGACAGTGGTAGAGGCAGCTACAATAGAGTTAAGAGACTCTCAGGTGGGTACATGGAGCTTTAAACAGAGTGTCAAAAAAATAGAAGGCTATGCAGTAGGGCAGTTCCAGGCAGTTTCTAGAGTAGGTTACATGGGCTGAAGGGCATGTAATGTGCTGTAGCTTTCTATGGTCTATGTTCTAAAGAGAATTAAAATTTATCAGCTTTCTTTTGGAGCAGAGATGGATGTGAAGTGACTTGATAGAAGATTTATAAGATGATAGAGGCATAGAAAGAGTGGACAGCCAGTGCCTTTTTCCCAGGACAGCGATCACTAGTACAAGACGGAAGAGTCAGCAGGATGCCAGAGGTTGGTGGGTGTGTGGAATGTCAGAGGCAGGGACATTTAGGAGACTCAGAGATAGCCCTCTATTTTTCTGTCAACCATGTGCTGATGTGGGAGGGAAGGGTTAGAATGATCTGGGGTAGCGGGCAGCATAGTAGTGGTTAGCACAGCACTTTACAGTACAGGCAATCTGTGTTCAATTCCTGGTAACGTAAGGAGATTGTACGTTCTCCCCATGACCACGTGAGTTTCCTCTGGGTGCTCTGGTTTACTCCCACAGTCTGCAGACATACTGGTTGGAAAATTAATTGGTCATTGTAAATTATCCCCTGATTAAGCTCAGATTAAATTGGAGGATTGCTGGGTGGCATGGCTTAAGGGCCGGAAGACCCTATTTCGCACTGTAACTCAGTAAATGGGTGCAACATTGTGGGTTGTATTGTGATGTGAACAAAGTCACCGGAGAGACACTGAAGCTGGTGGATATAAAAGTGTTTATTCAGTGAAAACAAACAGCAGGCATCGTAATTCCAGACACTTGGAGGAAGAGGCCTGCTCGACCCAATGTTACATGGCATTTTATATGCTAAAGGTCAAAGTTAACAGCAAGACATTTCTATAGTTGCAATGTATCTATAGTGCTTCCTTTGAATTACATATAGTTTTCACACCACCACCTTCGCACCTACACGCCGGACAGTCAAAATGAATGTTAATCAGCATTGTCTTGTTTGCAATCAACTCCAGTATGCAGCTCCAGGAATGCTACTGTTCAGGGCTGCATTTTAAATTCAATCTGTAATCCACATTCAGGTTTGAAGACTGGCTGCTGTTAAAATTAGTATTTGCTCTATACCATTACCCCAGAGTATGGCCTAACAGGCCAAAGGGCCTGACTGTGCTATATATTGTTCTGTTGAAGTATCTCCAGGTAAATTTAAATCTAAACCTTTTCAAATGAAAATGAACATTATTCTTTTCCATTCACTCTCTTTATACTCCTCTTGTCCCTGTTTCTCTGGTTTTAGGATGATAAGTCATTGCTTGAAAAGCCAGAGCTGTCGTACCACAGTAAGATGGCAATCCAGCTCCGTACAGCAGAGAAGGAGATCTTGGAAAAAGCAGTGCAAAGTGCCGCTATGAAGCGTGAGCACTTTACGGAAGTCCGGAACAAGAGCGCACCCCTTCCCAAATATGAGGAAAGTAACATCGCCATGCTGGAGAACACTGTAACGGACTCGAAAATTCCACTGATCCTGAGAAATCTGAACAGTGATGATGAAAAAGACCATGAGTTGAAGTTAACAGAGGTACTGGATGACGGGATTGCAGGAGAGGAGGGAATTTTGAACGGAGAGAACACTTTTCCCAACCACACTGATCCTGAACGTCACGAGAACGGTGAACAAGAGAACGATGCCAAAGAGAATGGGAATGCCAAAGAGACTACTGCAGAAAAGATTGAATATAATGAAAGCTGAAACAGAAGAACAATCAAAATACGAGAGTCTGATCCTCATTGCCAGTGTGAAGTGCAGATGGGAACTCCTAATGTTACACTAGCTGACAATGCAGCATATTTGATCATGTCTTTTTAAGGTGAGAAGAGGTGGAGCTGAAGTGGCTTGTCATGAGAACATACTTCCTGGTCAAATTATAGTTCATTTAAAAGAAATGGTCTTAAATTAGCTTCTGCCCACTGTTGTGTTTCTTCTCAACCATGGGTGCAGAATGCAGGGAGGTGTTTGAATCGTTTCAAGTGCATTTTCAGCATCAAAAGTTAAGGATTTCAGATTTGTTTTTAAGAGACTTTTTTAGAGCAAAGAAACATTGCCAGTCAATTGAAAAGCAATCATGAAAAGCTGGTGGAAAAATAATGCTTGTTCTTTTAATGCCATGTGCCTGCTGTTTGGTGCACTTGGTGGTTTAATGTAATGCTTTTAAACACAATAGTTATATTCTGTTTTTACATTTACAAGATTTCAGTTAGATTGTGGAATTACATGCACTCCAACCCATCCACTGTGATCACATGGCTTTGTTGAATGTTTTAAATCAGGTGGTTGTTATTTCTAGTTTTTTTTTCCAGAAGAATATCAATGGTGAATGATTAACCAACTTGTGTGTTGCAGACTGAATGTCATGGTTCCATATGCCTGCTAGGAATATCATGTTTGCTTCAGGCATATTGTAATCATTAAACATTACCACAAGATGAGGCTGACATAGAATTCTTAAGCATAACTTGCAGAGAAGTTCATCTTTCTGACTGGGCAAACTGAAGCCACTTATAACCACAGCTAAAGAACTTGGGAATCCATGAAAACTCTCGAGCCTTTGATAATGTTGATCGGTTCATGGGTTTGGCATCAGTGTCATCTGCAAACACTTAAGAGAATTTTGGCTGATATTTTCTGTTCCAATCTATGACAGTTCAAACTGGTCTGGCACTTAATTCCCATGAGAAAGTTGGTGCCATGTGTGTGAATCCGTCGCACAGATATGTCTCCACTCCAAAAAAGGATTGGGGGCAGATGGTCGTCAGGTATTCCACCCGAAAAACAGGGATTCTGTGGGAGCTGATGTTTATTTTCCTTCAAAAATTGAAGGCCCAGCTTAGCCATAGGACACTCACCTACATCTTTCAGCCCACTTGTACCCCATGTTTTTGGTAATGTATCCCCATATTGTAACCAAAGTTGTACATTTTGTTTTAGATAATATTGCTAACTCTACTTGTATACTGTATCTTCTGCCATGGTTATATGGGTTAAGATTAAGTGAATAAACTGTAGTGACTACTGTGGAGGGGGGAATAAATTCTCACTCCTAATACATTACAAAGAGAGCAAAGTTTGCATTGAATAAAGTTATAACACTGATTCTTTAAGTAAATGTTTTGATTTTCACCCTTGGGGTTTTGATAATTTGCCCATTTAATTTCCTCTCTCAATTTCACAACTCCCTTCACCTCCAATAATGTGAATTGTCATTATCTGGTGTTTAACATAGTCTGGCTCTCAATTTGTGAGTAGAGCAGTTTTGGATATAAAGTTCAGAATCAGGTAATGTTATGGGCAAATTGCCTTTGGGCGGATTAGGTAATGAAGTTCTGAAACACTGCTTTAAGCACCAATAATTGTCATCAAATCTAATACTGTTGCAAACATTTTAAGCTACCTTAGTTCAAATTATTGAAAACTTTTCTTCATACTAAATTTCCAACCACTGAAAATTTATTTCATTCAGATTCTTGCCTGGTTCACCTTTTTGAGAAGTTCAGAAACAGTCTGAATTGAACAAGTGTGGAAGAATTTTGGAAAATAGGATAATTACCCCTTGGAACATCAAACTCAAACTTGTAGATCAAACCAACATTTTGATTACTGATGCCTGGGAGACATCAGTGGGTTTGCAACATTGAGCTTTGCATCTTTTTCAGACATTTGCTTGTTTTGAGATGGTGACGGTTATTTTATCATTGTTGTGAGCAAAACTATACTGTGTTCTGAGAATCAGACAAACCATTTTTGGGAGATAGTAGAACATTGAAATGTAAAAAGCTAGCTGCTGGCTTCTTATTCTACTGTTCATTTATTCTGCTCCATTTGTTCTTTTTGAATGAGAATGTTGTAGTTTTAGTAATTTCTGCAAAACGCTCTTTAATAACGTACTTGTCAGTATTGTTCACCTAACCCTTTAAGGACAGGTGAGAATGTGTCTTTTTATTTTGGCAAATTTTAAGTTTCTGATATAGAGTGTGGTCATAGCAACGCTTATGTCTTGGAATGTTTTCACAAATCGAATGTGTGCACGCCACCTTCCAATACCAAGTACAAGTGTCATACATACTGTGTGCTTTAATTAAAATGTCAACTATACAGGTGTGGGTTAGATACTTCTACTCTCAAAATACCCAAGGATATCAATTACTGTGAATTGGTAAAAGATGGCAGCATTTTCAGTTAAATGGCTTTACTTCTCCTTAGGAAATTGTGGCTGCATTTATATTTGAATGTGATTGCTTTGTCAAATGATTTTTTTTTAAACTGAAGACTCACCTTCCAAAGATGATGATTAGAGTGCACTTTGTGTTTGAGAAAATATATCTTCCATTTGCTACTCATTTAATTTGCAATTTTATGACTCCCATCTTTTGACTCCTCTCCAGTGCAAAATCTTTTGTTTAAGTTTGTAAACCACAGCCCAAGGGGAAATCTTTGATGCAGAAATAAATGCAGATTGTTGCATACAACCTAAATTTCATTGTGTAGTTGTATTCTGTTTTAAAAGGGGGGAAAAAATCAGTTATCAGACCTTGTCACTTTAAGAATGTAGTGTATTGTAGCACCAAGTATTAACTTGAATAGGAAGCTTTCTCATAAATGGATGGCTGCTCCTAGTGGAATTAGGCTGCAAGTACCTTAAGCTGCTGTTTCAGAACATAAACTTACTCTGCCACTCAGGAACATGTGGTTGATCTGATCTTTAACCAAACCCTTTCCCCACCCATAACCCTCGATTCCCCTGCAGTCTTCAATTATCCAACTCAATCCTGAAAATATCTCAGGCCTTGGCATTCACAGCTCGTTTGCATAGTAAATTCCACAGTCTAACAGCTCTCAGAGAACAAATTCCTCCTCACATTTAAGTGGTCAATTCTTTATCCTGAAACTTTGTTCTTATTTAAAAATTCCCACCCAAGGGAACATTCTCAAAACATCCATCTTCCAAAGCCCCTGCAGGATCTTGCACATGCCAATGAGGCTTTAGAACTTTTAATGTCTTATTCTTATGCAGTGAAGAGAAATCAGACAAATTGCTTTAAAAGTCAGGTACAGATAGAGGACAGTTTAACTGAAAGGACTGGAGGGCAGCACCTCAAGGCATCGTCAAATGCTCCTTCATTATGCAGCATGATTTACCTCACTGTACACTTGATAAGTAGTTCCTGACTGAGTGAAGGGTAATATTTTTCCAAATTATAAAATGTGTTAATCTGAAAATATAAAGTAAGCAGGTAAGTGTCAACCTTTCTGATATTTATGTTGATCCCAAGTCATCAGGATTCCAGGAGTCTCAAACCATAGTTCCAATCTACCAGGCCTAATATATCCAACTTAAAAAAAGCAATTTGTTTTTTTTCCCTTTCTGCATTTATTCCTATCAGACCATAAGAATTAGGACAGAATTATGCTACTCGGCCCATTGAGTGTGCTCTGCCACTCCATAAAGCTTGATCCATCATCCTCATAACCTTTGACATTCTGACTAATCCAAAACCTAACAATCTCCTCCTTAACTATACCTTGACTGCCACAGCTGTTTGTGGCAATGAATTCCACCGATTCACCATCCTCTGGCTAAAGAAATTCTTCCTCATCTCTGGTCTAAATGAACATTTCTGTACTCTAATGCTGTGCTCCATGGTCCTAGTCTCCCCCACTATAGAAATCATCCTGTCCATGTTTACTCTATCAAGGCCTTTCAATAAACTCCAGCAAGAACAGACCCAAAACCATCAAACACTCTTTGTACTTCAACACTTCCATTCTGGAATCATTATCTTGAACATCCTCTATACCCTCTTCAATGCCAACGTATCTTTTCTTAGATAAGGGACCCAAAACTCCTCACAATACTCCAAGTGTATTCTGGCTAATGCTGAAATATTAACTTTGCTTCTCTTTCCTCTAATGCAACCTGAATTACCATGTTACTGTAGCAGTGTGCTACACGCAGCGCTGAAATAACGACACGGAGTCGGTAAACTGCAGTTAAAGAAGATTTTATTCGAACTTCGCGGCTTTGCTTTAAAGCCTCCATGATCCCGCCCTCCACGGGCGCGGATGCTGTAGGTGGCACGTACTCACAGTCCTGCGCGGGCTTTTCCCTTTGTTAGTGAAGCAGACCTGGCGCCCTTTTGGGACTGGCCTTTGTGCCGGCGCGCTGGCTATTTGTGAGCCGGTTCGAGTGCACTAGGAAGTGGGTCGCCACTATTTCTAACTTCTGTGAGTTTTTTTTTATATTTCATATTCTAACTTCCCCATGTACAGTACCTCAGGATACAATCTGATCTTTACATTACCACTAAAAGAGAAATGTGTGTGTAGAAAATATGAAACATTTGGTAAGAATTCTTTTAACAGGATTTGCAGAAAGAAAGCAGAGATTTAAACTTCCTGAAAGTGAAGTTACATGACTGGGGGGAAAAGAACCAAAGCAATCGTGGTCTTAATATATGAAAATACTATTGATAACAGAAAATTTCTAGCATATGGACTGGATAATTTCAGATAATAATTCTGCTTCTCCCATTTATTCTACTTCTACACCCAGCTTTTGTTTCTTTACAAGTTAACAAACAAACTCATGGAGGAACTTTGTTGGGTCGGGCATAATTTTCTCCCTGTGACTGCATGGGTTTCCTCCAGTTGCTCCGGTTTCCTCCCACAGTCCAAGGATTTATTGGGTTGATAGGTTAATTGGTCATTGTAAATTGTCCTGCGATTAGGCTAGAATTAAATTGGGGATCATTGGGCAACATGACTGAAAGGGCTGGATGGGCCTATTTGTACTGTGCCTCAATAAATAAATAAAGGGAGGTGAGCAGTCAGTGTTTCAAGTTCAGACACTCAGACTACCATTGTTTCTATACTTGCCACGTTAACATACTGTCCCTCACCTTGAATTATTGTCCCTATTTTACCTTTTAAATTCTCTAACCTTTCACTCTCTTACAGCCCTGCCCATGTTTTCTCTGCTCCTGATCTGTTGATTAGTGAACATCCTGTTCAATGTTTCACGTCTTCCCTTGCCCCCATTCTTTGTGTTAAAGCTTTTGATGGAAGTTCATGTCCTGAAACGTTAATCCTGCTTCACTCTCCAAAGAATTAGCCTGAATACTTCCAGGTAACGTAGTGGTGAGCACAATGCTTTACAAATACCAGTGACCTGGGTTAAATTCCCATCACTGTCTGTAAGGAGTTTGTACGTTCTCTCCATGACTGCATGGGTTTCTTCTGGGTGCTCTGGTTTCTTCCAAAAATCCAAAGATAACATTTGGTAGGTAAATTGGTCATTGTAAATGGTTCCGTGATTAGGCTAGGGTTAAATCAGGGGATTATTGGGCGGTACAGCTCAAAAGGCCCACAGAGCCTATTCTGTACTATATCTCAATAAAGCGATAAAATAATTAACAACTTGATTTTATTTCAGCTTTTTAGCTTTTGCATTATTTTTTTTTATTGCTGTTTCTGTAGAGAATATATTTGGTTGTTTTATTGGACTAAAATTTTAATTGGCAATTGTGTTTTGAGATTTCATATAATTTTCAAAGGAATCTTGTATTGTAAAATGACAGTATTGGATCCACTGATGTTAAAGGACAGTTATGCTTTAGCAGTTATGGAGTCATACAGCATGACAACTCTTCCCAACACTGACCATTAAATACTCATTTCACACTAATTCTACATTTATCTTACTTTATTCTCCTCACATTGAATTGTTTCTTTGCTTTTCTGTGACTGGCCACCACTTAGCAAGTTTCTCTCAACTCTTCATTTCCCAACACCCTGCTATCATTCACGGTGGCTAAGTTGTGGTTCACTGTTTGAAGGCAGTAAAGGCAAACATTCTTGATTCATCAGCAACTTCCAAGCAAATCCTTGACAGAATTTAAAGATTGCAGGTCTGAAGCTGAAGCCCAATGGAGGCTGGAGTCCCGGAGGCCCACCATGGAGTTGGAGAACTGTCCGGTGTAAGGAGGAAAGGGGTTTCTTTTGCTGCTGTTTGATGATGTTCTGCCAGGCATTGTGAGCATGCTACGTTGGTGCCAGAATGTGTCATGACACTTGAGGGCTGTCCCAGCACATCCTTTGGTGTGTTGTTAATACAAACAATACATTTCACTACATGTTTCCATGTACATGTGATAAATCTGAATCTGACATTTGCAACTGGTGAATGTCATCTCTTTGACTTTGAGTAATAAGTTCAAAATTATTTGCAAGTACTATTTTTAATAAAACCAGTAAATACAGTATAAACAGAATTTATATTTTAGGTTAAAGTCAATTTGTCAGAATTTGGAAAGAGAAATAAAATTAGTTTTAAAATTGCCTTGAGAGTAGGAACATGATGGTTATGACAAAGGAATCGTCTGATAATTTGACCTGGATCTCAATTTTTCCTGTTCATTCCTATATCCCTTCTGCTCTAAAACGTAAAACTCACCTAAGACCATAAGAGATGGGAGCAGAATTAGTCCATTCAGCCCATTGAATCTGCTGTGCCATTTCATTGTCATTTTCCCCCTCAACCCCATTTTCCTGCCTTCTCCCCATAACCTTAGACACCCTGACTAATCAAAAACTTATCACCCTCCACCTTAAATACATCCAGTGACTTGGCTTCCACAGCCACCAGTGGCAATGAATTCCACAGATTTACTAACGTCTAGATAAAGAAATTTCTCCTTATCTCCATTCAAAATCGATGTCCCTCTATTCTGAGCTGTACTCTCCGGCCCTAGGCTTCCCCACTGTAGGAAACACCCACTCTACCTAGGCCTTTCAAAAGTCGAGAGGTTTCAATTAGATCTCCTCCACATTCTTCTAAATTCCAGTGAGTACATGCCCTAAGCCAGGCATGAGCAAACTACGGCCCGCGGGCCATATGCTTTTTAATCCGGCCCGCAGAACTTGATGAAATTATATTAATAAACCTTGTTAACGTTTTTTCCCCGCAATTCTGGCGTTTTCCCAATAGATGACGCACTCTATATACATTGACCTTTGTTGAGGTGCAGCGTATTACTCCACATTTGCGCTTTATTCTTTGTTCGGCTCGACCTATTTGTGTGAACAGGCGTTCATGAACATCAACAAAGCCAGCCACAGATCCAAGTTAACTGACCAACACCTCAGATCCATCCTGAGAATCGCCACAACAAAACTAAATCCAGACTTTGATGCGCTGGCTAAAAAGGAAGACCAACAACACTGTTCCCACTGAAATTAAAAATAAGTTTCTTCGTTGTGTTATGTAAAAAATGCATTTGAAAATATCTTTTTCAAATAAGCCTTACATGTTACATGTCATTTCTGTTAAGTGATGGACATGAGTAGTACGCAGGTGCACGTACGTTCTCAAAATAAAAAAAATGCACTCCAGATCAAATAATGCGCTCCGCATACTGGCGCACTGTCATTGTTCTGTCTTTGTGCTGGTCGTTGTTGAGTTTTGGCACAGGGGACAATTGAATAAGAAGGAGCAGGACAAGTAGACCTGCATCTCCTACGGTTTTTGAAATAAAGACAGTCAGGAGGAGAGTGATGATGATAATATCTTGAAGGATAACAGAATTTTCAGTGCTTTAAAATAACAACTGTTACTATTTAAAAAAGCTGTATTTTATTCATTTAATTTTAAGTGCTTTAAAAGTCATTTCAATAAATAGCTAAATACCATGGGACTTCAAAGACAGATATTTTGTTGTAATGCATTTGTTCATTTTCAATTGAAATTAAAGCACATGTTTTCTACATATCCCATGATATTTTATTTTCTCTTATGAGGTGTATTACCAAAACACTCCATCCATCTGCTCCTGGTCCGGCCCCCCTGTCAAATTTTAGAACCCTTTGTGGCCCACAAGTCAAAAAGTTTGCCCACCCCTGCCCTAAGCCATCAAATACTTTTCGTACAATAACCCTTTCATTCTTGTGAACTTCCTCTGAATCTTCTCCCAATGACAACACGTCCTTTCTCAGATAAGGGGCCCAAAACTGCTCTCAATACTCCATGTGAGGTCTCACCCGTGCCTTGCAAAGCCTTAGCATTGCACCCTTCATATTCTAGTCCTCTCAAAGTAAATGCTAACTTTGCATTTGTGTTCCTTACCCCTGGCTCAATCTTCAAGTTGGCCTTTAGGGAATCCTGCAGAGGACTCCCCAGTAGTTTTACACCTCGGAATTTTGAATTTTCTCTCCACTTAGAAAATAGTTTACACTTTTATTCCTTCTACTAAAGTGCACAACTATACACTTCCTAACACTGCAATACCAGCTGCCACTTCTTTGTCTATTCTCCTAATCTGACCAAGTCCTTCTGTAGCCTCCCTGCTTCCTCAAAACCATCTGCCCTTCCACCTATCTTCGCATTGTCTGCAAAGCCATCAATTCAGTCGTCCAAATCATTGACATATAATGTAGAAAGAAGTTGTCCCAGTACCGAACCCTGTGGAACACCACTAGTCACTGGGAGCTAATCAGAAAAGGCACCCCTTATTCTCACTTTTTTGAAGTCAATCCTCTATCCATGCTAATATCTTTTGTGTAATACCTTGAGCATCCAAGACCTGAAAATCCAAGTACCAAAGATGCACAAATTCTCCTTTGTCTATCCTTCCTTTAATTTCCTCAAATAATTCCAACAGATTTGTCAGGCAAAATTTTCCCTTAAGGAAACCATATTGACTTGGGCCTATTTTATCATGTGCCTCCAAATACCCTGAGACCTCATCCTTAACAATCAACTCCAACATCTTCCCAACCTCTGAGGTTAGGCTATAACATTTGCAATTTTCCAGCCCTCCAGAAATATGCCAAAATCTAGTGATTCTTGAAGGATCATTAAAAATACCAACACAATCTCTTCAGCTACCTCTTTCAGAACCTTTGGGAGTGGTCCATCTGGTCTAGCTGACTGATCTATCTTCAGACATTCCCAAGCACTTTCTCCCTAGTAATAGCAACTGCACTGACTTCTGCTTCCTGACACTCATGAACTTCTGGCATACTACTGGTGTCTTCCACAGTGAAGACTGATGCAAAATACTTACTCAGTTCATCTGCCATTTTCTCATCCCCCATTACTACCTTTCCAGCGTCATTTTCCAGTGGTCTAATATCCACTATTTTGCTCTTTATATAATCTGAAAAATTGTTTAGTATCCTCTATAATATTATTGACTATCTTGCCTTCATATTTCATCTTCCCCCCCATACAACATTTTTAGTTACTTTCTGTTGCTTTTTAAAAGCTTCCCAATCCTCTAACTTCTCACTAATTTTGCTCTATTATATGCCCTCTCTTTTGCTCTTATGTTGTCTTTGACTTCCTTTGTCAGCCACAGTTGCATCATCCTGCCTTTAGAATACTACTACTTTGGGATGTGTCTATTATGCACCTTCCAAATTGCTCCCAGGAACTCGAGCCATTGCTATTCTGCCATCATCCCTGCTTGTGTCCCTTTCCAATCAACTTTGACCAGCTCCTCTTCCTTGCATTTGTAATTCCCTCTACACCACTCTCATACTGATACATCTGACATCAGCTTCTCCCTCTCAAGTTGCAGGGTGAATTCTGTCATATTATGATCACTAGGATTCCTTTATCTTAAGCTCCCAACTCAAATCCAGTTCATTGCACGACACCCAATCCCAAATAGTCTTTCCCTTAGTGGGCTCAACCAGAAGCTTAGGCATTCTAAAAATTCTCTCTCTGAATCCAGTACTAATCTGATTTTCCAAATCTACCTGCATCACAACACAATGACAATCACAACATTGCCTTTTTGATGTGCCTTTTTTATCTCCCATTGTAACTTGTCCCCCACATCCTGGCTACTGTTTGACAGACAGACAGACATACTTTATTGATCCCGAGGGAAACTGGGTTTCGTTACAGCCACACCAACCAAGAATAGTGAAGAAATATAGCAATATAAAACCATTAATAATTAAATAAAAATAAATTGGAGGACTGTCTACAACTACCAGCGGGGTCTTTTTACTCAGTTAACTCTACCCATAAGGATACTTCCAATCTTATGTCTCCTCTTTCTAAGGATTCAATTTTACCAACAGAGCCACGCGGCCCCCTCTGCCTACTAGCCTGCTCTTTTGATACAATGTGTAACCCTGGATGTTAAGCTCCTAAATATAATCTTTCAGCCATGATTCAGTGATGCCCTGCCAATCTCTAAGTGTGCTACAAGATCATCTTCCTTATTCCATATAGTGTGTGTATTCACCCATATCACCTTCTGTCCTGTATTCGTCACCCATTTCAATTTTGTCCCTATGTTACATTGCAGCTCATCCCACTGGCTGCAATTTTGCCCTATCATCTGCCTGTCTTACTGAGATTCTCGGTTGAAATCCTGCAACTAGATTTCAGCATCAATTGTCTTTTGTGTCTCTTTGACCTGAAATGTTAACATTGCAGTCTTTCCACAGATCTGCAGACAGTTTACAGCATTTCCCATTGTAAAATTATCGGCAGTTTCACTTTTTTATTTTTATTTTCTCTTTTTTTAAAAAAAAATCCTGCAAAATAGTTGAGCAACTTATTTCAGAAACGTCTTGGTTATATATATCTTTTAACTTCAATGTTGGCAATTCATGTTACAATGTAATGCAAACTGCCTCTCTGTCAATAAAAAATTAGTTTGATGCTTGTATGTCACATTGTTGGAAAACCAGTGCAGGTAAATTTAAGACAGTTGCACAAGTTAGCCATGAGCTTTAATAAACAAAATGCCATTGAAGTTGAAGGGTGTGAGGTATCTGTGCCACAAAATACCAGGAACTCCTGAATTCTTGGAAATGGAATTTTATTTCCTTCTCTTACCCCCCTCCCTCTTCCCCCTCTCCCCCTCTCTCTTCCCCCTCTCTCTTTTCCCTCTCTCTTCCCCCTTTCCCCACTCTCTCCCCACTCTCCCTCCCCCCTCTCTCCCCGTCTTCCCCCTCTCTTCCCCCTCTACCCCCTCCCTCTCTAGCCCCCTCCCCATCTCTCCCCACCCTCTCTGTCTGCCCCCCACCTCCTGCAGGGATTAGTGCTGGGTCCTTTATTTGTCATCTAGATCAATGATCTGGATGTTAATGTGGTTAACTGGATCAGCGAATTTGCAGATGACACCAGGATTGGGGTGTAGTGGACAGTGAGGAAGGCTATCATAGCCTGCAGAGGGATCTGCATCAGCTGGAAAAATGGACTGAAAATGGCAGATGGAACTTAATGCAGACAAGCTGGTTGCTTTACATTTTGGTAGGATCAACAAGGGTAGGTCTTACACAGTGAATGGTAGAGCACTAAGAAGTGTGGTAGAACAGAGGGATCTGTGAATTCAGATCTATAATTTGTTGAAAATGGCATCACAGGTAGATACAGTTATTAAAAATGCTTTTTGGCACATTGGCCTTTATAAGTCAAAATACTGAATACAGGAGATGGGATGTTACATTAACATTGTATAAGACATTGGTGAGGCCTAATTTGGAGTAGTGTGTGCAGTTCTGGTCACCTACCACAAGGTTGGAAGAGTACTGAGAAAATTTACAAGGATGTTTTTGGATATGGAGGACCTGAGTTGTAAGGAAAGATTGAATAGGTTTGGACTGTATTCTTTAGAATGATTTGATGAGGTTATACAAAATGATGAGGGTAAATGCAAGCAGGCTTTTTCCACTGAGGTTGGGTGGGAATACAACTGGAAGTCATGGGTTAAGGGTGAAAAGTGAGAAATTTAAGGGGAACATGAGGGGAAACTTCTCCACTCGGAAGATCATGAGAGTAGAACGAGCTGCCAACAGAAGTGATGCATGGGAGCTTGGTTTCAATGTTTAAGAGAAGTTAACAACAATTGTTCATCCCAGTTTGGCAAAAGAATAAACCAGGGAAGGTAGTGCATCCGTGGCTGACAAGAGAAATTAGGGATAGTATCAAGTCCAAAGAAGAAACATATAAATTAGCAAAAAAAAAGCAGCACACCTGAGGACTGGGAGAAATTCAGAGACCAGCAGAGGAGGACAAAGGGCTTAATTAGGAAAGGGAAAAAAGAATATGAGAGAAAGCTGGCAGGGAACATAAAAACTGACTGTAAAAGCTTTTATAGATACGTGAAAAGAAAAAGATTGGTCAAGACAAATGTAGGTTCTTTACAGTCAGAAACAGGTGAATTGATCATAGGGAACAAAGACATGGCAGACCAATTGAATAACTACTTTGGTTCTGTCTTCACTAAGGAGGACATAAATAATCTTCCAGAAATAGTAAGGGACCGAGGGTCTAGTGAGATGGAGGAACTGAGGGAAATACATGTTAGTAGGGAAGTGGTGTTAGGTAAATTGAAGGGATTAAAGGCAGATAAATCCCTAGGGCCAGATGGTCTGTATCCCAGAGTGCTTAAGGAAGTAGCCCAAGAAATAGTGGATGCATCAGTGGTAATTTTTCAAAACTCCTTAGATTCTGGATTAGTTCCTGAGGATTGGAGGGTGGCTAATGTAACCCCACTTTTTAAAAAAGGAGGGAGAGAGAAACCAGGGAATGATAGACCGGTTAGTCTGACATCGGTGGTGGGGAAAATGCTAGAGTCGGTTATCAAAGATGTGATAACAGCATATTTGGAAAGAGGTGAAATCATTGGACAAAGTCAGCATGGGTTTGAGAAAGGACAGTCATGTCTGACGAATCTTATAGAATTTTTTGAAGATGTTACTAGTAGAGTGGATAGGGGAGAGCCAGTGGATGTGGTATATTTTCAAAAGGCTTTTGACAAGGTCCCATACAGGAGATTAGTGTGCAAACTTAAAGCACACGGTATTGGGGGTATGTTATTGATATGGATAGAGAATTGGTTGGCAGACAGGAAGCAAAGAGTGGGAGTAAATGGGACCTTTTCAGAATGGCAGGCAGTGACTAGTGGGGTACCACAAGGCTCAGTGCTGGGACCCCAGTTGTTTACAATATATATTAATGATTTAGACGAGGGAATTAAATGCAGCATCTCCAAGTTTGAGGATGACACGAAGCTGGGCGGTGGTGTTAGCTGTGAGGAGGATGCAGGGTGACTTGGATAGGTTAGGTGAGTGGGCAAATTCATGGCAGATGCAATTTAATGTGGATAAATGTGAGGTTATCCACTTTGGTTGCAAGAACAGGAAAACAGATTATTATCTGAACGGTGGCCGATTAGGAAAAGGGGAGATGCAACGAGACCTGGGTGTCATTGTACACCAGTCATTGAAGGTGGGCATGCAGGTACATCAGGCGGTGAAAAAGGCAAATGGTATGTTGGCATTCATAGCAAAAGGATTTTGAGTACAGGAGCAGGGAGGTTCTACTGCAGTTGTACAAGGCCTTGGTGAGACCGCACCTAGAATATTGTGTGCAGTTTTGGTCCCCTAATCTGAGGAAAGACATTCTTGCCATAGAGGGAGTACAGAGAAGGTTCACCAGATTGATTCCTGGGATGGCAGGACTTTCATACGAAGAAAGACTGGATCGACTAGGCTTATACTCACTGGAATTTAGAAGATTGAGGGGGGGATCTTATTGAAACATATAAAATTCTAAAGGGATTGGACGGGCTAGATACAGGAAGATTGTTTCTGATGTTGGGGAAGTCTAGAACGAGGGGTCACAGTTTAATGTTAAAGGGGAAGCCTTTTAGGACTGAGATGGGGAAAAACTTCTTCACACAGAGAGTGGTGAATCTGTGGAATTCTCTGCCACAGGAAACAGTTGAGGCCAGTTCATTGGCTATATTTAACAGGAAGTTAGATATGGCCCTTGTGGCTAAAGGGATCGGGGGTATGGAGAGAAAGCAGGTACAGGGTTCTGAGTTGGATGATCAGCCATGATCATACTGAATGGCGGTGCAGGCTCGAAGGGCTGAATGGCCTACTCCTGCACCTATTTTCTATGTTTATATATCTATGTTTTAGATAGGTACATGGATGGTAGGGGTATGGTCCCAGTGCATGTGGAAGGTTCGGTATGACTAGATGGGCTGAACGGCCTGTTTCTGTGCTGCACTTCTCTATGCCTGAGCTGTGTGCTTTTAACTTTGACGTAGGATGGTTACTACATTCGAAAGGGCATGTACCCTTACCTGAACTGCAATCTGTAAAGTGTCTCTGTCTGTCCTCCTATTGGAATGCATGGGCTTTCTCCAGTTCCTCCAGTTTCAAAGATATGCCTGGTAGGTTAATTGGTCATTGTAAATTGTCCTGTGATTAGGTTAGGGTAAACAGGATTTGTCATGGTTTCTGGGGCAACATACCGCAACAAGCTGGAAGCCTACTCCACGCTGTAAAGCTAAATAAAAATAAATAAAAAATAGCATCTCTCTGTTTTAACAAAACAGAACTTTGAAGAGGATATTATGTATGACTTCAATCATTAAACTGCAACTGTTTGTGTGAATGGAAATGTATGTTTATGCCCATGCTTGTCAAATTACAGCTTCGGGATCTTTCCACCATAATACACTCAGTTGCCACTTTATTAGATACACCTGCTCATTAATGCAACTATCTAATCGGCCAATCATGTGGCAGCAACTCAATGCATAAAAGCATGCAGACATGCTCAAGGAGTTCCGTTGTTGTTCAGACCAAACATCAGAATGGGGGAAGAAATGTGATCTAAGTGACTTTGACTGTGGAATGATCGTTGGTGCCAGATGAGGAGGTTCGGGCATCTCAGAAACTGCTGATCTTTTGGGATTTTCACACACAACAGAGAATGGTGCAAAAAAAATCCAGTGGGCAGTGCTTCTGTGGACAAAAATGCCTTGTTAATGAGAGAGGCCAGAGTAGAGTGGCCAGACTGGTCGAAGCTAACAGGAAAGTGACCATAAATTAAACGTTAAGTTACTGTTACTTAGTGTTAAGTAGCTTAAGTGTTACAACAGTGATGTGCAGAGGAGTGTCTCTGAATGCACAACATGTCAAACCTTGAAGTGGATGGGCTAAATCAGCAGAGGACCATGTGGGTTCCAGCCCTGTACCTAGCAAAGTGGCCGCTGAGTGTAGCTTACAGCAAGAAAACAAGGGGTAAAGTGAAAAACTGAAGAAAACTGGGATGATTTTCTTTACTTTTAATAACAGACCTATGTCCTGTGGTCCTGTGGTAAAGGCTGATTCCCACTCCCTCAAAGAGACTGTAAAATGGGGTCAGTACCATGTTGAAACTGGCCACAAGAGAATCTTAACAGTTTAGCTCATTTCCATAGACCAGAATTAGACAACCTGACTCTTTGTATGAAATGCTGATAGATCCATTTGCGTTTGGTCCTAATGTAATCCCTAGTGGAGAGCAAGAAAAAAACTGATTACTGCACTTCATTATATAGCTATGCATGTCTGTGTTGCTATTTAAGATGGCAGGCTACTATTTATAAGGATTCCTCTGCTATCTTGACTGACCAGGTGCTCGTGAAATCAGAGGATGTGGATTATCTGCCTCTTAAAGCATAACTGTTCCCTTTCAGTTTACCCTGTGTTTAAACCACAAATTAAACCTGTTTGCAGTTTTAATGCAGAGTAAAGTGTTTAAACATTTTGGACCACTCTTGAAATATTGTGTTCATTTCTGGTCACTCATTTTAGGAAGGATGTTAAAGCTTGTCCCTCTATTCTGAGGCTGTGTCCTCTGGTCTTAGACTCTCTCGCCATAAGAAACATCCTCTCCACATGCACTCTATCAAGGCCTTTCACCATTTAATAGGTTTTAATGCGGTCACCCTTCACTTTTCTGAATTCCAGTGAGTAGAGGTCTAAAAATATCAAACGCTCCTCAAATGATAAGCCTTTCAACCCCAGAATCACTTTTGTAAACCTCCTTTGGACCCTCTTCAATGTCAGCGCATCTTTTCTTCAATAAGGGGCCCAAAATTGCTCACAATATTCTAAGTGAGGCCTCTCTAGTGCTTTATAAAGTCTCAACATTACAGCCTTGCTTTTATATTCTAGTCCTCTCAAAATAAACTCTCACATCATATTTCCCTTCCTCATCACCAATTCAACCTGCAAATTGACCTTTAGGGAATCCTGCACAAGGACTCCCAGGTCCATTTGCACCTCAGATATTTGAATTTTCTCTCCATTTAGAAAATAGTATACATTTTTTTCTTCTACCAAAGAGCATGACCATACACTTCCCAACACTGTATCCCATCTGCCTCTTTACCCTTTCTCCTAATCTGTCTGAGTCCTTCTGTAGCCTCTGTCCTTCCTCAAAACTAATTGCCCCGCCACCTATCTTCATTTCATCCAAAAACATGGCCACAAAGCCATCAATTCTGTCATCCAAATCATTGACATATAACATTAAAAGAAACGGTCAAAAGACAGTCCCCTGTGGAACATCACTAGTGACCAGCAGCCAACCAGAAAAGGTTCTCTTTATTCCCACTCTTTCCTCCCGCCGATCAGCCACTGCTCTATCCATGCTAGCATTTTTCCTGTAACACCATGGTCTTTTAACTTGTTAAGCAGCCTCATGTCTGGCACCTTGTCAAAGGCCTTCTGAAAATCCAAGTTTACAAAATCCACCAATTCCCTTTTGTCGAACCTGCTTGTTATTTCTTCCACTGTGGTATACGAGGTGATAAGAGGACAGCCAGAAACGTTATCCCTGGGTGTAAATTGCTAATACGAGAGAGCATAATTTTAAATGATTGAAGAAAAATGTAGGGGGGGTGGGGTTGCCAGAGGTAGAATTTTTACAGAGGGTGGTGGGTGCATGGAACACCCTGTTAGGGGTGGTGGTAGAGGCTGATACATTTAAGAGACTCTTAGATAGGCAAGCTGATGATAGAAAAGTGGAAGGTTATTTTTGGAAGAAAGGGTTAGATTGATCTTAGAGGGTTAAAAGGTCAGCACAACATCATGAGCTGAATGGCTTGTACCGAGCAAAAATGTTTTATGTTCTATGTGAGGAGGGTAAAGTTGGGCATTTCCAACACTGTCCTAATGATAAGGGGGCATCTTGCAACTGCCGAATAGTGTAACAGCACCACCATAATAGTGGACCCCAGAGTAAAATTTACCCCTCCATCCTCCCAACCACCACTCAATATATCCTCTCTAATATTCAGTCTGCTCCTTCATGGGCACCAGCCTCCCCAGCATCTGTGACATCTTCGAGGAGGATTGATTCAAAAAGGTGGCATCCATCATTAAGGACCAGGACATGTCCTCTTCTCATTGCTAAAATCAAGGAGGAGGTGCAGGAGCCTGAAGGCACACACTCAACGATTCAGGAACTGCATCTTCCCTTCTGCCATCTGATTTCTGAATGGACATTGGACCCACGAACGCTACTTCACTACTTATTTTCTATTTTTTTGTACTACTTATTTAATTTAACTTTATAAAGATATTTTGGTACTTAGTGTAATTTAGTTTTATTTATTATAATATATTCCAATGCACTGCTGCTGCATAACAACACATTTCATGACATTTGCCGGTGATGTTAAGCCTGATTCAGATTCTGAAAAGCTGGCTCTGCTACTATAGAATGCACTTGCAAAGTTAAAAAATGTCACTATCAACTAATGCTAAGTGTATTGTGAATTTAAGATAAGAGTGTTGTACTTGGCCTCAGAGCTGGGTCACGCACTGCGCCAGAGAGCACTGAATCTAGGCCAATGCTTCAGGACAAGTATTGTGCTACTTTTTAACATGAAAAGTTAAACAAACAATCCCTTGGCACTATTTCAAAAGCAGGGAGTTTGCCATGCTCCTGGCCAACCAGAACCACTAAAACACATCAACTGGACTTTTATCCCATTGGTGTTTCTGGGGCCATGCTGTGTTCAAATTGCATTTCCCTACATTGCAACCGTGACTACACTTCAAAAAGTACTTAATTGACCGTGAAGTGTTTTGGAACATCCTTAGCTTGCGAAAGGTGCTAATTAAATAGATTTACTTTTCCCTACCCTCTGTGTATATAATAGGGCAGAACAAAGAGCAGTTCTCCAAATAGTTCTGCGCTTCCAAAAGCTCATCATCTTCGTTCTGTTTGAAATAGTTCGGGTTAAGAACTAAATCCTCCTGGGTGGAAGAGTAAACTACTCTGTATTCATTTCCTCCTTTTTCTAAATAAGTGTGTTGAATTATGCATGATGCCCTGCAAATAGCTGTTACTTACACACACACACACACACACACACACACACACACACACACACACACACACACACACACACACACACACACACACACACACACACACACACACACACACACACACACACACACACACACCACCACCACCACCACCACCACCACCACCACCACCACCACCACCACCACCACCACCACCACAAGATAATGCATTGTGCTGCAGTACCTGATAATAACATCATAGTCCCACTCTACTTCAATTTAAAAGTTAGTCAGTTTTCACCATGGCCAGTGTAATTAGTAATCTAACTCCCATGTTATATTAAAAAAATTCATTGTCATTGAAGACATTGTTTCTGTCATTCATTCTTTGGCGCCTTTTGTTTCGTGGATGTCTGCAAAGAGTAGGAATTTTAGGTTGTACACTGTATACAGTCGCTGATATTAAATTGAACTATTTGAATATAGAAGTAATGGAGATGGAGTCACAGAGTACCACAGGACAGAAAGAGACCCTTTGGCCATCAAGTCCATGCTAGCCAGCTTTTCTGCCTAGACCCATCTGCATGTACCCAGGCCATACAGCTCCATACCCCTCTCATCTATGTACCTATTCAGCCTTCTCTTAAACATTACTATCAAACCCACAGCCACCACTTCCACTAGAAGCTTGTTCCACACTTGCACCACCTTCTGATTGAAGAAATTCCACATCAGATTCCTCTTAAACATATTTCCTAGTGCGAACAGGATTTATTTAAAAAAAAATGATTAGAAGTGCATTAGCAGTAAATAGCAAACAGAATTGGGTGCTTAAGCGAAGTCGGAGTCCTGCAGCACAGAAACAGGCCCCTCGGCCCACCACATCAATGCTAACCTTCAGATATCTTTCTTCACTAGTCCACTTACCAGCATTTGATTTGAACCTACTGCGCCTCAGAGATTAAAGTGCATGGACAGATATTCCTTAAGCATGCCATGTTCTCATTGTTACTGTCAGGACGGAGGTGCAGAAGCCTGAAGGCACACATTCAGTGACTCAGGAACAGCTTCTTCACCTCTGTCACTCGATTTCTGAATGGACATTGAGCCCATGAACCTTCACTGCTTTATTAAATTTCTATTTTTGCACAACTTACTTAACAACTTAAGCACATATGCTTACTGTAATTCAGCTTTTTTTCTCTATTCGTTTGTATTTCATTTTACTTCTGCCACAAAGACAACAAGTTTCACGACATATGTCAGTGATATTAAACCTGATTCTGAACATTATGAGAGTATCTTCCTTCAGTGTATTCCACAAGTTGTAACTCTAACAGAAATTATGTTCCGCTTATTGAGAAGATAACTAGGATCCACTGATATAACATGGTCACCAAGAAACCTGAGCAACACACACAAAATGCTGAAAGAATGCAGCCCATGCAGCATTTATGGAAAAAGTACAGTCGCCGTTTTGGGCTGAAACCCTTCGGCAGTCCTGCCCCATGATAAAGGCAGAAAAGCTGAGATGGATACCTCACTCTTAGTAACCACTTATACTGCTTGCCAGCATGGTAGCATAGTGGTTAGCACAAAGCTTTACAGTGCCGGTGATCCAGGTTCAATTCCCACTGCTGCTTGTAAGGAATTTGTACGTTTCTCCGTGACTGCGTGGATTTCTTCCCGGTGCTCCAGTTTCCTCCCACAGTCCAAAGATGTACTGGTTGATAGGTTAATTGATCATTGTAAGTTGTCCTGCGATTAGGCAGGATTAAATCGGGGGGGGGGGATTGCTAGCCAGCATGGCTTGAAGGGCCAGAAGGGCTTTTTTTTTTAATTGCCCAGTTTGAGGAGCTTGAGTGCACTGTGTACCTCGGCCAAGTGCTGGGCTGGCTCTGGAATGTGTGACAACATTTACGAGTTCCTTAGTTGTGTTGGTTGTTAATGAATCTGAAGTGTGTGACTTTCAACTGAGGTTAGATCACAAGGCATAGGAGCAGAATTAAGCCATTTGGCCCATTGACTCTGCTTTACCATTCCATCATGGCTGATTTATTATGTCTTTTAACCCCAGACTAAGGACCATCTCCATCACAATTCTCCTCCTGACAGTCTGATCTCTGAGAGAAAAATGTTGCTGCCGTCCCAAAAGATAGAGGAGCTGTTTTTATTTCTGTAACTGTTCCTTGGATGGGAAATCACCTTCGGAAGATGGGAGAAAGTAAGAAAATGCTGGAGGAACTCAGCAGCCTCCAGGGAAAGGAGTAGACAGTTGACATTTGGGGCTGAGACCCTTCTTCAGGACTGGAACAGAAGGGGAAGAGGGCAGAGCATGAAGGTGAGGGAGGGAAGGGGAAGCTAGAAGGTGAAGTCAGGTGGCTGGGGTTAAGGGGAAATGAGGTGAGAAGCTGGGAGCAGATAGGTGGAAAGGGTAAAGGGCTGAAGAAAAATGAATCTGATAGGAGAGAAGAGTGGACGATGGGAGAAATGGGATAGAGGAGGGGCACCAGAGGAAAGTGTTAGGCAGGGAAAGAGAAGAGCAGAGGTAAGGGGGAAACTCCATCATGGGCACTAGCCTCCCCAGCATCCATGACATCTTCAAGGAGTGATGCCTCAAAATGGCAGCATCCATCATCCAAGACATAGCCTCTTCTCATTGTTACCATCAGCAAGGGCAAACAGGAGCCTAATGACACACACTCAAATATTCAGGAATAGATTCTTGCCCTCTGAAATCTGATTTCTGAATGAACACTGAACCATGGACACCATCTCACTACATTTTTCTTCTCTCTTTTTGCACTATCCAGATCTGCAGCTGGATTTTCAACTTCCTCACAGACAGGACCCAGGCTGTAAAAATAAGGGACAAGCTCTCCTCTACAATCACTCTGAGCACTGTACACCCATAATTGTGTAGCCAAGTTTCCATTGAACTCAATATATAAGTTTGCTGATGACACCACAAATGTAGGCCGTATCTCAGGTAATGTTGAGTTTGAGTACAGAGAGGAAATTAGAGGAAAAAAGAGGTGGCATGGTGCAAAGACAATAACCTATCCCTCTACGTCAGCAAGACAAAGGAATTGGTTGTTGACTTCAGAAGGAGTAGCAGACCGCATAACCCCATCTACATCGGTGGTGCGCAGGTGGTACAGGTCAAAAGCTTTAAGTTCTTCAAGGTCAATATCACAAATGACCTGACTTGGTCTAACCAAGCAGAGTCCACTGCCAAGAAGGCCCACCAGCGCCTTTACTTCCTGAGAAAGCTGAAGAAATTTGGCTGTCCCCTAAAATTCTCACTAATTTTTATAGATGCACTGTAGAAAGCATTCTTCTAGGGTGCATCACAACCTAGTATGGAAGTTGTCCTGTCTAAGGCTGGAAGAAGCTGCAGAAGATCGTGAACACAGCCCAGCACATCACACAAACCAATCTTCCATCCTTGGATTCACTTTACACCACACGCTGTCGGAGCATTGATGCCAGGATAATCAAGGACACGATCCACCCAGCCAACACACTTTTTGTCCCACTTCCCTCCGGGAGAAGGTTCAGGAGCTTGAAGATTCATAAGGCCAGATTTGGGAACAGCTTCTTTCCAACTATGATAAGACTGCTAAATGGATCCTGACCCAGATTTGGGTCATACCTTCCAAATATCCGGACCTGTCTCTCGGGGTTTTTTTTGCACTGCCTTACTTCCCCATTTTTATTTTTTATTTGTGATTTATAATTTAATTTTTAAATTATATTTACTATTGATTTTTACTCCAGGGAGCGCGAAGTGCAGAATCAAATATCACTGTGATGATTGTATGCTCTAGTATCAATTGTTTGGTGACAATAAAGGAAAGTAATACTTACTTAATTTAACCCTTTAAATATATATATTTGTTACCGTAATTTACAGTTTTAATTGTTATGTATTGCAATGTACTGGTGCCACATAACAACAAAATATGCCAATACTATCAACCTGATCCTGATTATTAGGCCTTGCTGCTGTTTCATTTGTTGAAGTAAAGCAGTTGAAATTGTTCATAGTTCAGCAAACATCCTACTTTTGATCTTACGATAGAAGCAATTGGCTAACGGGCTAAGGACATGGCCCTGAGGAATTCCTGGTGCTGGGACAATTGACCTCAACAACTGCAACCAGCTTCTTTAGTGTGAGATATGACTCCTGCTACCAGAACTTTTCCTATTGGTGTACTGATGCTTGCTTAACTTCTGTCCTGATGCCAGAGGTTTACACTTTCATCGCAACTTGAGATTTCAGATCTTCTGTCCATGTTTGGTTGAAGTTTGTGGTGGGTGGTTCTGGGCAAAAGTGACTTGGCATTTGGTGAGTATGTAATAGATAAATAAGAACACTTGTTAGCATGGTTGACAACAGCTTCCATCATTTTATTTTTTGCTGATTGGTCAGTAATTAGACAGATTGGATTTTTTCCTTTGATTTTGAACAGCTTTCCATATTGTTTGTCATATTGTAAATACATGGAAGCAGCATGGCTCGAGGCACAGCTCATTCTTAGCACAAATCTTCTGTGTTATAGTTAGGTTGTTGAAATGTCTCACAGCCTCTTGATGTGGCCAACTATTCCCAGGCATTTCTCAACTGAACTAGTTGATGACTGATGAGGATTTCAGGAAGATGGATCATACAATATACACAGGGTCACTGGCTGACCAGAGAAATGAATATTTCAGTTTGTTTGTCAGCACTGCCATGTCAGTGAACGTAGAACAGTAAAACACAGTACAAGCCCTTTGGCCCACAATGTTGTGCCAACCTATATAAACCTATTCCATGATCAATCTAACACTTTCCTTCTTACAAAGCAGATTACCTTCCACTGTCTTTTCAAATAGAAACCAACCCCGCATTAAATTAGGTCCCTTCTAAGGTCCACTAGCTTAGAATGCAATCAGATGCAGAGGATCTCTCAGAAGATCTGCAGAAAATAACATAAGGAAGAATGAGACACACCAACGATTCCAGATGTTAGAACTCCAGAGCAATTCGCGTAAGATGTCGGAGGAACTCGGCAGGTCAAGAACATCAATGGAAATGAATTATCAGTCAACGCTTTGGGATAAGACCCTTTATCGGGACTGGAAAAAAGGAAGGGGGAAGATGCCAGAATATGCTCGGAGGAGGGGAAAGAGTACAAGCTATAAATGATTCTGTAAAGCCAGGTGTGTGTGGGAGGGGTGGGAATGAAGTAAGAAGTTGGGAGGCGACCGGTGTAAAAGGTAAGGGGCTGAAGAGGAAGGAATCTGATTACAGAGAAGAATGAACCATGAGAGAAAGGTCCACCAGGGGAAGGTGATAGGCAGGCAGATAGATAGATGAGGTAAGAAGGGCCTGAATGGGGAACTGAAAATGAGAAAGTTGGATCTGCATCAGAGGTACAGGGTTTCCTAGCCTAAAGCAGTTAGAATTTCCTTGGCCAACTTGGCTATGTTGGCCAGATTCTGAGAAGCCAACATCTGAGAACAGAGGTATCCTGGGCCTGGTCACTGGCTCAAGATGACTGCAAACAGACATAATCTGAGCTCAGCAATTGACATGAGCCGGCTGAAACTGGTTTGAAAGAATCTGACAGAAAGCATAGGTCCTTATTTGGGAGAAGTGCAATGGAGTAATGCTGCCTGTGTCCTAAGGCTAGATCTAATGGGGAGGGAGCACAGACAGGCCAAGTAGCAAAGTACCAACAAAATTGAAACATAATGGCGCAGAACCGATAAGAAAAAGAATTGGAATGGAGTAATTTGAGAGGAAAAGGCAGTGAAAACTCTGGAGAGCAGCCATTGTGGAAGTGGCTGACCTTCTGTCGGAGATGTGGAGATTACATCGTGATGACTGAGCAGAGTGAGTTCCTGTTCCTGGTTCTGACCTCTCTTCTTTGATTGACTGCTCAGGAAATGCCAGGGAAACAGGGTGTGTATACAGACAGTCTTGTGTGAATTGCATGCTTACTATTAACCAACTGTGTGAGCTGCATGTCTGCCTTTAATTGAACCAATACGTATAACCAATGTTTAATACGGACCACTCATTGCCTAACCTATCATTGTTGTTAAGGGCAAGGATACTTGCAACAGGTTAACAGTGGAGTAATCCCATTTTGTTTAAAGATATGCGTGTGTGCTCACTCAGTGGCACAGTAAGCAGTGACCATCCTTTCTTCAAAGAGCTTAGCAAATCATACATCTCCTAAAATGTAATAGAACAGAAACGAGTCAATCACCATCATAGCTGCATCGAAAACTGTGCCAGAAAGACTCAGCAGGTCAGGCAGCATCTGTGGAAAGAGAAACACTCAACACTTGGGTTAATCTGAATCAGGTTTAGTACATAACTGAACCAGCATATGTAGGTACAATTTGCTGTCTATTTTTGTTTTTAATTCCCAGGATCTGCAGTTTTTTCAATCCTTTATTCATGGAGGGCTATGTGGGAGGGAAGGGTTAGATTGATCTTAAAGTAGTTTATAAAGTCTGCACAAGATTATAGGCCAAAGGGCTTGTACTATGCTGTAGTGCTCTGTGTTCACGGATCACTTTAATCCTAATAGCACAGATCCTTTAACAATTTATTTTCTTTAAAATACATTTCTGAATCAACATTTACATTCTAAATGTTCAATGGAAAGAAGAATTCCCTTTACTAAGATCATCTTACCATTCTTTCTGATTATGAATGGATCTAAGCATTACCTCATGAACTCATTCATAATTTTGAAACCTTGTGCCAGTTCTTTGCAGCCATCTCAGTATTAACTTCTCAGGTCAATATGTCACTGAGCACTTTTTCTAAAGGCCTGATGTTAATGGAACTTCTTATTCCACTGAGCACTTGTAATAACCTCTGACGTTAATGGAATATCATACTTGATTGGACTTTTGACTTCCAACAAAAGGTAGAAATTGGATGAATTTAATTTCCACCATGTAGTGAACATCCCAAAGTGAATTATACCCAAACTAAGGTATGCTAGTCCTGCAATGAATGTTGGATAACTTGCTATGGTATTAATATGACTTGGATGGTGGGTAGAGAAACATGGTGTAAGGCACTCCTTCCTTCCATTAGCCTGCAGGTCACACTTGGGCAAGGTGTGGCACCTGCTTGTGCCCCTGATCAGGGTCCCATGAAGCCATGGGAGCAGGTGGTGGATGGTCGTATGAGCAGATGGTGCATGTCACAAATCCTGGTTATGCGATCACTGACGCCAGGCAGACAATCTCTGAAGGTGATTGATAACGGCTGGGGTCAGCCATCTTGCAAATACGCTGCCCAGAAGGAGGCAATGGCAAACCACTTCTGTAGATAAATTTACCAAGAACAGTCATGGTCATGGAAAGACAACGATACCCCATGTCATGCGATACAGTACTTAACGAATGAATGATTAATATGACCCAGTAAGTCCATGAACTGAAATTAGTTCACCGCCTGGATTTGACCTCACTTACTACAGGGATATATTATTCATGCAGGTTAGTGGATGGAGGTTTTCTGTAGCAGAAACCATCCAGATTCTCAATAATACATCACTCATTGTCTGAGTATAAAGGGGCAGTCCATTCAAAAACCGTTACCACCCATCCTCAAACGATCAAGGAAACTTCTGCTCAAGCTTTTCCATAGCAGCCTCTGCCCATGGCTTGAACTGCCAATCAAAGGTTTCCGAGGAACTGACAGACGAGTGTTGGGAAATAGGTGTCTGTAAATTTATTACAATGAATTCCTGATTCCTAATGGGGAACAGTGTAGAATGATACTGTATTTGATGAGAAAGATGAGGACCAACGTTTTCTAATAGATCCACTCAACATCAGGGATCAATATTTGGCTTTAGAGGATGTAAAGCAGATATGAATAAATACAGATCTGATCATTCATAGTCAGCCAAAACTCACAAAGAAGTTTAATATATCTTAGTATTACACAACATCAACGGATCAAGGATAGGTGATTTGCATACTTCGGTAAAACATCATGCTAATCTGCCCTTCCCACTTTTTCCCCACCCTTTTCCCTGCAAAAATGTCATTCCCTTTTCTCAGTTCTTTGTCTCCACCACATCTGTTCCCAGGATGAGTCTTTCCCTTCCAAAATATCAGAGGTGTCCTCCTTCAATGAGTATAAAGGGGCAGTCCATTCAAAAACCATTACCCCCCACCCTCAAATGACCCTTCTTCTTCTTTCTTCACCATTGATGCTGCCCTCACCCAAATCTCCTCTATTTCTCGGATATCTGCCCTCACCCCAGATTCCTGCTGCCCTAGGAGGGATAGAGTTCCTCTTGTCCTTCCCTATCTCCCCATGGGCTGCCACATTCAGCACATCATTCTCTGCAACTTCTGCCATCTTCAGTGAGATCCAACCACCAAACATATCTTTAACTACCTCCACCTTCCCCCCTCCCACTCTCTGCTTTCTGCATGGGTAGAGGAATGAGTAAGAGGGCGTGTATTAGCAGCTAACTTAACTAAGGCACAATTCAGAAGATTAATGGAATATAGTCCACTTGCCTGGGAGAGTGGGATGCTATCAACAGAGGAATAAACACTTCTCGGGCTAGATCTTTTTTCAACTTTGAGGAAGCTTAGCAGCCAACTTGTTGGTATCCCAATCACCAGCTCAAATGTTCATTCCTTCTGCCACCACTGCGCGCTGGCTGCAGGGCATGCCGTTCTCAAGTTGTACCATCCTGCAGACACTTGACTGGACTGCACCAAACTGACAACCTGCTACCAAGATGGACAAGGGCAGCAGATACTGTACACGGGAACACTATCATCTTCAGCTTCCTCCCCAAGCCGCAAACCATCCCAACTTGGAATTATATCATCAACCCTTTTACCGTCACTGTGTCTAGACCCCAGTACTCCCTTCAGGACAACAACCCGCGAGTCCATTCTGCAGAAGAGTGACAGCCCTTCAAGAAGCTTCCTCACCACAGCCTTGTCATGGACAGGTGGAGATGGATAATAAATGTGGCTTTGTGGAACCAAGAACCGGAAATTAAATTAACAAAGTTGCTACATTAAAATATGACACCACTGGCTAACTCGCTGTGTAGAATTTACTTGGCCTGGCAGAATGAGGACCTTCCTTATTTGTGTTTTCAGGATTTTACACCTCATTTTGCAGTTCAAGCTGCTCGGATGGATACTTTGAATTAGCAAGTCCAATCAGGTAACCTCATTTTCCATAATGTGCTGCTGGGCTAAGTTATTGAAGGGTGTACTGGGTCATATTTGCACACGAGGTGTTTAGCAACATGAGCAATGATGCCACCCAGGGGGAGAGACACTGCAATGTTACAAGCTGACTAGCTGTGGAATAAAGCAGTGTGGAATTGGACAGAGAAATTGCAATTGACTTTATGAGGTAATTTTAGAAGTTGGCACAGTTAAGACGATAACCGTGGGGACTATCTCAATGAATTTCGAGCTTCAGTACCTTGGCTTGAACACCTAGGTTTTTTTTTAGCCGGGAATATTTCCTCTGTCTTGTTTGCAGTTTCCTTGATCAATTGCCACCTCTCCGTTTTCCATCCCAGGTCAATAATTCATGAGCACAGGAGTTATCCTCTGTGTCCTGGCCAATTTTCATTTGTTACTATTAACTCTAAAATAAACTGGATTATTTGAAAGTTCAAAGAAAATTTATTATCAAAGGACGCACATGTCACCATATAAACACCCTGAGATTAATTTTCCTGCAGGCATTCAGACAACAAAAAATATATCAGAAGCAATGAAATACTACACAAAACAAAGACTGACAAACAACCAGTGCGCAAAAAAAGACAAACTGTGCAAATACTAAATAAATAAATACATAATGGATAGATAGATAAATAGATAGATAACTAAGTAATACTGAGAACATGAGTTATACGTATATAGAGTTGTATTATTTGTTCATTTTCATGTTGTTCTTTGCTGTCTGCATGTTTGCTCCCACAATCCTACAAAGAAGACAAAAGTCTTAAAGTCTTCAAAGTCTTAAACTTATAGTATTTAATCAGTCTGGATATGAACCTCAGAAAATATCAGAACAAAATCACTGGGATTTTCCCCAGAAACTTGCACTGTACCTGGGTCTTTGACTGGTAAGTCTCTGTTCCTTACCTGGAAACTAGTACTGAGACATTTTGAAATGAAACTTTCTACAGCATCAGTTAAGAAATGGTATTTTTGTAATAAAATTAAAGGTGTCTCAGATGGTTGACATCCATTAACACAAGAAAGTCTGCAGATGCTGGAAATCCAGAGCAACACGCACAAAATGCTGAAGAAACTCAGCAGGTCAGGCTGCATCTATGGAAATGAATAAATTGCCGACGCTTCAGGCCAAGATCTTTCTTTAGGACTGGTGAAGGAAATTAATTTCTCATCCTATTTCAGGTCACTGTAAGTGTTCAGCAGGAAATGGACAATTAGCCTTTCACTGACCTGCCCTTCTTTAGAAAGCAAAATGGTCTTTCCTGGAACCTTTTGATAACTGAGATGCAAACACTGAGGAAACTAACAATGCACCGTGATTGTTCCTGTTTTGAGTTAAAAATAGAAGATCAGTATCACCCATTTGAATTGACGAAATATTCCATGTTTGGTCTCTGTGCTGAACCCAGTCTCCTCTGTTCAATGGTTATGTGCACCAGAGAAGGACCTCTAATTGCTTTGGATCTCCTTGCTGTTAGACCAAGGTCTCCCTCTACCAGAATTGCATGGAGCTGATCTACAGCATTCAACTCATGTTGGATATCAAACCTTTCATTCTGCAGAAGATGGAAGTGTGGCCTCACGTTGGTCTTAATCTCGAGGGGCTGCTTCAGAAGAAAAAGAATCTACTCTAATTCAAAAGTATTCCATCAATATAAAGATGCTACATAATACAGGCTGTCTGCCTTTTGCAATGTCCAGTGACCCTCAGGCAGCTGAAAGGCCAATAGTCATTTTCAGCCCTTAATTGGTTGAAGATTTTAGTTATAATATCCACTTTTTCTCCAACTACCCATATCAGGTCATTGTGTTGTCCTTCAAAGACAACATGGCAATCTGCACTTGTTTCCAGATCCACCAGTGTCCCTGTGCAAGATCACTTGGTAGACTGAGTGTCCTTGATGCTGGTCTACAGATTCTCTTTCCATTTCAAAGGTTCAAATGCTCATTTTATTGTCTAAGTATGCATGCACAATACCACGCTGATATCCATCTTCCCCAGATAGCCAAGAAATACAGAAAAAACATGGGCATTATTGAAAGAAAAGACATTATCTCCCTCCCCCCGGTATGAAAAAGAAAAAGAAACAAACCCGCAAACCCCAAAACCCCCTGTCCCTTTCGTTGCACAAAAAAGTAATAGATTGTCCACATGGTGAATGGCAGCTGGAACATCAAATATGCCAAACCCCTCCCTCACAGAAATGAACTGTGACAATGACATCAAATCCCCAAATCCCTCCCTCGCAGAAATGAACTGTGACCATAGCATCAAACCCCCAACCCTCTCTCTCTCACACAAAAACTAACATCTCGGCCACAGAGAAAAACGCCAACAAGGACATCAGACCCCAACCCTCTCTCTCTCACACAAAAACTAACATCTCGGCCACAGAGAAAAACGCCAACAAGGACATCAGACCCCAAGTCTCCATGTCCTCCCTCTCACAAAAAATAACAAATCGCCCACCCGCCAACCGGCAACAAGAAACAACAAAAACTAAAGGAAGCCAATATAAAGTACTGTCCAATAATCACATAAATCTCAGAATATCAGAAACATCCTCCTGTCAGAATTCGAGAGCGGCTGCATGAACTCAGTGCTTCTGTGAAGAGCGACTGCCATGCCAAATCCAA
This sequence comes from Hypanus sabinus, assembly GCF_030144855.1. Taxonomy (NCBI): domain Eukaryota; kingdom Metazoa; phylum Chordata; class Chondrichthyes; order Myliobatiformes; family Dasyatidae; genus Hypanus; species Hypanus sabinus. Next base: position 196,906,657 of record NC_082707.1, read on the forward strand.
ATGCCGCCAACCTGGCTACTGACTGCTATGGGACCCTGTGGCCTCGGTTGAGAGTGACAGCTGACATTCTCCGCATTTGCCTCGATGCTTTGAAACGGAATCGTTTGCCATGACCGCGTGCCCCATCTCTAGTTTTATCCACGAGGCTGTCGGTGTCCGCGGTGCTCTTCGGGATCCCATCACTGGCCTTCTCCAGACACAGAAGAGTGCTAGATCATCTGATAGAATCCCAAACTGCATGTCACAGGCTCCAACGGTTTCTGTAACTCAATCAAGACAAAAAGAACAATCAGAAAAATGAAATAATTGAAGAGATAGGCTAGCTGGAAGGTGTCGCCGAAGAACCATTGTTCAGTGACGCCATTCAGTCCTTCATTTTGTTTTCAGTTCTTTCCACCTTGACCCCAATCCATGTCAGCTACTCACCAATTCTTTTCATATCTCCAGTTGGTTTACCAGTTATCACTGGAGCCGTTTGGTTCTCCATTTTCTTCCTCACCATGTCATAACTTCACTGTGTGTATGTGAGTGTGTGATTCTATCTCCTTCCTTTAGATCCATTGCTCATTAAATACTATTCATGTGCGAATCCTTTCCCCATTCTAGCAGAATGTACAAGAGAAGCAGTAACCCATTCCTTCTTCGTCTTTACCTCTCTCGGATCTTCTACTATTGAGATTCCAGTACTTTTTTGCACAGCTTCAGATTCGAAGTTTAAAGTAAACTTACAACCCTGAGACTCATGTTTATGTGGGCACATTCAATAAACCTACAGAATATAGCCGTAACAGGATCGATGAAAGTCCATCCATCTTGGGCCTTCAACCACAGTGTGGAAGACAACAAACTGTGCAAATACAAAAAGAAGAAAATAAAATAATAAATAAATAAGCAATAAATATTGAGAGCATGAGATGAAAATCTGATATCGGCTCAGCATTTCTCACAATATTTTCCACTTCTTGGCTTGTATTTTACTCTCTCAATTCTCTCATCAACCTATCGATCAGACTTCCTCTATAATTTAACCCCATGATTACTCTTGCCTTCCCCTATCGCAAATATTCTCTTTGTCCCCACCCCATCCACCTCTCTACAACTTAAAACCAACCTTGTTTTCTCTCCTTTCCTGTTCAAGCTGAAATATTATCCCCGTTTCTCTTCTATGCTAGATGCTGCCTGGCGTGGCTGAGGGTCTTTTGAGCATTTTCTGTTTATTTTATTATCCTGGACCAGCGTGAGGCCACGCCAGAAAGCTGACCGCCTTCCAGCACAAATTAGCGAGTTATTTCAGAATGGCCACCAAGGTAACCAGTGTGGAAAGCCACACGGGCTTCATTAGTCAGAGTTCTTCTGAGACTGAGGTCAAGGGTCATTTCCTGGGTCAGTTTGACTCAGACTCCACCTCACTTGGGAACATCTCATCCTGAAACTGGGTTTCAAAAGTAGGAAATCTTTGTTCCATCTTTATTAATAAGCATCAAAAAACCCACTCAGAGAAGAGGGGGGAAAAGAATCGAAGAGCAGTTTCTCTGCTGAGAATTTTAAAAACTATGTTTTGGAAATTTTAGTTCACCCTCCAAACCTGATCTTTGACCCTGCTTTGAAAGGGCCAGCAATTTTAAAGCAAATTTGCTATTCATTCTGCAGGTACACTTTAGGCATACTATGTTTGCAGAATTTTTAACCCTTGTGGTCTGAACACCTTCTATTTCATATCTGTACTGCATATGGATGCTAAATGACCTTCAGATTTCGAGCACTGTAGCCTGAGCATTCAGCAGAATATAAACTACCTTTACATATTCAAAAGTTCACATATTTCTGACTGCAGGTGCTGTAAGTTCCATGTACTGAAAAAAAAAGTACGCCATTCAATGAATATATTTAATGGGTCACTGTTTTTCTGTTAATGACCGAGGATACTGTGGGCTGGTTAACATAACTGCCTCCCAGTTGGGTAGCTGTGATGTTCTAGTCTCATAACTGGGCAATGCTCAGTTTTGCCTGCCATTACTTGGCAGAGAGTTCTACCGGTACTAAATGATGAAGTGCGCCACTTTGGGAAGGCGGAGAGGGGAACTGCCTCCCAGAGGACGGAAGCAAAGAAACATGGCCTAGTTGGCTCATGCTAAGGCAAGCCTGAACCACTGTCAGATCAGTGCTGACATCAGTCGTGAAACAGAGCTTCAAACACTCCCAGTCTTTTAAGCTGGGAGGAGCTACGATATTGTGCAAAGTTTGCACAGTGTGTCCATCAGAGAATCAGGGGAATTGTCGCTGACATTAGCTGAGGAATTTGTTGTTTTGTGGCAGCAGTACAATTCAGGCATAACAAATCACTGCTAGTTACAATAGACATAAATAAATAGTGTGAAAGAGGCATAGCGAGTTAGTGTTCATGGGTTTATAGACCGTCCAGAAACCTGACGGGAGAGGGGCAGAAGCTGTTCCTAAAGCACAGAGTGTGGGTCTTCTCCCTGATGAGAATAGGGTATGTCTTGAATGCTGCTTTCTTGAGGCACAACTTCCGAAGATGTCCTCAATGATGAAGAGGAGGTCCGAGAGTCATAGAAAAATACAGGACAGAAGCAGGCCCTTTGGCCCATCAAGTCTGTGCCAAACATCTTTAAACGGCTTTGTCCCATTTACCTGATGAAGGGGCGGAGCAAAGTCAAGATGGCGCTAAATGGTGACTCCTTTGCTTGCCTTTTTGGAAACAGCTCTATTTCCATCTTTAATATCTTTATTTTTCCCTTTCAGGTTTCTTTTGAAGACCCTGACCTGGAGTTACACACTGACTTTGTTTCTTTGCGGGAATGGAGCCTGTTCTCAGGGTTTCAGGACCGGCCGTTGTTCGGGACGCCAAGGGCTCGGGTTGATATTTAGCTCAGATTTGGAAGCCTAAGATCCTGGGGCTCTGGCGACGGGCAGATTGAGAGTCATGGCGGGAGACTCGTGTACCATCAGGGGGAGTCGGAAAATCTTCTGCTTTGTGCCCAAAGAGCCAGGATCTTTGAGATCTTTGGGAACAGAGCTTGGAAAAAGAAATGTAACGGATTTTAACATCGTAAACCAGCAAGCTGTTTGTCATGCCTTCCCGCTCTCTGAGAAAATGAAGATACCTTTTTCTCCCTAGTATTATTGGGGGAGAGAGAATCTGTGGTATGTCGGATGCCAGGTGAAACGCGAAGTCTTTGGGGTAACTGCAAGTCTGTGTCTTTGCTGTTGCTTTGCTCACGCTTGAGAGCTCGGTGGTGGGCGCTGATGCTTTTTTTTTGCTAGTGGGGGGAGGGGAGATTGTTGCTCGCTGCTGCATATGCGCGGGAGGGAGGGGAGCTGGAGGGGAATTTGAGGGTTCTCACATTTAACTGTCATTCATTCTTTGGGGCACTTCTCTGTTTTTGTGGATGTTTGCGAAGAAAAAGCATTTCGGGATGTATATTGTATATATTTCTCTGACATTAAATTGGACCTTTTTATCTTCGAACCTGTACCTGGCCCTTAGCCCTCCACCTTCCATCTCAATCTTTGAAACCGAGCTGCATGCACCACTTGAACTGGCAGCTCGTTCCACGCTCTCACAACCCTCTGAGTGAAGAAGTTTCCCCTCATGTTCCCATTAAACATTTCGTCTTTCATCCTTAGTGCATGCCTTCTAGTCCCACCCAACCTCAATGGGAAAAGTCTGCTTACATTTACCCTATCTACACCCCTCATGCCTCTATCAAATCTCCTCTCAATCTTCAATATCCCAAGGTATAAAGTTTTAACCTGTTTAATATTCTTTCTAACTCAGGTCCGCCAGATTTGGCAAAGTCTTTGCAAATTTTCCCTGTACTCTTTCAACTTTGATTATATTGTTCCTGTAGGTCGGGGACCAAATCCGTACACAATGCTCCAAATTAGGTCTCACCACCATCTTATACAACTTCAACATAACATGCCATCTCCTGTACTCAATACTTTGATTTATGAAGGCCAATGTGCCAAAAGCTTTCTTTGCAACCCTATTTACCTGTGATGCCACTTTCATTGAATTATGGACCTTGATGATGGAGCTGGCAGAATCTAAAACCCTCTGAAGCTTCTTGCGACATTGAGGAAACCTCTCTCTCAATGTTATAGAAGTAAAAGAGATGGTTGTGGATTACAGGAGGAATGGAGATGGGCTAACCCTGTTGACATCAATGGATCTGGGGTTGAGAGGGTAAACAGCTTTAAGTTCCTTGGCATCCACATCACCGAGGACTTCAAGTGGTCTGTACACACCAGCTGTGTGGTGAAAAAGGCACAACAGCACTTCTTTCACCTCAGATGGTCGAGGAAGTTTGGCATGGGCCCTGAAATCCTAAGAACTTTCTCGTTGTAGGTAGGTCACATCTGAAATTCCCAGTTGGCGGACGATTTCCCTCTGTATTGGGAAATCATGTACGTGGCAAGTTACAGCAGTGGTTTCCCTTTGCATTCTGCTGGGTGAGATTTTTTTTAAGAGATCACCGGCTCGAGAGCATGCAAGGAAGCCGGCCTGATTCGACCTCAAGACCTCTTGCCCCGAAGTCCAACGCCGATGCCACTACGCCACCAGCTGGGCAAGAACTTTCTACAGGGGCACAATGGAGAGCATCCTAACTGGCTGCATCACTAACTAACTGGTATGGGAACTGTACCTCCTTAATCGCAGGACTCTGCAGAGAGTGGTGCGGACAGCCCAGCGCATCTGTAGTTGTGAACTTCCCACGATTCAAGTGTGAAAAAAGAGCCCAAAGGATCATTGGGGACCCGAGTCACCCCAACCACATCCTATTCCAGCTGTTACCATCTGGGAAACGGTACCACAGCATAAAACCCAGGACCAACAGGCTCCGGGACAGCTTCTTCCACAAGGCCATCAGAATGTTTAATTCACACTGATTTGAGAATATTTCTATGTTACATTGACTGTTTTATTTATTATAAATGACTATGATTTCACATTGCACATTTAGACAGAGACATAATGTAAAGATTTTTACTCCTCATGTATGTGAAGTATGTAAGAAATAAAGTCAATTCAATTCAGTGATGATTCATTGGTGCCTCTGCACCAGGTTGTGATGAAACCAGATAGAGTGTTCTCCATGATACATCTGTGGAAATTTGCTGGAGACTTTGGTATACAAGTAAATATCAGAGCTCTCCAGGTTGACACACAATGAACCCAGTTTCTATTGCTGCAATGGGACAAAACAAGCAGTATCAAAGCAAATCTTACTGTTAATGTAGTATTTAGTTAGCAATCTCTTTCCCTCACTAATGCAATTCCCACACTAAGACTGAAGATTGAAGATCCAAGATTGTTTAATGCCATTTCCAGTACACAAGTGAAATAATTGTGTCTTCAGATCCGATGCAGCGCATAATAAAAACACAATACGATAAAGAACACAATAATAATAAAACACAATAAATATAAATACATAAGATACCTTAAATACATAGATTGGTAGTGACGCTAGGCATAGGAGTGTCTGTACATAAGGTGACTCTGACAGGAAATGATAAAGTAGAGGTGGTGGGGGGTGTGGAGGAATGGGTGTTAGGGAAAAGTAACTGTTTTTGAGTGTGGTGGTCCTGGCATGGATGCTATGTAGATAAGGCTTTGTAATGCACTGGGCACATTAAAAGTTCAACAAAGTTGTTTTGTAACTCATAATGACTTCACTCAGCCCAAGATGAATTGTTAGGGCAGACCCTGGAGTTAGGTTACATAGAACAATATTAACTTCAGCAGCCAATCTTTAGACCTGAACATGGATTGTAGATTAAATTTAAAATGTAGCCATGGACAATATTTCCTGGAGCTGTACACACCAGTTAGTTTCGAATGAGACAATGCTTATTAGTATTCATTTTGGGTGTCTGGAGTGAGGGTGCAAAGAAGAAAGTGTGAAAATTATATGTAATTTAAAGGAAGCATTGTAAATACATTGTAACTGTAGACTTTTCCTGCTGATCCTTTGATTTTTAGCACATAAAATGTCATGTGGGTCAAACTGACCTCTTCCTCCAAAAGAATCTCAAGATGATGCCATCTGCTCATTTTTGCTGAGTAAACCAGTTCTGTATCCCCAAGCTTCAGTGTCTCATCAGTAACTTTGTTCATGTTACAACATGAATTATGGTACCAAATCGAGTGAACTTATACAGCACAATACAGATGCTGAAAATACACTCAAAAGTGATAATGTATTGCCAGGATATGATGTTAACGAAATCAGGTAATGTCCCAATTTTAGTTTTCTCACCTCTCCGGGGTGAATGCTTCACTTATAGTTCCCTGCATCCGTTCTTATTTGAGTGACTGTTCCACATGTTTTCATCTTGACAGCGAGCATCCCAGACAAGCACATACACAACATTGATCCTAATCTAAGCTTGCTCTGAGTCTATACTTCCCCAAGAAGTATGCAGATTTCCAAACAACATTTAACAGGAATATAACAGAGAAAGCTGACAATACTCCACAGATCCAGCAGCACTTGTGATAATGGAAATAGAATAAATGTTTCAGGTCAATGACCTTACACCTGTACAGGTAAGAGTGTACCTGCACATGGTCTTACACTTTTAAATTGAAGTCATGGTTCACAAATCACTGTGTTATCTTTTTGCAGAATGAGATTATCTCAGTTGCAGACAGTCTTGTCCGGTCTCTACATTGCAATAACCCAGATTTTCCGATTTTATTTCAGATTTCCAGCATCTGAAGTTTATCTTCATTTTCACCAAAAGGCTTGCAAAGCATTCATCAGACCACATTTGGAGGATTATGAGTGGTGTAGGCTCCATATCTAAGTGAGGATGTGCTGGCATTAGAGAGGGTCCAGAGAAGGTTCTTGAGAATGATCCCAGGAATTAAAGGATTCATATGTGAAAGGGTTAATATAAGGGTTTGATGGCCCTGAACCTGTACTCACTGGAGTTTAGAAAGGGGGATCTTATTGAAACCTACCAAATATTGAAAGCCGTATATAGAGTGGATATGGAAAAGCTGTTTCCAATAATGGGCGAGTCTAGGACCAGAGGACCAGAATAGAAGGATGTCCTTTTAAAACAGAGATGAGGAGGAATTTCTTTAGCCAGATGGCGGTGAATCTGTGAAATTAATTGCCACAAGAGCTGTGGAGGTGAAGCCATTAGGTATTTTTAAATTGGGGGATTGTAGGTTCTTGATTCATCAGGGCGTCAGGGAGAATAGAGAGGAGTGGGAAAATAAATCAGCCATGATTGAATGGCAGAGCAGACTTGTTGGGCTGATTGGTCTAATTCAGCTCCTACGTTTTATGGTCTTTATATTGTACATTGTTATACACTTCACAAACACAATAGCCAGATGTCACCATGGCATTTTTGCGAACTGTAAAGATTAAATCGTGTGAAATACGAAAGTTTATACAGTTGTATCAAATGAGACTTTGATATGACAGCGTAGCCCTATATTGCTTTAAAAAATTACAGATCTGGAATAGTCAATCTTTATTTAGATTCATTTATTTGTCACTTGTACATGGAAACATATATTGAAAACCATTGTTTGTGTTTACTACCAACACAACTGGAGGCAGCCCGCAAGTTTCACGAACATCACGTGCCCACAGTGCTCGACAGACCAGCACAGAACACAATAAAACAATAGCAAAATAAACCCCTTTCCCCCCTCCCACCCAACCACATATCCACAAAGACAGTACACACAAAATGCTGGTAGAAGACAGCAGGCCAGGCAACATCTATAAGGAGAAGGACTGTCGACGTTTCGGGCCGAGACTTTTCGTCAGGACGCTCTTTAAGAACTTCAAAGTTTTTAAGAAGTGCTTTATAAGAACTTCAAAGTTCAAAGTAAATTTATTATCAAAGTACATTTATGTCACCATATACAACTCTAAGATTCATTTTCGTGTGAGCATGCTTAATAAATCTATAGGATCCTGTGAGCGCGGAGCCAAGTGTACACAGAGCATTCCAAACTCACAAGACGGCCCTCACAGAATTCCGCACCTCCTGGGATCCGAAATCGCAAGAATTCCACGACCCCGGGTTCCGCACTCGCAAGAATTCCACAATTCGCCTACCGACACAACCGATCGTCAGATGACACAATAGCCACAGCTCTGCACACCATCCTTACACATCTGGAAAAGGATGCTTGTGTGAAAATGCTGTTCTTGGACTACAGTTCAGCATTCAACACTATAATTCCCTCAAGGCTTGACAAGAAGCTCAGAGACCTCGGCCTGCTTTGTGTAGCTGGATCCTGGACTTCCTGTCAAAGTGCTGGCAGGTGGTAAGAGTGAGCTCCCTCACCTCTGCCCCTCTGACTCTCAACCCTCACGGCTGTGTGCTAATCCCCCTCCTTTACTCTCTGTATACCCATGACTGTGTCACTACCCACAACTCACTAGGTTTCAATAGGTACATTTAATGTCAGAGAAGTGTATACAACATACATCTTGAAATTCTTGTCTTTACAAACATCCAGTAAAACAGAAGAGTGCCCCAAAGAATGAATGACAGTTAAGTGTTAGAACCCAAAGCCCCCCTCCCATGCACAAGCAGCAGTGAGGCAATAGTCCCCCCCTGTAGAAAAGCATCAGCCCCCTCCACCGAGCACTCGAGCATGCAGCAAAGCATCAATAAAGACACAGACTTGCAGAACCCCAAAGACTATTCATTCTAATCTGCTAATTAAACTTGCTGACTACACTACACTGATTGGCCTAATCTCCAATAATAATGAGGCAGCCTACAGAGAAGAAGTCAACACCCTGACACAATGGTGTCAAGAAAACAACCTCTCACTCAACATTGCAAAAACAAAGGAGCTGGTTGTGAACTTCAGGAGGAATGGAGACGGGCTCACCCTTCTAGATCTGGGGTTGAGAGGGTGAACAGCTTCAAGTTCCTCTACGTAAGCAACACCAAGGATCTCACTTCGTCTGTGCATACTGACTGTGGAGAAAATAAAGCACAGCAGCACCTCATTCACATCCAACGGTTAAAGAAGTTCAGCAAGAGTCCCCAAATCCTGAGAGCTTTCTACGGGGACACAATTGAGAGCATCCTGACTGGCTGCATCACTGCCTGGTATGGGAACTGTACCTCCCTCAATCGCAGGACCCTGCAGAGAGCGGTGCAGACAGCGCAGAGCATCTGTGGATGTGAACTTCCCTCTGTTCAGGACATTTACAGTGGCAGGTGTGAAAAACGGCCTGAAGGATCATTGGGGACCCGAGTCACCCCAACCACAAACTGTTCCAGCTGCTACCATTCGGGAAAGGGTATCGCAGCATAAAAGCCAGGACCAACAGGCTCTGGGACAGCTTCTTCCACCAGACTTTCAGACTGATTAATTCACACTGACACGTATATCTATGTTATATTGACTGTTCTATTGTACATCTTACTGTACATGTTATTTCTAATGAATTACTATAATTTGCACATTGTATATTCAGACAGAGAAGTAAAATAAAGATTTTTACTCCTCATGTACGTGAAGGATGCAAGAAATAGAGTCAATTCAATTCAATAGTCACTCCCTCCGCAGTCACACAGATCCATCTACTTTGGGCCCTACACTCACAGACCCCCGCACTCACTCAGCATTCCACACTCAGTGGGCCCCGCACTCACTGGAATCCACAATCACAAGAAGCTGCTCTCACAGAATTCCATGCGCACAGACTTCCACAGTCACGGAACTCCACACCGACCGAAATAAGTACACACAAAAATTCCACACTCACACTGCTCTGCATTCACAGAAATCCACCCTCATCGGGATCAGCACTAAGAGAACTCCACATTCAGTATGCTCCAAACACAAAAAAAATCAACAGTCTCACGGCTCGGCACTCACAACATTACACACTCACTATGCCCCTCACTCACAGGATTTCACACTCACTATGCCCCACACACGCAGGATTCCACACTCACTATGCTCCGCACTCACAGGATTTCACAATCACTATGCGCTTCACTCAGGATTCCACACTCACTATGCTCCGCACTCACAGGATTCCACACTCACTATGCTCCTCACTCACAGGATTCCACACTCACTATGCTCCGCACTCACAGGATTCCACACTCACTATGCCCATCACTCACAGGATTCCACACTCACTATGCTCCTCACTCACAGGATTCCACACTCACTATGCTCCTCACTCACAGGATTCCACACTCACTATGCTCCTCACTCACAGGATTCCACACTCACTATGCTCCTCACTCACAGGATTCCACACTCACTATGCTCCTCACTCACAGGATTCCACACTCACAATGCCCCTCACTCACAGGATTCCACACTCACTATGCTCCTCACTTACAGGATTCCACACTCACTATGCTCTGCACTCACAGGTTTCCACATTCACTATGCTCCTCACTCACAGGATTCCACACTCACTATGCTCCTCACTCACAGGATTCCACACTCACTATGCTCCTCACTCACAGGATTCCACACTCACTATGCTCCTCACTCACAGGATTCCACACTCACTATGCCCCTCACTCACAGGATTCCACACTCACTATGCTCCTCACTCACAGGATTCCACATTCACAGTGCTCCGCACTGACAGAATTCCACACTCACTATGCACCACTCCGGCAGGATTCCACACTCACTATGGTCCTCACTCACAAAATTCCACACTCACTATGCTCCACACTCACAGGATTACACACTCACTATGCTACTCTCCAGTGGGATTACACACTCACTATGCTCCGCACTCACAGGATTCCAAACTCACTATGCTTCTCACTCACAGGATTCCACACTCACTATGCTCCTCACTCACAGGATTCCACACTCACTATGCTTCTCACTCACAGGATTCCACACTCAATATGCTCCTCACTAACAGGATTCCACATTCAATATGCTTCTCACTCACAGCATTCCACACTCACTATGCTCCTCACTCACAGGATTCCACATTCAATATGCTTCTCACTCACAGGATTCCACACTCAATATGCTCCTCACTCACAGGATTCCACACTCACAATGCTCCGCACTCACAGGATTCCACACTCACTATGCTCCTCCCTCACAGGATTCCACACTCACTATGCTCCTCACTCACAGGATTCCACACTCACAATGCTCCGCACTCACAGGATTCCACACTCACTATGCTCCTCCCTCACAGGATTCCACACTCACTATGCTCCTCACTCACAGGATTCCACACTCACTATGCTCCTCACTCACAGGATTCCACACTCACTATGCTCCTCCCTCACAGGATTCCACACTCACTATGCTCCTCACTCACAGGATTCCACACTCACTATGCTCCTCACTCACAGGATTCCACACTCACTATGCTCCTCACTCACAGGATTCCACACTCACTATGCTCCTCACTCACAGGATTCCACACTCACTATGCTCCTCACTCACAGGATTCCACACTCACTATGCTCCTCACTCACAGGATTCCACACTCACTATGCTGCTCACTCACGGGATTCCACACTCACTATGCTCCTCACTCACAGGATTCCACACTCACTATGCTCCTCCCTCACAGGATTCCACACTCACTATGCTCCTCACTCACAGGATTCCACACTCACTATGCTCCTCCCTCACAGGATTCCACACTCACTATGCTCCTCACTCACAGGATTCCACACTCACTATGCTCCGTACTCACAGGATTCCACACTCATTATGCTCCGCACTCACAGGATTCCACACTCACTATGCCCCTCACTCACAGGATTCCACACTCAGTATGCTCCTCACTCACAGGATTCCACACTCACTATGCCCCTCACTCACAGGATTCCACACTCACTATGCTGCTCACTCACAGGATTCCACACTCACTATGCTCCTCACTCACAGGATTCCACACTCACTATGCTGCTCACTCACAGGATTCCACACTCACTATGCCCCTCACTCACAGGATTCCACACTCACTATGCTCCGCACTCACAGGATTCCACACTCACTATGCTCCGTACTCACAGGATTCCACACTCATTATGCTCCGCACTCACAGGATTCCACACTCACTATGCCCCTCACTCACAGGATTCCACACTCAGTATGCTCCTCACTCACAGGATTCCACACTCACTATGCCCCTCACTCACAGGATTCCACACTCACTATGCTCCGCACTCACAGGATTCCACACTCCCTATGCTCCTCACTCACAGGATTCCACACTCACTATGCTCCTCACTTACAGGATTCCACACTCACTATGCCCCTCACTCACAGGATTCCACACTCACTATGCCCCTCACTCACAGGATTCCACACTCACTATGCTCCTCACTCACAGGATTCCACACTCACTATGCCCCTCACTCACAGGATTCCACACTCACTATGCTCCTCACTCTCAAGATTCCACACTCACTATGCTGCTCACTCACAGGATTCCACACTCACTATGCCCCTCACTCACAGGATTCCACACTCACTATGCTCCTCCCTCACAGGATTCCACACTCACTATGCTCCTCACTCACAGGATTCCACACTCACTATGCCCCTCACTCACAGGATTCCACACTCACTATGCTCCTCCCTCACAGGATTCCACACTCACTATGCTCTTCACTCAGGATTCCACACGCACTATGCTCCTCACTCTCAGGATTCCACACTCACTATGCCCCTCACTCACAGGATTCCACACTCACTATGCTCCTCCCTCACAGGATTCCACACTCACTATGCTCCTCACTCACAGCATTCCACACTCACTATGCTCCTCCCTCACAGGATTCCACACTCACTATGCTCCTCACTCACAGGATTCCACATTCACTGTGCTCCGCACTGACAGAATTCCACACTCACTATGCACCACTCCGGCAGGATTCCACACTCACTATGGTCCTCACTCACAAAATTCCACACTCACTATGCTCCACACTCACAGGATTCCACATTCAATATGCTTCTCACTCACAGGATTCCACACTCAATATGCTCCTCACTCACAGGATTCCACACTCAATATGCTCCGCACTCACAGGATTCCACACTCACTATGCTCCGCACTCACAGGATTCCACACTCACTATGCTCCACACTCACAGGATTCCACATTCAATATGCTTCTCACTCACAGGATTCCACACTCAATATGCTCCTCACTCACAGGATTCCACACTCAATATGCTCCTCACTCACAGGATTCCACACTCACTATGCTCCGCACTCACAGGATTCCACACTCACTATTCTCCGCACTCACAGGATTCCACACTCACTATGCTCCACACTCATAGGATTTCACACTCACTATGCTCCTCACTCTCAGGATTCCACACTCACTATGCTCCTCACTCTCAAGATTCCACACTCACTATGCTCCTCACTCACAGGATTCCACACTCACTATGCTGCTCACTCACAGGATTCCACACTCACTATGCTCCTCACTCTCAAGATTCCACACTCAGTATGCTCCTCACTCACAGGATTCCACACTCACTATGCTCCGCACTCACAGGATTCCACACACACTATGCTCCTCACTCACAGGATTCCACACTCACTGTGCTCCGCACTGACAGAATTCCACACTCACTATGCTCCTCTCCGGCAGTATTCCATACTCACTATGACCCTCACTCACAGGATTCCACACTCACTATGCTCCGCACTCACAGGATTCCACACTCACTATGCTCCTCACTCACAGGATTCCACACTCACTATGCTCCGCACTCACAGGATTCCACACTCACTATGCTGCTCACTCACGGGATTCCACACTCACTATGCTCCTCACTCACAGGATTCCACACTCACTATGCTCCTCACTCACAGGATTCCACACTCACTATGCTCCTCACTCACAGGAATACACACTCACTATGCTCCTCACTCACAGCATTCCACACTCACTATGCACCTCACTCACAGGATTCCACACTCACTATGCTCCGCACTCACAGGATTCCACATTCAATATGCTTCTCACTCAAAGGATTCCACACTCACTATGCTCCTCACTCACAGGATTCCACACTCACTATGCTCCTCACTCACAGGATTCCACACTCAATATGCTCCGCACTCACAGGATTCCACACTCACTATGCTCCTCACTCACAGGATTCCACACTCACTATGCTCTGCACTTACACGATTCCACACTCACTATGCTCCTCACTCACAGGATTCCACACTCACTGTGCTCCGCACTGACAGAATTCCACACTCACTATGCTCCTCTCCGGCAGTATTCCATACTCACTATGACCCTCACTCACAGGATTCCACACTCACTATGCTCCGCACTCACAGGATTCCACACTCACTATGCTCCTCACTCACAGGATTCCACACTCACTATGCTCCGCACTCACATGATTCCACACTCACTATGCTGCTCACTCACGGGATTCCACACTCACTATGCTCCTCACTCACAGGATTCCACACTCACTATGCTCCTCACTCACAGGATTCCACACTCACTATGCTCCTCACTCACAGGAATACACACTCACTATGCTCCTCACTCACAGCATTCCACACTCACTATGCACCTCACTCACAGGATTCCACACTCACTATGCTCCTCACTCACAGGATTCCACACTCATTATGCTCCGCACTCACAGGATTCCACACTCACTATGCCCCTCACTCACAGGATTCCACACTCAGTATGCTCCTCACTCACAGGATTCCACACTCACTATGCCCCTCACTCACAGGATTCCACACTCACTATGCTCCTCACTCACAGGATTCCACACTCACTATGCTCCTCACTCACAGGATTCCACACTCACTATGCTCCTCACTCACAGGATTCCACACTCACTATGCTCCTCACTCACAGGATTCCACACTCACTATGCTCCTCACTCACAGGATTCCACACTCACTATGCTCCTCACTCACAGGATTCCACACTCACTATGCTCCGCACTCACAGGATTCCACACTCCCTATGCTCCTCACTCACAGGATTCCACACTCACTATGCTCCTCACTTACAGGATTCCACACTCACTATGCCCCTCACTCACAGGATTCCACACTCACTATGCTCCTCCCTCACAGGATTCCACACTCACTATGCTCCTCACTCTCAGGATTCCACACTCACTATGCTCCTCACTCACAGGATTCCACACTCACTATGCCCCTCACTCACAGGATTCCACACTCACTATGCTCCTCCCTCACAGGATTCCACACTCACTATGCTCTTCACTCAGGATTCCACACGCACTATGCTCCTCACTCTCAGGATTCCACACTCACTATGCTCCTCACTCACAGGATTCCACACTCACTATGCTGCTCACTCACAGGATTCCACACTCACTATGCCCCTCACTCACAGGATTCCACACTCACTATGCTCCTCCCTCACAGGATTCCACACTCACTATGCTCCTCACTCACAGCATTCCACACTCACTATGCTCCTCCCTCACAGGATTCCACACTCACTATGCTCCTCACTCACAGGATTCCACATTCACTATGCTCCTCACTCACAGGATTCCACACTCACTATGCTCCGCACTGACAGAATTCCACACTCACTATGCACCACTCCGGCAGGATTCCACACTCACTATGGTCCTCACTCACAAAATTCCACACTCACTATGCTCCACACTCACAGGATTCCACATTCAATATGCTTCTCACTCACAGGATTCCACACTCAATATGCTCCTCACTCACAGGATTCCACACTCAATATGCTCCGCACTCACAGGATTCCACACTCACTATGCTCCGCACTCACAGGATTCCACACTCACTATGCTCCACACTCACAGGATTCCACATTCAATATGCTTCTCACTCACAGGATTCCACACTCAATATGCTCCTCACTCACAGGATTCCACACTCAATATGCTCCTCACTCACAGGATTCCACACTCACTATGCTCCGCACTCACAGGATTCCACACTCACTATGCTCCGCACTCACAGGATTCCACACTCACTATGCTCCACACTCATAGGATTTCACACTCACTATGCTCCTCACTCTCAGGATTCCACACTCACTATGCTCCTCACTCACAGGATTCCACACTCACTATGCTCCGCACTCACAGGATTCCACACACACTATGCTCCTCACTCACAGGATTCCACACTCACTGTGCTCCGCACTGACAGAATTCCACACTCACTATGCTCCTCTCCGGCAGTATTCCATACTCACTATGACCCTCACTCACAGGATTCCACACTCACTATGATCCGCACTCACAGGATTCCACACTCACTATGCTCCTCACTCACAGGATTCCACACTCACTATGCTCCGCACTCACAGGATTCCACACTCACTATGCTGCTCACTCACGGGATTCCACACTCACTATGCTCCTCACTCACAGGATTCCACACTCACTATGCTCCTCACTCACAGGATTCCACACTCACTATGCTCCTCACTCACAGGAATACACACTCACTATGCTCCTCACTCACAGCATTCCACACTCACTATGCACCTCACTCACAGGATTCCACACTCACTATGCTCCTCACTCACAGGATTCCACACTCACTATGCTCCGCACTCACAGGATTCCACATTCAATATGCTTCTCACTCAAAGGATTCCACACTCAATATGCTCCTCACTCACAGGATTCCACACTCAATATGCTCCGCACTCACAGGATTCCACACTCACTATGCTCCTCACTCACAGGATTCCACACTCACTATGCTCTGCACTTACACGATTCCACACTCACTATGCTCCTCACTCTCAAGATTCCACACTCACTATGCTCCTCACTCACAGGATTCCACACTCAATATGCTCCTCACTCACAGGATTCCACACTCACTATGCTCCTCACTCACAGGATTCCACACTCACTATGCTCCGCACTCACAGGATTCCACACTCACTATGCTCCACACTCATAGGATTTCACACTCACTATGCTCCTCACTCTCAGGATTCCACACTCACTATGCTCCTCACTCTCAAGATTCCACACTCACTATGCTCCTCACTCACAGGATTCCACACTCACTATGCTGCTCACTCACAGGATTCCACACTCACTATGCTCCTCACTCACAGGATTCCACACTCACTATGCTCCTCACTCACAGGATTCCACACTCACTATGCTCCTCACTCACAGGAATAAACACTCACTATGCTCCTCACTCACAGCATTCCACACTCACTATGCACCTCACTCACAGGATTCCACACTCACTATGCTCCTCTCCGGCAGTATTCCATACTCACTATGACCCTCACTCACAGGATTCCACACTCACTATGCTCCGCACTCACAGGATTCCACACTCACTATGCTCCTCACTCACAGGATTCCACACTCACTATGCTCCGCACTCACATGATTCCACACTCACTATGCTGCTCACTCACGGGATTCCACACTCACTATGCTCCTCACTCACAGGATTCCACACTCACTATGCTCCTCACTCACAGGATTCCACACTCACTATGCTCCTCACTCACAGGAATAAACACTCACTATGCTCCTCACTCACAGCATTCCACACTCACTATGCACCTCACTCACAGGATTCCACACTCACTATGCTCCTCACTCACAGGATTCCACACTCACTATGCTCCGCACTCACAGGATTCCACATTCAATATGCTTCTCACTCACAGGATTCCACACTCAATATGCTCCTCACTCACAGGATTCCACACTCAATATGCTCCGCACTCACAGGATTCCACACTCACTATGCTCCGCACTCACAGGATTCCACACTCAATATGCTCCGCACTCACAGGATTCCACACTCACTATGCTCTGCACTCACAGGATTCCACACTCAATATGCTCCTCACTCACAGGATTCCACACTCACTATGCTCCGCACTCACAGGATTCCACACTCAATATGCTCCGCACTCACAGGATTCCACACTCACTATGCTCCGCACTCACAGGATTCCACACTCAATATGCTCCTCACTCACAGGATTCCACACTCACTATGCTCTGCACTCACAGGATTCCACACTCACTATGCTCCGCACTCACAGGATTCCACACTCACTATGCTCTGCACTCACAGGATTCCACACTCAATATGCTCCGCACTCACAGGATTCCACACTCACTATGCTCCGCACTCACAGGATTCCACACTCACTATGCTCTGCACTCACAGGATTCCACACTCACTATGCTCCTCACTCACAGGATTCCACACTCACTGTGCTCCTCACTCACAGGATTCCACACTCACCATGCTCCTCACTCACAGGATTCCACACTCACTATGCTCCTCACTCACAGGATTCCACACTCACTATGCTCCTCACTCTCAAGATTCCACACTCACTATGCTCCTCACTCACAGGATTCCACACTCACTATGCTCCTCACTCACAGGATTCCACACTCACTATGCTCCTCACTCTCAAGATTCCACACTCACTATGCTCCTCACTCACAGGATTCCACACTCACTATGCTCCTCACTCTCAAGATTCCACACTCACTATGCTCCTCACTCACAGGATTCCACACTCACTATGCTCCTCACTCTCAAGATTCCACACTCACTATGCTCCTCACTCACAGGATTCCACACTCACTATGCTGCTCACTCACAGGATTCCACACTCACTATGCTCCTCACTCACAGGATTCCACACTCACTATGCTGCTCACTCACAAGATTCCACACTCACTATGCCGCTCACTCACAGGATTCCACACACACTATGCTCCTCACTCACAGGATTCCACACTCACTATGCTCCTCACTCACAGGATTCCACACTCACTGTGCTCCGCACTGACAGAATTCCACACTCACTATGCTCCTCTCCGGCAGTATTCCATACTCACTATGACCCTCACTCACAGGATTCCACACTCACTATGCTCCGCACTCACAGGATTCCACACTCACTATGCTCCTCACTCACAGGATTCCACACTCACTATGCTCCGCACTCACAGGATTCCACACTCACTATGCTGCTCACTCACAGGATTCCACACTCACTATGCACCTCACTCACAGGATTCCACACTCACTATGCTCCTCACTCACAGGATTCCACACTCACTATGCTCCGCACTCACAGGATTCCACATTCAATATGCTTCTCACTCACAGGATTCCACACTCAATATGCTCCTCACTCACAGGATTCCACACTCAATATGCTCCGCACTCACAGGATTCCACACTCACTATGCTCCGCACTCACAGGATTCCACACTCAATATGCTCCGCACTCACAGGATTCCACACTCACTATGCTCTGCACTCACAGGATTCCACACTCACTATGCTCCGCACTCACAGGATTCCACACTCACTATGCTCTGCACTCACAGGATTCCACACTCAATATGCTCCGCACTCACAGGATTCCACACTCACTATGCTCCGCACTCACAGGATTCCACACTCACTATGCTCTGCACTCACAGGATTCCACACTCACTATGCTCCTCACTCACAGGATTCCACACTCACTGTGCTCCTCACTCACAGGATTCCACACTCACCATGCTCCTCACTCACAGGATTCCACACTCACTATGCTCCTCACTCACAGGATTCCACACTCACTATGCTCCTCACTCTCAAGATTCCACACTCACTATGCTCCTCACTCACAGGATTCCACACTCACTATGCTGCTCACTCACAGGATTCCACACTCACTATGCTCCTCACTCACAGGATTCCACACACACTATGCTCCTCACTCACAGGATTCCACACTCACTATGCTCCTCACTCACAGGATTCCACACTCACTGTGCTCCGCACTGACAGAATTCCACACTCACTATGCTCCTCTCCGGCAGTATTCCATACTCACTATGACCCTCACTCACAGGATTCCACACTCACTATGCTCCGCACTCACAGGATTCCACACTCACTATGCTCCTCACTCACAGGATTCCACACTCACTATGCTCCGCACTCACATGATTCCACACTCACTATGCTGCTCACTCACGGGATTCCACACTCACTATGCTCCTCACTCACAGGATTCCACACTCACTATGCTCCTCACTCACAGGATTCCACACTCACTATGCTCCTCACTCACAGGAATAAACACTCACTATGCTCCTCACTCACAGCATTCCACACTCACTATGCACCTCACTCACAGGATTCCACACTCACTATGCTCCTCACTCACAGGATTCCACACTCACTATGCTCCGCACTCACAGGATTCCACATTCAATATGCTTCTCACTCACAGGATTCCACACTCAATATGCTCCTCACTCACAGGATTCCACACTCAATATGCTCCGCACTCACAGGATTCCACACTCACTATGCTCCGCACTCACAGGATTCCACACTCAATATGCTCCGCACTCACAGGATTCCACACTCACTATGCTCTGCACTCACAGGATTCCACACTCAATATGCTCCTCACTCACAGGATTCCACACTCACTATGCTCCGCACTCACAGGATTCCACACTCAATATGCTCCGCACTCACAGGATTCCACACTCACTATGCTCCGCACTCACAGGATTCCACACTCAATATGCTCCTCACTCACAGGATTCCACACTCACTATGCTCTGCACTCACAGGATTCCACACTCACTATGCTCCGCACTCACAGGATTCCACACTCACTATGCTCTGCACTCACAGGATTCCACACTCAATATGCTCCGCACTCACAGGATTCCACACTCACTATGCTCCGCACTCACAGGATTCCACACTCACTATGCTCTGCACTCACAGGATTCCACACTCACTATGCTCCTCACTCACAGGATTCCACACTCACTGTGCTCCTCACTCACAGGATTCCACACTCACCATGCTCCTCACTCACAGGATTCCACACTCACTATGCTCCTCACTCACAGGATTCCACACTCACTATGCTCCTCACTCTCAAGATTCCACACTCACTATGCTCCTCACTCACAGGATTCCACACTCACTATGCTCCTCACTCACAGGATTCCACACTCACTATGCTCCTCACTCTCAAGATTCCACACTCACTATGCTCCTCACTCACAGGATTCCACACTCACTATGCTCCTCACTCTCAAGATTCCACACTCACTATGCTCCTCACTCACAGGATTCCACACTCACTATGCTCCTCACTCTCAAGATTCCACACTCACTATGCTCCTCACTCACAGGATTCCACACTCACTATGCTGCTCACTCACAGGATTCCACACTCACTATGCTCCTCACTCACAGGATTCCACACTCACTATGCTGCTCACTCACAAGATTCCACACTCACTATGCCGCTCACTCACAGGATTCCACACACACTATGCTCCTCACTCACAGGATTCCACACTCACTATGCTCCTCACTCACAGGATTCCACACTCACTGTGCTCCGCACTGACAGAATTCCACACTCACTATGCTCCTCTCCGGCAGTATTCCATACTCACTATGACCCTCACTCACAGGATTCCACACTCACTATGCTCCGCACTCACAGGATTCCACACTCACTATGCTCCTCACTCACAGGATTCCACACTCACTATGCTCCGCACTCACAGGATTCCACACTCACTATGCTGCTCACTCACAGGATTCCACACTCACTATGCACCTCACTCACAGGATTCCACACTCACTATGCTCCTCACTCACAGGATTCCACACTCACTATGCTCCGCACTCACAGGATTCCACATTCAATATGCTTCTCACTCACAGGATTCCACACTCAATATGCTCCTCACTCACAGGATTCCACACTCAATATGCTCCGCACTCACAGGATTCCACACTCACTATGCTCCGCACTCACAGGATTCCACACTCAATATGCTCCGCACTCACAGGATTCCACACTCACTATGCTCTGCACTCACAGGATTCCACACTCACTATGCTCCGCACTCACAGGATTCCACACTCACTATGCTCTGCACTCACAGGATTCCACACTCAATATGCTCCGCACTCACAGGATTCCACACTCACTATGCTCCGCACTCACAGGATTCCACACTCACTATGCTCTGCACTCACAGGATTCCACACTCACTATGCTCCTCACTCACAGGATTGCACACTCACTATGCTCCTCACACACAGGATTCCACACTCACTATGCTCCTCACTCACAGGATTCCACACTCACTATGCTCCTCACTCACAGGATTCCACACTCACTGTGCTCCTCACTCACAGGATTCCACACTCACCATGCTCCTCACTCACAGGATTCCACACTCACTATGCTCCTCACTCACAGGATTCCACACTCACTATGCTCCTCACTCTCAAGATTCCACACTCACTATGCTCCTCACTCACAGGATTCCACACTCACTATGCTCCTCACTCACAGGATTCCACACTCACTATGCTCCTCACTCTCAAGATTCCACACTCACTATGCTCCTCACTCACAGGATTCCACACTCACTATGCTCCTCACTCTCAAGATTCCACACTCACTATGCTCCTCACTCACAGGATTCCACACTCACTATGCTCCTCACTCTCAAGATTCCACACTCACTATGCTCCTCACTCACAGGATTCCACACTCACTATGCTGCTCACTCACAGGATTCCACACTCACTATGCTCCTCACTCACAGGATTCCACACTCACTATGCTGCTCACTCACAAGATTCCACACTCACTATGCCGCTCACTCACAGGATTCCACACACACTATGCTCCTCACTCACAGGATTCCACACTCACTATGCTCCTCACTCACAGGATTCCACACTCACTGTGCTCCGCACTGACAGAATTCCACACACACTATGCTCCTCTCCGGCAGTATTCCATACTCACTATGACCCTCACTCACAGGATTCCACACTCACTATGCTCCGCACTCACAGGATTCCACACTCACTATGCTCCTCACTCACAGGATTCCACACTCACTATGCTCCGCACTCACAGGATTCCACACTCACTATGCTGCTCACTCACGGGATTCCACACTCACTATGCTCCTCACTCACAGGATTCCACACTCACTATGCTCCTCACTCACAGGATTCCACACTCACTATGCTCCTCACTCACAGGATTCCACACTCACTATGCACCTCTCCAGCAGGATTCCACACTCACTATGCTCCTCACTCACAGGATTCCACACTCACTATGCTCCGGACTCACATGATTCCACACTCACTATGCCCCTCACTCACAGGATTCCACACTCACTACGCTCCGCACTCACAGGATTCCACACTCCCTATGCTCCTCCCTCACAGGATTCCACACTCACTACGCTCCGCACTCACAGGATTCCACACTCACTGTGCTCCGCACTGACAGAATTCCACACTCACTATGCTCCTCTCCGGCAGGATTCCACACTCACTATGACCCTCACTCACAGGATTCCACACTCACTATGCTCGTCACTCAGAGGATTCCACACTCACTATGCTCCTCACTCACAGGATTCCATACTCACTACCCTCTGCACTCACAGGATTCCACACTCACTATGCTCCTCACTCACAGGATTCCACACTCAATATGCTCCTCACTCACAGGATTCCACACTCACTATGCCCCTCACTCACAGGATTCCACACTCACTATGCTCCTCCCTCACAGGATTCCACACTCACTATGCTCCTCACTCACAGGATTCCACACTCACTATGCTCCTCACTCACAGGATTCCACATTCACTGTGCTCCGCACTGACAGAATTCCACACTCACTATGCACCACTCCGGCAGGATTCCACACTCACTATGGTCCTCACTCACAAAATTCCACACTCACTATGCTCCACACTCACAGGATTCCACATTCAATATGCTTCTCACTCACAGGATTCCACACTCAATATGCTCCTCACTCACAGGATTCCACATTCACTGTGCTCCGCACTGACAGAATTCCACACTCACTATGCACCACTCCGGCAGGATTCCACACTCACTATGGTCCTCACTCACAAAATTCCACACTCACTATGCTCCACACTCACAGGATTCCACATTCACTGTGCTCCGCACTGACATGATTCCACACTCACTATGCTCCGTAATCACAGAATACCACACTCACTATGCTCTGCACTCACAGGAATACACTCTCCCTATGCTCCTCACTCACAGGATTCCACACTCACTATGCTCCGCACTCACATGATTCCACACTCACTATGCTCCTCACTCACAGGATTCCACACTCACTATGCTCCTCACTCACAGGATTCCACACTCACTATGCTCCTCACTCACAGGATTCCACACTCACTATGCTCCTCACTCACAGGATTCCACACTCACTATGCTCTGCACTCCCAGGATTCCACACTCACTATGCTCCTCACTCACAGGATTCCACACTCACTATGCTCCTCACTCACACAATTCCACACTCACTATGCTCCTCACTCACAGGATTCCACACTCAATATGCTCCGCACTCACATGATTCCACACTCACTATGCTCCGGACTCACATGATTCCACACTCACTATGCACCTCACTCACAGGATTCCACACTCACTACCCTCTGCACTCACAGGATTCCACACTCACTATGCTCCTCACTCACAGGATTCCACACTCACTATGCTCCGCACTCACAGGATTCC
The DNA here is from genome assembly GCF_030144855.1 of Hypanus sabinus. NCBI lineage: Eukaryota > Metazoa > Chordata > Chondrichthyes > Myliobatiformes > Dasyatidae > Hypanus > Hypanus sabinus. The sequence continues at coordinate 196,931,312 of NC_082707.1, forward strand.
ACACTCACTATGCTCTGCACTCACAGGTTTCCACATTCACTATGATCCTCACTCACAGGATTCCACACTCACTATGCTCCTCACTCATAGGATTCCACACTCACTATACTGCTCAATCACAGGATTCCACACTCACTATGCCCCTCACTCACAGGATTCCACACTCACTATGCTCCGCACTCAGAGGATTCCACACTCACTATGCTCCTCACTCACAGGATACCACACTCAGTATGCTCCTCACTCACAGGATTCCACACTCACTATGCTCCGCACTCACATGATTCCATATTCACTACGCTCCTCACTCACAGGATTCCACACTCACTATGCTCCGTAATCACAGAATACCACACTCACTATGCTCCTCACTCACAGGATTCCACACTCACTATGCTCCGCACTCACAGGATTCCACACTCACTATACTGCTCAATCACAGGATTCCACACTCACTATGCTCCTCACTCACAGGATTCCATATTCACTACGGTCCTCACTCACAGGATTCCACATTCACTATGCTCCGCACTCACATGATTCCACACTCACTATGCACCTCTCCAGCAGGATCCCACACTCACTATGCTCCGCACTCACAGGATTACACACTCACTATGCTCCTCACCCACAGGATTCCACACTCACTATGCTCCGCACTCACAGGATTCCACACTCACTATGCTCCTCACTCACAGGATTCCACACTCACTATGCTCCTCACTCACAGGATTCCACACTCACTATGCTCCTCACTCACAGGATTCCACACTCACTATGCCCCTCACTCACAGGATTCCACACTCACTATGCTCCTCACCCACAGGATTCCACACTCACTATGCTCCTCACCCACAGGATTCCACACTCACTATGCTCCGCACTCACAGGATTCCACACTCACTATGCTCTGCACTCACAGGTTTCCACATTCACTATGATCCTCACTCACAGGATTCCACACTCACTATGCTCCGCACTCACAGGATTCCACACTCACTATGCTCTGCACTCACAGGTTTCCACATTCACTATGATCCTCACTCACAGGATTCCACACTCACTATGCTCCTCACTCATAGGATTCCACACTCATAATACTGCTCAATCACAGGATTCCACACTCACTATGCCCCTCACTCACAGGATTCCACACTCACTATGCTCCTCACTCACAGGATTCCACACTCACTATGCTCCGCACTCACAGGATTCCACACTCACTATGCTCCTCACCCACAGGATTCCACACTCACTATGCTGCTCACTCACGGGATTCCACACTCACTATGCTCCTCACTCACACGATTCCACACTCACTATGCTCCTCACTCACAGGATTCCACACTCAATATGCTCCGCACTCACATGATTCCACACTCACTATGCTCCGGACTCACATGATTCCACACTCACAATGCCCCTCACTCACAGGATTCCACACTCACTACGCTCTGCACTCACAGGATTCCACACTCACTACGCTCCGCACTCACAGGATTCCACACTCACTATGCTCCGCAGTCACAGGATTCCACACTTACTACCCTCTGCACTCACAGGATTCCACACTCACTATGCTCCTCACTCACAGGATTCCACACTCACTATGCTCCTCACTCACAGGATTCCACACTCACTATGCTCCTCACTCACAGGATTCCACACTCACTATGCTCTGCACTCACAGGTTTCCACATTCACTATGATCCTCACTCACAGGATTCCACACTCACTGTGCTCCTCAGTCATAGGATTCCACACTCACTATACTCCTAACTCACAGGATTCCACACTCACTATGCCCCTCACTCACAGGATTCCACACTCAGTATGCTCCTCACTCACAGGATTCCACACTCACTATGCTCCGCACTCACAGGATTCCACACTCACTATGCTCCTCACTCACAGGATTCCACACTCACTATGCTCCGCACTCACAGGATTCCACACTCACTATGCTCCTCACTCACAGGATTCCACACTCACTATACTGCTCAATCACAGGATTCCACACACACTATGCTCCTCACTCACAGGATTCCATATTCACTACGCTCCTCACTCACAGGATTCCACACTCACTATGCTCCGTAATCACAGAATACCACACTCACTATGCTCTGCACTCACAGGAATACACACTCACTATGCTCCGCACTCACAGGATTCCACACTCACTATACTGCTCAATCACAGGATTCCACACACACTAGGCTCCTCACTCACAGGAATACACACTCCCTATGCTCCTCACTCACAGGATTCCACACTCACTATGCTCCGCACTCACATGATTCCACACTCACTATGCTCCTCTCCAGCAGGATTCCACACTCACTATGCTCCTCACTCACAGGATTCCACACTCACTATGCTCCTCACTCACAGGATTCCACACTCACTATGCTCCTCACTCACAGGATTCCACACTCACCATGCTCCTCACTCACAGGATTCCACACTCACTATGCTCTGCACTCCCAGGATTCCACACTCACTATGCTCCTCACTCACAGGAATACACACTCACTATGCTCCTCACTCACAGGATTCCACACTCACTATGCTCCTCACTCACAGGATTCCACACTCAATATGCTCCGCACTCACATGATTCCACACTCACTATGCTCTGCACTCCCAGGATTCCACACTCACTATGCTCCTCACTCACAGTTTTCCACACTCACTATGCTCCTCACTCACAGGATTCCACACTCACTATGCTCCTCACTCACAGGATTCCACACTCAATATGCTCCGCACTCACATGATTCCACACTCACTATGCTTCGGACTCACATGATTCCACACTCACTATGCACCTCACTCACAGGATTCCACACTCACTACCCTCTGCACTCACAGGATTCCGCACTCACTATGCTCTGCACTCACAGGTTTCCACATTCACTATGATCCTCACTCACAGGTTTCCACACTCACTATGCTCCTCACTCATAGGATTCCACACTCACTATACTGCTCAATCACAGGATTCCACACTCACTATGCCCCTCACTCACAGGATTCCACACTCACTATGCTCCGCACTCAGAGGATTCCACACTCAGTATGCTCCTCACTCACAGGATTCCACACTCACTATGCTCCGCACTCAGAGGATTCCACACTCACTATGCTCCTCACTCACAGGATTCCACACTTACTATGCTCCGCACTCACAGGATTCCACACTCACTATACTGCTCAATCACAGGATTCCACACTCACTATGCTCATCACTCACAGGATTCCATATTCACTACGCTCCTCACTCACAGGATTCCACACTCACTATGCTCTGTAATCACAGAATACCACACTCACTATGCTCTGCACTCACAGGAATACACACTCCCTATGCTCCTCACTCACAGGATTCAACACTCACTATGCTCCTCACTCTCAAGATTCCACACTCACTATGCTCCTCACTCACAGGATTCCACACTCAGTGTGCTGCTCACTCACAGGATTCCACACTCACTATGCTCCTCACTCACAAGATTCCACACTCACTATGCTCCGCACTCTCAGGATTCCACACTCACTATGCTCCTCACTCACAGGATTCCACACTCACTATGCTGCTCACTCACAGGATTCCACACTCACTATGCCCCTCACTCACAGGATTCCACACTCACTATGCTCCTCCCTCACAGGATTCCACACTCACTATGCTCCTCACTCACAGGATTCCACACTCACTATGCTACTCTCCAGTGGGATTACACACTCACTATGCTCCGCAATCACAGGAATGCACACTCACTATGCTCCGCACTCACAGGATTCCACACTCACTATGCTCCTCACTCAGAGGATTCCACACTCAGTATGCTCCTCACTCACAGGATTCCACACTCACTATGCTCCTCACTCACAGGATTCCACATTCAATATGCTTCTCACTCACAGGATTCCACACTCAATATGCTCCGCACTCACAGGATTCCACACTCACTATGCTCCGCACTCACAGGATTCCACACTCACTATGCTCCTCACTCACAGGATTTCACACTCAATATGCTCCACACTCACAGGATTTCACACTCAATATGCTCCACACTCACAGGATTCCACACTCACTATGCTCCACACTCATAGGATTCCACACTCACTACGCTCCTCACTCTCAAGATTCCACACTCACTATGCTCCGCACTCACAGGATTCCACACTCACTATGCTGCTCACTCACAGGATTCCACACTCACTATGCTCCTCACTCACAGCATTCCACACTCACTATGCTCCACACTCATAGGATTCCACACTCACTATGCTCCTCACTCTCAAGATTCCACACTCACTATGCACCTCACTCACAGGATTCCACACTCACTGTGCTCCGCACTCACAGGATTCCACACTCACTATGCCCTTCACTCAGGATTCCACACGCACTATGCTCCTCACTCTCAGGATTCCACACTCACTATGCTCCTCACTCTCAGGATTCCACACTCACTATGCTCCTCACTCACAGGATTCCACACTCACTATGCCCCTCACTCACAGGATTCCACACTCACTATGCTCCTCCCTCACAGGATTCCACACTCAATATGCTCCGCACTCAGAGGATTCCACACTCACTATGCTCCGCACTGACAGAATTCCACACTCACTATGCACCACTCCGGCAGGATTCCACACTCACTATGGTCCTCACTCACAAAATTCCACACTCACTATGCTCCACACTCACAGGATTCCACATTCAATATGCTTCTCACTCACAGGATTCCACACTCAATATGCTCCTCACTCACAGGATTCCACACTCAATATGCTCCGCACTCAGAGGATTCCACACTCACTATGCTCCGCACTCACAGGATTCCACACTCACTATGCTCAACACTCATAGGATTCCACACTCACTATGCTCCTCACTCTCAAGATTCCACACTCACTATGCTCCTCACTCACAGGATTCCACACTCACTATGCTGCTCACTCACAAGATTCCACACTCACTATGCTCCTCTCCGGCAGTATTCCATACTCACTATGACCCTCACTCACAGGATTCCACACTCACTATGCTCCGCACTCACAGGATTCCACACTCACTATGCTCCTCACTCACAGGATTCCACACTCACTATGCTCCGCACTCACAGGATTCCACACTCACTATGCTGCTCACTCACGGGATTCCACACTCACTATGCTCCTCACTCACAGGATTCCACACTCACTATGCTCCTCACTCACAGGATTCCACACTCACTATGCTCCTCACTCACAGGATTCCACACTCACTATGCTCCTCACTCACAGGATTCCACATTCAATATGCTTCTCACTCACAGGATTCCACACTCAATATGCTCCTCACTCACAGGATTCCACACTCACTATGCTCCTCACTCACAGGATTCCACACTCACTATGCTCCGCACTCACAGGATTCCACACTCACTATGCTCCTCACTCACAGGATTCCACACTCACTATGCTCCTCACTCTCAGGATTCCACACTCACTATGCTCCTCACTCTCAAGATTCCACACTCACTATGCCCCTCACTCACAGGATTCCACACTCACTATGCTGCTCACTCACAGGATTCCACACTCACTATGCTCCTCACTCACAGGATTCCACACTCACTATGCTGCTCACTCACAAGATTCCACACTCACTATGCCACTCACTCACAGGATTCCACACACACTATGCTCCTCACTCACAGGATTCCACACTCACTGTGCTCCGCACTGACAGAATTCCACACTCACTATGCTCCTCTCCGGCAGTATTCCATACTCACTATGACCCTCACTCACAGGATTCCACACTCACTATGCTCCGCACTCACAGGATTCCACACTCACTATGCTCCTCACTCACAGGATTCCACACTCACTATGCTCCGCACTCACAGGATTCCACACTCACTATGCTGCTCACTCACGGGATTCCACACTCACTATGCTCCTCACTCACAGGATTCCACACTCACTATGCTCCTCACTCACAGGATTCCACACTCACTATGCTCCTCACTCACAGGATTCCACACTCACTATGCACCTCTCCAGCAGGATTCCACACTCACTATGCTCCTCACTCACAGGATTCCACACTCACTATGCTCCGGACTCACATGATTCCACACTCACTATGCTCCTCACTCACAGGATTCCACACTCACTATGCTCCTCACTCACAGGATTCCACACTCACTACGCTCCGCACTCACAGGATTCCACACTCACTACGCTCCGCACTCACAGAATTCCACACTCACTATGCTCCTCTCCGGCAGGATTCCACACTCACTATGACCCTCACTCACAGGATTCCACACTCACTATGCTCGTCACTCAGAGGATTCCACAATCACTATGCTCCTCACTCACAGGATTCCATACTCACTATGCTCCTCACTCACAGGATTCCACACTCAATATGCTCCTCACTCACAGGATTCCACACTCACTATGCCCCTCACTCACAGGATTCCACACTCACTATGCTCCTCCCTCACAGGATTCCACACTCACTATGCTCCTCACTCACAGGATTCCACACTCACTATGCTCCTCACTCACAGGATTCCACATTCACTGTGCTCCGCACTGACAGAATTCCACACTCACTATGCACCACTCCGGCAGGATTCCACACTCACTATAGTCCTCACTCACAAAATTCCACACTCACTATGCTCCACACTCACAGGATTCCACATTCAATATGCTCCTCACTCACAGGATTCCACATTCACTGTGCTCCGCACTGACAGAATTCCTCACTCACTATGCACCACTCCGGTAGGATTCCACACTCACTATGGTCCTCACTCACAAAATTCCACACTCACTATGCTCCACACTCACAGGATTCCACATTCACTGTGCTCCGCACTGACAGGATTCCACACTCACTATGCTCCGTAATCACAGAATACCACACTCACTATGCTCTGCACTCACAGGAATACACTCTCCCTATGCTCCGCACTCACATGATTCCACACTCACTATGCTCCGCACTCACAGGATTCCACACTCACTATGCTACTCTCCAGTGGGATTACACACTCACTATGCTCCGCAATCACAGGAATGCACACTCACTATGCTCCGCACTCACAGGATTCCACACTCACTATGCTCCTCACTCAGAGGATTCCACACTCAGTATGCTCCTCACTCACAGGATTCCACACTCACTATGCTCCTCACTCACAGGATTCCACATTCAATATGCTTCTCACTCACAGGATTCCACACTCAATATGCTCCGCACTCACAGGATTCCACACTCACTATGCTCCGCACTCACAGGATTCCACACTCACTATGCTCCTCACTCACAGGATTTCACACTCAATATGCTCCACACTCACAGGATTTCACACTCAATATGCTCCACACTCACAGGATTCCACACTCACTATGCTCCACACTCATAGGATTCCACACTCACTACGCTCCTCACTCTCAAGATTCCACACTCACTATGCTCCGCACTCACAGGATTCCACACTCACTATGCTGCTCACTCACAGGATTCCACACTCACTATGCTCCTCACTCACAGCATTCCACACTCACTATGCTCCACACTCATAGGATTCCACACTCACTATGCTCCTCACTCTCAAGATTCCACACTCACTATGCACCTCACTCACAGGATTCCACACTCACTGTGCTCCGCACTCACAGGATTCCACACTCACTATGCCCTTCACTCAGGATTCCACACGCACTATGCTCCTCACTCTCAGGATTCCACACTCACTATGCTCCTCACTCTCAGGATTCCACACTCACTATGCTCCTCACTCACAGGATTCCACACTCACTATGCCCCTCACTCACAGGATTCCACACTCACTATGCTCCTCCCTCACAGGATTCCACACTCAATATGCTCCGCACTCAGAGGATTCCACACTCACTATGCTCCGCACTGACAGAATTCCACACTCACTATGCACCACTCCGGCAGGATTCCACACTCACTATGGTCCTCACTCACAAAATTCCACACTCACTATGCTCCACACTCACAGGATTCCACATTCAATATGCTTCTCACTCACAGGATTCCACACTCAATATGCTCCTCACTCACAGGATTCCACACTCAATATGCTCCGCACTCAGAGGATTCCACACTCACTATGCTCCGCACTCACAGGATTCCACACTCACTATGCTCAACACTCATAGGATTCCACACTCACTATGCTCCTCACTCTCAAGATTCCACACTCACTATGCTCCTCACTCACAGGATTCCACACTCACTATGCTGCTCACTCACAAGATTCCACACTCACTATGCTCCTCTCCGGCAGTATTCCATACTCACTATGACCCTCACTCACAGGATTCCACACTCACTATGCTCCGCACTCACAGGATTCCACACTCACTATGCTCCTCACTCACAGGATTCCACACTCACTATGCTCCGCACTCACAGGATTCCACACTCACTATGCTGCTCACTCACGGGATTCCACACTCACTATGCTCCTCACTCACAGGATTCCACACTCACTATGCTCCTCACTCACAGGATTCCACACTCACTATGCTCCTCACTCACAGGATTCCACACTCACTATGCACCTCACTCACAGGATTCCACACTCACTATGCTCCTCACTCACAGGATTCCACACTCACTATGCTCCGCACTCACAGGATTCCACATTCAATATGCTTCTCACTCACAGGATTCCACACTCAATATGCTCCGCACTCACAGGATTCCACACTCACTATGCTCCGCACTCACAGGATTCCATATTCACTATGCTCCTCACTCACAGGATTCCACATTCAATATGCTTCTCACTCACAGGATTCCACACTCAATATGCTCCTCACTCACAGGATTCCACACTCACTATGCTCTGCACTCCCAGGATTCCACACTCAATATGCTCCTCACTCACAGGATTCCACACTCAATATGCTCCTCACTCACAGGATTCCACACTCACTATGCTCCGCACTCACAGGATTCCACACTCACTATGCTCCGCACTCACAGGATTCCACACTCACTATGCTCCTCACTCTCAGGATTCCACACTCACTATGCTCCTCACTCTCAAGATTCCACACTCACTATGCCCCTCACTCACAGGATTCCACACTCACTATGCTGCTCACTCACAGGATTCCACACTCACTATTCTCCTCACTCACAGGATTCCACACTCACTATGCTGCTCACTCACAAGATTCCACACTCACTATGCCACTCACTCACAGGATTCCACACACACTATGCTCCTCACTCACAGGATTCCACACTCACTGTGCTCCGCACTGACAGAATTCCACACTCACTATGCTCCTCTCCGGCAGTATTCCATACTCACTATGACCCTCACTCACAGGATTCCACACTCACTATGCTCCGCACTCACAGGATTCCACACTCACTATGCTCCTCACTCACAGGATTCCACACTCACTATGCTCCGCACTCACAGGATTCCACACTCACTATGCTGCTCACTCACGGGATTCCACACTCACTATGCTCCTCACTCACAGGATTCCACACTCACTATGCTCCTCACTCACAGGATTCCACACTCACTATGCTCCTCACTCACAGGATTCCACACTCACTATGCACCTCTCCAGCAGGATTCCACACTCACTATGCTCCTCACTCACAGGATTCCACACTCACTATGCTCCGGACTCACATGATTCCACACTCACTATGCTCCTCACTCACAGGATTCCACACTCACTATGCTCCTCACTCACAGGATTCCACACTCACTACGCTCCGCACTCACAGGATTCCACACTCACTACGCTCCGCACTCACAGAATTCCACACTCACTATGCTCCTCTCCGGCAGGATTCCACACTCACTATGACCCTCACTCACAGGATTCCACACTCACTATGCTCGTCACTCAGAGGATTCCACAATCACTATGCTCCTCACTCACAGGATTCCATACTCACTATGCTCCTCACTCACAGGATTCCACACTCAATATGCTCCTCACTCACAGGATTCCACACTCACTATGCCCCTCACTCACAGGATTCCACACTCACTATGCTCCTCCCTCACAGGATTCCACACTCACTATGCTCCTCACTCACAGGATTCCACACTCACTATGCTCCTCACTCACAGGATTCCACATTCACTGTGCTCCGCACTGACAGAATTCCACACTCACTATGCACCACTCCGGCAGGATTCCACACTCACTATAGTCCTCACTCACAAAATTCCACACTCACTATGCTCCACACTCACAGGATTCCACATTCAATATGCTCCTCACTCACAGGATTCCACATTCACTGTGCTCCGCACTGACAGAATTCCACACTCACTATGCACCACTCCGGTAGGATTCCACACTCACTATGGTCCTCACTCACAAAATTCCACACTCACTATGCTCCACACTCACAGGATTCCACATTCACTGTGCTCCGCACTGACAGGATTCCACACTCACTATGCTCCGTAATCACAGAATACCACACTCACTATGCTCTGCACTCACAGGAATACACTCTCCCTATGCTCCGCACTCACATGATTCCACACTCACTATGCTCCTCTCCAGCAGGATTCCACACTCACTATGCTCCTCACTCACAGGATTCCACACTCACTATGCTCCTCACTCACAGGATTCCACACTCACTATGCTCTGCACTCCCAGGATTCCACACTCACTATGCTCCTCACTCACAGGATTCCACACTCACTATGCTCCTCACTCACACAATTCCACACTCACTATGCTCCTCACTCACACAATTCCACACTCACTATGCTCCTCTCTCACAGGATTCCACACTCACTATGCTCCGGACTCACATGATTCCACACTCACTATGCACCTCACTCACAGGATTCCACACTCACTACCCTCTGCACTCACAGGATTCCACACTCACTATGCTCCTCACTCACAGGATTCCACACTCACTATGCTCCTCACTCACAGGATTCCACACTCACTATGCTCTGCACTCACAGGTTTCCACATTCACTATGATCTTCACAAACAGGATTCCACACTCACTATGCCTCTCACTCACAGGATTCCACACTCACTATGCTCCGCACTCAGAGGATTCCACACTCACTATGCTCCTCACTCACAGGATTCCACACTCAGTATGCTCCTCACTCACAGGATTCCACACTCACTATGCTCCGCACTCACAGGATTCCACACTCACTATGCTCCTCACTCACAGGATTCCATATTCACTACGCTCCTCACTCACAGGATTCCACACTCACTATGCTCCGTAATCACAGGATTCCACACTCACTATGCTCCTCACTCACAGGATTCCATATTCACTACGGTCCTCACTCACAGGATTCCACACTCACTATGCTCCGTAATCACAGAATACCACACTCACTATGCTCCGCACTCACAGGATTCCACACTCACTATGCTCCTCACTCACAGGATTCCACATTCACTATGCTCCTCACTCACAGGATTCCACACACACTATTCTCTTCACTCAGGATTCCACACTCACTATGCTCGTCACTCAGAGGATTCCACACTCACTATGCTCCTCACCCACAGGATTCCACACTCACTATGCTCCTCACTCACAGGATTCCACACTCACTATGCTCCTCACTCACAGGATTCCACACTCACTATGCTGCTCACTCACGGGATTCCACACTCACTATGCTCCTCACTCACAGGATTCCACACTCACTATGCTCCTCACTCACAGGATTCCACACTCACTATGCTCCTCACTCACACGATTCCACACTCACTATGCTCCTCACTCACAGGATTCCACACTCAATATGCTCCGCACTCACATGATTCCACACTCACTATGCTCCTCACTCACAGGATTCCACACTCACTATGCTCCTCACTCACAGCATTCCACACTCACTATGCACCTCACTCACAGGATTCCACACTCACTATGCTCCTCACTCACAGGATTCCACACTCACTATGCTCCGCACTCACAGGATTCCACATTCAATATGCTTCTCACTCACAGGATTCCACACTCAATATGCTCCTCACTCACAGGATTCCACACGCAATATGCTCCGCACTCACAGGATTCCACACTCACTATGCTCTGCACTCACAGGATTCCACATTCAATATGCTCCTCACTCACAGGATTCCACACTAAATATGCTCCTCACTCACTGGATTCCACACTCACTATGCTCCTCACTCACAGGATTCCACACTCACTATGCTGCTCACTCACAGGATTCCACACTCACTATGCCCCTCACTCACAGGATTCCACACTCACTATGCTCCTCACTCTCAAGATTCCACACTCACTATGCTCCTCACTCACAGGATTCCACACTCACTATGCTGCTGACTCACAGGATTCCACACTCACTATGCTCCTCACTCACATGATTCCACACTCACTATGCTCCTCACTCACAGGATTCCACACTCACTATGCTCCACACTCTCAAGATTCCACACTCACTATGCTCCTCACTCACAGGATTCCACACTCACTATGCTGCTGACTCACAGGATTCCACACTCATTATGCTCCTCACTCACAGGATTCCACACTCACTATGCTGCTCACTCACAAGATTCCACACTCACTATGCCGCTCACTCACAGGATTCCACACACACTGTGCTCCGCACTGACAGAATTCCACACTCACTATGCTCCTCTCCGGCAGTATTCCATACTCACTATGACCATCACTCACAGGATTCCACACACACTATTCTCTTCACTCAGGATTCCACACTCACTATGCTCCTCACTCACAGCATTCCACACTCACTATGCTGCGCACTCACAGGATTCCACACTCACTATGCTCCTCACTCACAGGATTCCACACTCACTATGCTCCGCACTCACAGGATTCCACACTCACTATGCTGCTCACTCACGGGATTCCACACTCACTATGCTCTTCACTCAGGATTCCACACTCACTATGCTCCTCACTCACAGGATTCCACACTCACTATGCTCCGGACTCACATGATTCCACACTCACTATGCCCCTCACTCACAGGATTCCACACTCACTACGCTCCGCACTGACAGAATTCCACACTCACTATGCTCCTCTCCGGCAGGATTCCACACTCACTATGACCCTCACTCACAGGATTCCACACTCACTATGCTCGTCACTCAGAGGATTCCACACTCACTATGCTCCTCACTCACAGGATTCCATACTCACTATGCTCCTCACTCACAGGATTCCACACTCAATATGCTCCTCACTCACAGGATTCCACACTCACTATGCCCCTCACTCACAGGATTCCACACTCACTATGCTCCTCCCTCACAGGATTCCACACTCACTATGCTCCTCACTCACAGGATTCCACACTCACTATGCTCCTCACTCACAGGATTCCACATTCACTGTGCTCCGCACTGACAGAATTCCACACTCACTATGCACCACTCCGGCAGGATTCCACACTCACTATGGTCCTCACTCACAAAATTCCACACTCACTATGCTCCTCACTCACAGGATTCCACATTCAATATGCTCCTCACTCACAGGATTCCACATTCACTGTGCTCCGCACTGACAGAATTCCACACTCACTATGCACCACTCCGGTAGGATTCCACACTCACTATGGTCCTCACTCACAAAATTCCACACTCACTATGCTCGTCACTCACAGGATTCCACATTCAATATGCTCCTCACTCACAGGATTCCACATTCACTGTGCTCCGCACTGACAGAATTCCACACTCACTATGCACCACTCCGGTAGGATTCCACACTCACTATGGTCCTCACTCACAAAATTCCACACTCACTATGCTCCACACTCACAGGATTCCACATTCACTGTGCTCCGCACTGACAGGATTCCACACTCACTATGCTCCGTAATCACAGAATACCACACTCACTATGCTCAGCACTCACAGGAATACACTCTCCCTATGCTCCGCACTCACAGGATTCCACACTCACTATGCTCCTCTCCAGCAGGATTCCACACTCACTATGCTCCTCACTCACAGGATTCCACACTCACTATGCTCCTCACTCACAGGATTCCACACTCACTATGCTCCTCACTCACAGGATTCCACACTCACTATGCTCTGCACTCCCAGGATTCCACCCTCACTATGCTCCTCACTCACAGGATTCCACACTCACTATGCTCCTCACTCACACAATTCCACACTCACTATGCTCCTCACTCACAGGATTCCACACTCAATATGCTCCGCACTCACATGATTCCACACTCACTATGCTCCGGACTCACATGATTCCACACTCACTATGCACCTCACTCACAGGATTCCACACTCACTACCCTCTGCACTCACAGGATTCCACACTCACTATGCTCCTCACTCACAGGATTCCACACTCACTATGCTCCTCACTCACAGGATTCCACACTCACTATGCTCTGCACTCACAGGTTTCCACATTCACTATGATCCTCACAAACAGGATTCCACACTCACTATGCTCCTCACTCATAGGATTCCACACTCACTATACTGCTCAATCACAGGATTCCACACTCACTATGCTCCGCACTCAGAGGATTCCACACTCACTATGCTCCTCACTCACAGGATTCCACACTCAGTATGCTCCGCACTCAGAGGATTCCACACTCACTATGCTCCTCACTCACAGGATTCCACACTCAGTATGCTCCTCACTCACTGGATTCCACACTCACTATGCTCCGCACTCAGAGGATTCCACACTCACTATGCTCCTCACTCACAGGATTCCACACTCAGTATGCTCCTCACTCACAGGATTCCACACTCACTATGCTCCGCACTCACAGGATTCCACACTCACTATGCTCCTCACTCACAGGATTCCATATTCACTACGCTCCTCACTCACAGGATTCCACACTCACTATGCTCCGCACTCACAGGATTCCACACTCACTATGCTCCTCACTCACAGGATTCCATATTCACTACGGTCCTCACTCACAGGATTCCACATTCACTATGCTCCGCACTCACATGATTCCACACTCACTATGCACCTCTCCAGCAGGATCCCACACTCACTATGCTCCTCACTCACAGGATTCCACACACACTATTCTCTTCACTCAGGATTCCACACTCACTATGCTCGTCACTCAGAGGATTCCACACTCACTATGCTCCTCACCCACAGGATTCCACACTCACTATGCTCCGCACTCACAGGATTCCACACTCACTATGCTCCTCACTCACAGGATTCCACACTCACTATGCTCGTCACTCAGAGGATTCCACATTCAATATGCTCCTCACTCACAGGATTCCACATTCACTGTGCTCCGCACTGACAGAATTCCACACTCACTATGCACCACTCCGGTAGGATTCCACACTCACTATGCTCCTCACTCACAAAATTCCACACTCACTATGCTCCACACTCACAGGATTCCACATTCACTGTGCTCCGCACTGACAGGATTCCACACTCACTATGCTCCGTAATCACAGAATACCACACTCACTATGCTCAGCACTCACAGGAATACACTCTCCCTATGCTCCGCACTCACATGATTCCACACTCACTATGCTCCTCTCCAGCAGGATTCCACACTCACTATGCTCCTCACTCACAGGATTCCACTCTCACTATGCTCCTCACTCACAGGATTCCACACTCACTATGCTCCTCACTCACAGGATTCCACACTCACTATGCTCCTCACTCACACAATTCCACACTCACTATGCTCCTCACTCACAGGATTCCACACTCAATATGCTCCGCACTCACATGATTCCACACTCACTATGCTCCGGACTCACATGATTCCACACTCACTATGCACCTCACTCACAGGATTCCACACTCACTACCCTCTGCACTCACAGGATTCCACACTCACTATGCTCCTCACTCACAGGATTCCACACTCACTATGCTCCTCACTCACAGGATTCCACACTCACTATGCTCTGCACTCACAGGTTTCCACTTTCACTATGATCCTCACAAACAGGATTCCACACTCACTATGCTCCTCACTCATAGGATTCCACACTCACTATACTGCTCAATCACAGGATTCCACACTCACTATGCTCCGCACTCAGAGGATTCCACACTCACTATGCTCCTCACTCACAGGATTCCACACTCAGTATGCTCCGCACTCAGAGGATTCCACACTCACTATGCTCCTCACTCACAGGATTCCACACTCAGTATGCTCCTCACTCACAGGATTCCACACTCACTATGCTCCGCACTCAGAGGATTCCACACTCACTATGCTCCTCACTCACAGGATTCCACACTCAGTATGCTCCTCACTCACAGGATTCCACACTCACTATGCTCCGCACTCACAGGATTCCACACTCACTATGCTCCTCACTCACAGGATTCCATATTCACTACGCTCCTCACTCACAGGATTCCACACTCACTATGCTCCGCACTCACAGGATTCCACACTCACTATGCTCCTCACTCACAGGATTCCATATTCACTACGCTCCTCACTCACAGGATTCCACACTCACTATGCTCCGCACTCACAGGATTCCACACTCACTATGCACCTCTCCAGCAGGATCCCACACTCACTATGCTCCTCACTCACAGGATTCCATATTCACTACGCTCCTCACTCACAGGATTCCACACTCACTATGCTCCGCACTCACAGGATTCCACACTCACTATGCTCCTCACTCACAGGATTCCATATTCACTACGGTCCTCACTCACAGGATTCCACATTCACTATGCTCCGCACTCACATGATTCCACACTCACTATGCACCTCTCCAGCAGGATCCCACACTCACTATGCTCCTCACTCACAGGATTCCACACACACTATTCTCTTCACTCAGGATTCCACACTCACTATGCTCGTCACTCAGAGGATTCCACACTCACTATGCTCCTCACCCACAGGATTCCACACTCACTATGCTCCGCACTCACAGGATTCCACACTCACTATGCTCCTCACTCACAGGATTCCACACTCACTATGCTCGTCACTCAGAGGATTCCACATTCAATATGCTCCTCACTCACAGGATTCCACATTCACTGTGCTCCGCACTGACAGAATTCCACACTCACTATGCACCACTCCGGTAGGATTCCACACTCACTATGGTCCTCACTCACAAAATTCCACACTCACTATGCTCCACACTCACAGGATTCCACATTCACTGTGCTCCGCACTGACAGGAATCCACACTCACTATGCTCCGTAATCACAGAATACCACACTCACTATGCTCAGCACTCACAGGAATACACTCTCCCTATGCTCCGCACTCACATGATTCCACACTCACTATGCTCCTCTCCAGCAGGATTCCACACTCACTATGCTCCTCACTCACAGGATTCCACACTCACTATGCTCCTCACTCACAGGATTCCACACTCACTATGCTCCTCACTCACAGGATTCCACACTCACTATGCTCCTCACTCACACAATTCCACACTCACTATGCTCCTCACTCACAGGATTCCACACTCAATATGCTCCGCACTCACATGATTCCACACTCACTATGCTCCGGACTCACATGATTCCACACTCACTATGCACCTCACTCACAGGATTCCACACTCACTACCCTCTGCACTCACAGGATTCCACACTCACTATGCTCCTCACTCACAGGATTCCACACTCACTATGCTCCTCACTCACAGGATTCCACACTCACTATGCTCTGCACTCACAGGTTTCCACATTCACTATGATCCTCACAAACAGGATTCCACACTCACTATGCTCCTCACTCATAGGATTCCACACTCACTATACTGCTCAATCACAGGATTCCACACTCACTATGCTCCGCACTCAGAGGATTCCACACTCACTATGCTCCTCACTCACAGGATTCCACACTCAGTATGCTCCGCACTCAGAGGATTCCACACTCACTATGCTCCTCACTCACAGGATTCCACACTCAGTATGCTCCTCACTCACAGGATTCCACACTCACTATGCTCCGCACTCAGAGGATTCCACACTCACTATGCTCCTCACTCACAGGATTCCACACTCAGTATGCTCCTCACTCACAGGATTCCACACTCACTATGCTCCGCACTCACAGGATTCCACACTCACTATGCTCCTCACTCACAGGATTCCATATTCACTACGCTCCTCACTCACAGGATTCCACACTCACTATGCTCCGCACTCACAGGATTCCACACTCACTATGCTCCTCACTCACAGGATTCCATATTCACTACGGTCCTCACTCACAGGATTCCACATTCACTATGCTCCGCACTCACATGATTCCACACTCACTATGCACCTCTCCAGCAGGATCCCACACTCACTATGCTCCTCACTCACAGGATTCCACACACACTATTCTCTTCACTCAGGATTCCACACTCACTATGCTCGTCACTCAGAGGATTCCACACTCACTATGCTCCTCACCCACAGGATTCCACACTCACTATGCTCCTCACTCACAGGATTCCACACTCACTATGCTGCTCACTCACGGGATTCCACACTCACTATGCTCCGCACTCACAAGAATACACACTCACTATGCTCCTCACTCACAGGATTCCACACTCACTATGCTCCTCACTCACAGGATTCCACACTCACTATGCTCCTCACTCACAGGATTCCACACTCACTATGCTCCTCACTCACAGGATTCCACACTCACTACGCTCCGCACTCACAGGATTCCACACTCACTACGCTCCGCACTCACAGGATTCCACACTCACTATGCTCCGCAGTCACAGGATTCCACACTTACTACCCTCTGCACTCACAGGATTCCACACTCACTATGCTCCTCACTCACAGGATTCCACACTCACTATGCTCCTCACTCACAGGATTCCACACTCACTATGCTCTGCACTCACAGGTTTCCACATTCACTATGATCCTCACTCACAGGATTCCACACTCACTGTGCTCCTCAGTCATAGGATTCCACACTCAGTATACTCCTAACTCACAGGATTCCACACTCACAATGCCCCTCACTCACAGGATTCCACACTCAGTATGCTCCTCACTCACAGGATTCCACACTCACTATGCTCCGCACTCAGAGGATTCCACACTCACTATGCTCCTCACTCACAGGATTCCACACTCACTATGCTCCGCACTCACAGGATTCCACACACACTATGCTCCTCACTCACAGGATTCCATATTCACAACGCTCCTCACTCACAGGATTCCACACTCACTATGCTCCGTAATCACAGAATACCACACTCACTATGCTCTGCACTCACAGGAATACACACTCACTATGCTCCTCACTCTCAGGATTCCACACTCACTATGCTCCTCACTCACAGGATTCCACACTCACTATGCTCCTCACTCACACGATTCCACACTCACTATGCTCCTCACTCACAGGATTCCACACTCACTACGCTCCGCACTCACAGGATTCCACACTCACTACGCTCCGCACTCACAGGATTCCACACTCACTATGCTCCGCAGTCACAGGATTCCACACTTACTACCCTCTGCACTCACAGGATTCCACACTCACTATGCTCCTCACTCACAGGATTCCACACTCACTATGCTCCTCACTCACAGGATTCCACACTCACTATGCTCCTCACTCACAGGAATACACACTCACTATGCTCCTCACTCTCAGGATTCCACACTCACTATGCTCCTCACTCACAGGATTCCACACTCACTATGCTCCTCACTCACACGATTCCACACTCACTATGCTCCTCACTCACAGGATTCCACACTCACTACGCTCCGCACTCACAGGATTCCACACTCACTACGCTCCGCACTCACAGGATTCCACACTCACTATGCTCCGCAGTCACAGGATTCCACACTTACTACCCTCTGCACTCACAGGATTCCACACTCACTATGCTCCTCACTCACAGGATTCCACACTCACTATGCTCCTCACTCACAGGATTCCACACTCACTATGCTCCTCACTCACAGGATTCCACACTCACTATGCTCTGCACTCACAGGTTTCCACATTCACTATGATCCTCACTCACAGGATTCCACACTCACTGTGCTCCTCAGTCATAGGATTCCACACTCAGTATACTCCTAACTCACAGGATTCCACACTCACAATGCCCCTCACTCACAGGATTCCACACTCAGTATGCTCCTCACTCACAGGATTCCACACTCACTATGCTCCGCACTCAGAGGATTCCACACTCACTATGCTCCTCACTCACAGGATTCCACACTCACTATGCTCCGCACTCACAGGATTCCACACACACTATGCTCCTCACTCACAGGATTCCATATTCACAACGCTCCTCACTCACAGGATTCCACACTCACTATGCTCCGTAATCACAGAATACCACACTCACTATGCTCTGCACTCACAGGAATACACACTCACTATGCTCCTCACTCTCAGGATTCCACACTCACTATGCTCCTCACTCACAGGATTCCACACTCACTATGCTCCTCACTCACACGATTCCACACTCACTATGCTCCTCACTCACAGGATTCCACACTCACTACGCTCCGCACTCACAGGATTCCACACTCACTACGCTCCGCACTCACAGGATTCCACACTCACTATGCTCCGCAGTCACAGGATTCCACACTTACTACCCTCTGCACTCACAGGATTCCACACTCACCATGCTCCTCACTCACAGGATTCCACACTCACTATGCTCCTCACTCACAGGATTCCATATTCACTACGCTCCTCACTCACAGGATTCCACACTCACTATGCTCCGCACTCACAGGATTCCACACTCACTATGCACCTCTCCAGCAGGATCCCACACTCACTATGCTCCTCACTCACAGGATTCCATATTCACTACGCTCCTCACTCACAGGATTCCACACTCACTATGCTCCGCACTCACAGGATTCCACACTCACTATGCTCCTCACTCACAGGATTCCATATTCACTACGGTCCTCACTCACAGGATTCCACATTCACTATGCTCCGCACTCACATGATTCCACACTCACTATGCACCTCTCCAGCAGGATCCCACACTCACTATGCTCCTCACTCACAGGATTCCACACACACTATTCTCTTCACTCAGGATTCCACACTCACTATGCTCGTCACTCAGAGGATTCCACACTCACTATGCTCCTCACCCACAGGATTCCACACTCACTATGCTCCGCACTCACAGGATTCCACACTCACTATGCTCCTCACTCACAGGATTCCACACTCACTATGCTCGTCACTCAGAGGATTCCACATTCAATATGCTCCTCACTCACAGGATTCCACATTCACTGTGCTCCGCACTGACAGAATTCCACACTCACTATGCACCACTCCGGTAGGATTCCACACTCACTATGGTCCTCACTCACAAAATTCCACACTCACTATGCTCCACACTCACAGGATTCCACATTCACTGTGCTCCGCACTGACAGGAATCCACACTCACTATGCTCCGTAATCACAGAATACCACACTCACTATGCTCAGCACTCACAGGAATACACTCTCCCTATGCTCCGCACTCACATGATTCCACACTCACTATGCTCCTCTCCAGCAGGATTCCACACTCACTATGCTCCTCACTCACAGGATTCCACACTCACTATGCTCCTCACTCACAGGATTCCACACTCACTATGCTCCTCACTCACAGGATTCCACACTCACTATGCTCCTCACTCACACAATTCCACACTCACTATGCTCCTCACTCACAGGATTCCACACTCAATATGCTCCGCACTCACATGATTCCACACTCACTATGCTCCGGACTCACATGATTCCACACTCACTATGCACCTCACTCACAGGATTCCACACTCACTACCCTCTGCACTCACAGGATTCCACACTCACTATGCTCCTCACTCACAGGATTCCACACTCACTATGCTCCTCACTCACAGGATTCCACACTCACTATGCTCTGCACTCACAGGTTTCCACATTCACTATGATCCTCACAAACAGGATTCCACACTCACTATGCTCCTCACTCATAGGATTCCACACTCACTATACTGCTCAATCACAGGATTCCACACTCACTATGCTCCGCACTCAGAGGATTCCACACTCACTATGCTCCTCACTCACAGGATTCCACACTCAGTATGCTCCGCACTCAGAGGATTCCACACTCACTATGCTCCTCACTCACAGGATTCCACACTCAGTATGCTCCTCACTCACAGGATTCCACACTCACTATGCTCCGCACTCAGAGGATTCCACACTCACTATGCTCCTCACTCACAGGATTCCACACTCAGTATGCTCCTCACTCACAGGATTCCACACTCACTATGCTCCGCACTCACAGGATTCCACACTCACTATGCTCCTCACTCACAGGATTCCACACTCACTATGCTCTGCACTCACAGGATTCCACACTCACTATGCTCCGCACTCACAGGATTCCACACTCACTATGCTCCTCACTCACAGGATTCCATATTCACTACGGTCCTCACTCACAGGATTCCACATTCACTATGCTCCGCACTCACATGATTCCACACTCACTATGCACCTCTCCAGCAGGATCCCACACTCACTATGCTCCTCACTCACAGGATTCCACACACACTATTCTCTTCACTCAGGATTCCACACTCACTATGCTCGTCACTCAGAGGATTCCACACTCACTATGCTCCTCACTCACAGGATTCCACACTCACTATGCTCCTCACTCACACGATTCCACACTCACTATGCTCCTCACTCACAGGATTCCACACTCACTACGCTCCGCACTCACAGGATTCCACACTCACTACGCTCCGCACTCACAGGATTCCACACTCACTATGCTCCGCAGTCACAGGATTCCACACTTACTACCCTCTGCACTCACAGGATTCCACACTCACTATGCTCCTCACTCACAGGATTCCACACTCACTATGCTCCTCACTCACAGGATTCCACACTCACTATGCTCTGCACTCACAGGTTTCCACATTCACTATGATCCTCACTCACAGGATTCCACACTCACTGTGCTCCTCAGTCATAGGATTCCACACTCAGTATACTCCTAACTCACAGGATTCCACACTCACTATGCCCCTCACTCACAGGATTCCACACTCACTGTGCTCCGCACTCACAGGATTCCCCACTCACTATGCTCCTCACTCACAGGATTCCACACTCACTATGCTCCGCACTCAGAGGATTCCACACTCACTATGCTCCTCACTCACAGGATTCCACACTCACTATGCTCCGCACTCACAGGATTCCACACACACTATGCTCCTCACTCACAGGATTCCATATTCACAACGCTCCTCACTCACAGGATTCCACACTCACTATGCTCCGTAATCACAGAATACCACACTCACTATGCTCTGCACTCACAGGAATACACACTCACTATGCTCCGCACTCACAGGATTCCACACTCACTATGCCGCTCAATCACAGGATTCCACACACACTAGGCTCCTCACTCACAGGAATACACACACCCTATGCTCCTCACTCACAGGATTCCACACTCACTATGCTCCGCACTCACATGATTCCACACTCACTATGCTCCTCTCCAGCAGGATTCCACACTCACTATGCTCCTCACTCACAGGATTCCACACTCACTATGCTGCTCACTCACAGGATTCCACACTCACTATGCTCCTCACTCACAGGATTCCACACTCATTATGCTCTGCACTCCCAGGATTCCACACTCACTATGCTCCTCACTCACAGGATTCCACACTCACTATGCTCCTCACTCACAGGATTCCACACTCACTATGCTCCTCACTCACAGGATTCCACACTCAATATGCTCCGCACTCACATGATTCCACACTCACTATGCTTCGGACTCACATGATTCCACACTCACTATGCACCTCACTCACAGGATTCCACACTCACTATGCTCTGCACTCCCAGGATTCCACACTCACTATGCTCCTCACTCACAGGATTCCACACTCACTATGCTCCTCACTCACAGGATTCCACACTCACTATGCTCTGCACTCACAGGTTTCCACATTCACTATGATCCTCACTCACAGGATTCCACACTCACTATGCTCCTCACTCATAAGATTCCACACTCACTATACTGCTCAATCGCAGGATTCCACACTCACTATGCCCCTCACTCACAGGATTCCACACTCACTATGCTCCGCACTCAGAGGATTCCACACTCAGTATGCTCCTCACTCACAGGATTCCACACTCACTATGCTCCGCACTCAGAGGATTCCACACTCACTATGCTCCTCACTCACAGGATTCCACACTCACTATGCTCCGCACTGACAGAATTCCACACTCCCTATGCTCCTCACTCACAGGATTCCACACTCCCTATGCTCCTCACTCACAGGATTCCATATTCACTACGCTCCTCACTCACAGGATTCCACACTCACTATGCTCTGCACTCACAGGAATACACACTCCCTATGCTCCTCACTCACAGGATTCCACACTCACTATGCTCCGCACTCACATGATTCCACACTCACTATGCTCCTCTCCAGCAGGATTCCACACTCACTATGCTCCTCACTCACAGGATTCCACACTCACTATGCTCCTCACTCACAGGATTCCACACTCACTATGCTCCTCACTCACAGGATTCCACACTGACTATGCTCCTCACTCACAGGATTCCACACTCACTATGCTCCTCACTCACAGGATTCCACACTCAATATGCTCCGCACTCACATGATTCCACACTCACTATGCTCCGGACTCACATGATTCCACACTCACTATGCACCTCACTCACAGGATTCCACACTCACTACCCTCTGCACTCACAGGATTCCACACTCACTATGCTCCTCACTCACAGGATTCCACACTCACTATGCACCTCACTCACAGGATTCCACACTCACTATGCACCTCACTCACAGGATTCCACACTCACTATGCTCTGAACTCACAGGTTTCCACATTCACTATGATCCTCACTCACAGGATTCCACACTCACTATACTCCTCACTCACAGGATTCCACACTCACTATGCACCTCACTCACAGGATTCCACACTCACTATGCTCTGCACTCACAGGTTTCCACATTCACTATGATCCTCACTCATAGGATTCCACACTCACTATACTGCTCAATCACAGGATTCCACACTCACTATGCCCCTCACTCACAGGATTCCACACTCACTATGCTCCGCACTCAGAGGATTCCACACTCAGTATGCTCCTCACTCACAGGATTCCACACTCATTATGCTCTGCACTCCCAGGATTCCACACTCACTATGCTCCTCACTCACAGGATTCCACACTCACTATGCTCCTCACTCACAGGATTCCACACTCACTATGCTCCTCACTCACAGGATTCCACACTCAATATGCTCCGCACTCACATGATTCCACACTCACTATGCTTCGGACTCACATGATTCCACACTCACTATGCACCTCACTCACAGGATTCCACACTCACTACCCTCTGCACTCACAGGATTCCACACTCACTATGCTCCTCACTCACAGGATTCCACACTCACTATGCTCCTCACTCACAGGATTCCACACTCACTATGCTCTGCACTCACAGGTTTCCACATTCACTATGATCCTCACTCACAGGATTCCACACTCACTATGCTCCTCACTCATAAGATTCCACACTCACTATACTGCTCAATCACAGGATTCCACACTCACTATGCCCCTCACTCACAGGATTCCACACTCACTATGCTCCGCACTCAGAGGATTCCACACTCAGTATGCTCCTCACTCACAGGATTCCACACTCACTATGCTCCGCACTCAGAGGATTCCACACTCACTATGCTCCTCACTCACAGGATTCCACACTCACTATGCTCCTCACTCACAGGATTCCATATTCACTACGCTCCTCACTCACAGGATTCCACACTCACTATGCTCTGCACTCACAGGAATACACACTCCCTATGCTCCTCACTCACAGGATTCCACACTCACTATGCTCCGCACTCACATGATTCCACACTCACTATGCTCCTCTCCAGCAGGATTCCACACTCACTATGCTCCTCACTCACAGGATTCCACACTCACTATGCTCCTCACTCACAGGATTCCACACTCACTATGCTCCTCACTCACAGAATTCCACACTCACTATGCTCCTCACTCACAGGATTCCACACTCAATATGCTCCGCACTCACATGATTCCACACTCACTATGCTCCGGACTCACATGATTCCACACTCACTATGCACCTCACTCACAGGATTCCACACTCACTACCCTCTGCACTCACAGGATTCCACACTCACTATGCTCCTCACTCACAGGATTCCACACTCACTATGCACCTCACTCACAGGATTCCACACTCACTATGCACCTCACTCACAGGATTCCACACTCACTATGCTCTGAACTCACAGGTTTCCACATTCACTATGATCCTCACTCACAGGATTCCACACTCACTATACTCCTCACTCACAGGATTCCACACTCACTATGCACCTCACTCACAGGATTCCACACTCACTATGCTCTGCACTCACAGGTTTCCACATTCACTATGATCCTCACTCATAGGATTCCACACTCACTATACTGCTCAATCACAGGATTCCACACTCACTATGCCCCTCACTCACAGGATTCCACACTCACTATGCTCCGCACTCAGAGGATTCCACACTCAGTATGCTCCTCACTCACAGGATTCCACACTCACTATGCTCCGCACTCTGAGGATTCCACACTCACTATGCTCCTCACTCACAGGATTCCACACTCACTATGCTCCGCACTCACAGGATTCCACACTCACTATGCACCTCACTCACAGGATTCCACACTCACTATGCTCCGTAATCACAGAATACCACACTCACTATGCTCTGCACTCACAGGAATACACACTCACTATGCTCCGCACTCACAGGATTCCACACTCACTATACTGCTCAATCACAGGATTCCACACACACTAGGCTCCTCACTCACAGGAATACACACTCCCTATGCTCCTCACTCACAGGATTCCATATTCACTACGCTCCTCACTCACAGTAGTCCACATTCACTATGCTCCGCACTCACATGATTCCACACTCACTATGCACCTCTCCAGCAGGATCCCACACTCACTATGCTCCTCACTCACAGGATTCCATATTCACTACGCTCCTCACTCACAGTAGTCCACATTCACTATGCTCCGCACTCACATGATTCCACACTCACTATGCACCTCTCCAGCAGGATTCCACACTCACTATGCTCCGCACTCACAAGAATACACACTCACTATGCTCCTCACTCACAGGATTCCACACTCACTATGCTCCTCACTCACAGGATTCCACACTCACTATGCTCCTCACTCACAGGATTCCACACTCACCATGCTCCTCACTCACAGGATTCCACACTCACTATGCTCCTCACTCACAGGATTCCACACACACTATTCTCTACACTCAGGATTCCACACTCACTGTGCTCCTCACTCAGAGGATTCCACACTCACTATGCTCCGCTCTCACAGGATTCCACACTCACTATGCTCCTCACTCACAGGATTCCACACTCACTATGCTGATCACTCACGGGATTCCACACTCACTATGCTCCTCACTCACAGGATTCCACACTCACTACCCTCTGCACTCACAGGATTTCACACTCACTATGCTCCTCACTCACAGGATTCCACACTCACTATGCTCCTCACTCATAGGATTCCACACTCACTATACTGCTCAATCACAGGATTCCACACTCACTATGCCCCTCACTCACAGGATTCCACACTCACTTTGCTCCGCACTCAGAGGATTCCACACTCAGTATGCTCCTCACTCACAGGATTCCACACTCACTAAGCTCCTCACTCACAGGATTCCACACTCACTATGCTGCTCACTCACAGGATTCCACACTCACTATGCTCCGCACTCACAGGAGTCCACACTCACTATACTGCTCAATCACAGGATTCCACACACACTATGCTCCTCACTCACAGGATTCCATATTCACTATGCTCCGTAATCACAGAATACCACACTCACTATGCTCTGCACTCACAGGAATACACACTCACTATGCTCCTCACTCACAGGATTCCACACTCACTATGCTCCGCACTCACATGATTCCACACTCACTATGCTCCTCTCCAGCAGGATTCCACACTCACTATGCTCCTCACTCACAGGATTCCACACTCACTATGCTCCTCACTCACAGGATTCCACACTCACTATGCTCCTCACTCACAGGATTCCACACTCACTATGCTCCTCACTCACAGGATTCCACACTCACTATGCTCCGCACTCACAGGATTCCACACTCACTATGCTCCACACTCATAGGATTCCACACTCACTATGCTCCTCACTCACAGGATTCCACACTCACTATGCTCCTCACTCACAGGATTCCACACTCACTATGCTCCGCACTCACAGGATTCCACACTCACTATGCTCCACACTCATAGGATTCCACACTCACTATGCTCCTCACTCACAGGATTCCACACTCACTATGCTCCTCACTCACAGGATTCCACACTCACTATGCCCCTCACTCACAGGATTCCACACTCACTGTGCTCCTCACTCACAGGATTCCACACTCACTATGCTCTGCACTCCCAGGATTCCACACTCACTATGCTCCTCACTCACAGGATTCCACACTCGCTATGCTCCTCACTCACACAATTCCACACTCACTATGCTCCTCACTCACAGGATACCACACTCAATATGCTCCGCACTCACATGATTCCACACTCACTATGCTCCGGACTCACATAATTCCACACTCACTATGCACCTCACTCACAGGATTCCACACTCACAATGCTCCTCACTCACAGGATTCCACACTCACTATGCTCCGCACTCACAGGATTCCACACTCACTATGCTCCACAGTCACAGGATTCCACACTCACTACCCTCTGCACTCACAGGATTCCACACTCACTATGCTCCTCACTCACAGGATTCCACACTCACAATGCTCCTCACTCACAGGATTCCACACTCACTATGCTCTGCACTCACAGGTTTCCACATTCACTATGATCCTCACTCACAGGATTCCACACTCACTGTGCTCCTCCGTCATAGGATTCCACACTCACTATACACCTCACTCACAGGATTCCACACTCACTATGCCCCTCACTCACAGGATTCCACACTCAGTATGCTCTCACTCACAGGATTCCACACTCACTATGCTCCGCACTCAGAGGATTCCACATTCACTATGATCCTCACTCACATGATTCCACACTCACTACCCTCTGCACTCACAGGATTCCACACTCACTACCCTCTGCACTCACAGGATTCCACACTCACTATGATCCTCACTCACAGGATTCCATATTCACTACGCTCCTCACTCACAGGATTCCACACTCACTATGCTCCGTAATCACAGAATACCACACTCACTATGCTCTGCACTCACAGGAATACACACTCCCTATGCTCCTCACTCACAGGATTCCACACTCACTATGCTCCGCACTCACATGATTCCACACTCACTATGCTCCTCTCCAGCAGGATTCCACACTCACTATGCTCTGCACTCACAGGATTCCACACTCACTATGCTCCTCACTCATAGGATTCCACACTCACTATGCCCCTCACTCACAGGATTCCACACTCACTATGCTCCGCACTCAGAGGATTCCACACTCACTATGCTCCTCACTCACAGGATTCCACACTCAGTATGCTCCTCACTCACAGGATTCCACACTCACTATGCTCCGCACTCACAGGATTCCACACTCACTATGCTCCTCACTCACAGGATTCCATATTCACTACGCTCCTCACTCACACAATTCCACACTCACTATGCTCCTCACTCACAGGATTCCACACTCACTATGCTCCTCACTCACAGGATTCCACACTCACTATGCTCCTCACTCACAGGATTCCACACTCACTATGCTCCTCACTCACAGGATTCCACACTCACTATGCTCCGTAATCACAGAATACCACACTCACTATGCTCCGCACTCACAGGATTCCACACTCACTATGCTCCTCACTCACAGGATTCCATATTCACTACGCTCCTCACTCACACAATTCCACACTCACTATGCTCCTCACTCACAGGATTCCACACTCACTATGCTCCTCACTCACAGGATTCCACACTCACTATGCTCCGCACTCACAGGATTCCACACTCACTATGCTCTGCACTCACAGGATTCCACACTCCCTATGCTCCTCACTCACAGGATTCCATATTCACTACGCTCCTCACTCACAGGATTCCACATTCACTGTGCTCCGCACTCACAGGATTCCACACTCACTGTGCTCCTCACTCACAGGATTCCACACGCACTATGCTCCTCACTCACAGGATTCCACACTCAATATGCTCCGCACTCACATGATTCCACACTCTCTATGCTCCGGACTCAGATGATTCCACACTCACAATGCCCCTCACTCACAGGATTCCACACTCACTACGCTCCGCACTCACAGGATTCCACACTCACTACGCTCCGCACTCACAGGTTTCCACACTCACTATGCTCCGCAGTCACAGGATTCCACACTCACTACCCTCTGCACTCACAGGATTCCACACTCACTATGCTCCTCACTCACAGGATTCCACACTCACTATGCTCCTCACTCACAGGATTCCACACTCACTATGCTCTGCACTCACAGGTTTCCACATTCACTATGATCCTCACTCACAGGATTCCACACTCACTGTGCTCCTCAGTCATAGGATTCCACACTCACTATACTCCTCACTCACAGGATTCCACACTCACTATGCCCCTCACTCACAGGATTCCACACTCACTATACTGCTCAATCACAGG
The DNA here is from genome assembly GCF_030144855.1 of Hypanus sabinus. Taxonomy (NCBI): domain Eukaryota; kingdom Metazoa; phylum Chordata; class Chondrichthyes; order Myliobatiformes; family Dasyatidae; genus Hypanus; species Hypanus sabinus. The sequence continues at coordinate 196,962,292 of NC_082707.1, forward strand.
ATTCCACACACACTATGCTCCTCACTCACAGGATTCCATATTCACTACGCTCCTCACTCACAGGATTCCACACTCACTATGCTCCGTAATCACAGAATACCGCACTCACTATGCTCTGCACTCACAGGAATACACACTCACTATGCTCCGCACTCACAGGATTCCACACTCACTATACTGCTCAATCACAGGATTCCACACACACTATGCTCCTCACTCACAGGATTCCATATTCACTACGCTCCTCACTCACAGGATTCCACACTCACTATGCTCCGCACTCACAGGATTCCACACTCACTATGCTCCTCACTCACAGGATTCCACACTCACTGTGCTCCTCACTCACAGGATTCCACACTCACTATGCTCTGCACTCCCAGGATTCCACACTCACTATTCTCCTCACTCACAGGATTCCACACTCACTATGCTCCTCACTCACACAATTCCACACTCACTATGCTCCGGACTCACAGGATTCCACACTCACTACCCTCTGCACTCACAGGATTCCACACTCACTATGCTCCTCACTCACAGGATTCCACAGTCACTATACTGCTCAATCACAGGATTCCACACTCACTATGCCCCTCACTCACAGGATTCCACACTCACTATGCTCCGCACTCAGAGGATTCCACACTCACTATGCTCCTCACTCACAGGATTCCACACTCAGTATGCTCCTCACTCACAGGATTCCACACTCACTATGCTCCGCACTCACAGGATTCCATATTCACTACGCTCCTCACTCACAGGATTCCACACTCACTATGCTCCGTAATCACAGAATACCACACTCCCTATGCTCCGCACTCACAGGATTCCACACTCACTATACTGCTCAATAACAGGATTCCACACTCACTATGCTCCTCACTCACAGGATTCCACACTCACTATGCTCTGCACTCACAGGATTCCACACTCACTATGCTCCTCACTCACAGGATTCCATATTCACTACGCTCCTCACTCACAGGATTCCACACTCAGTATGCTCCTCACTCACAGGATTCCACACTCACTATGCTCCGCACTCACGGGATTCCACAGTCACTATGCTGCTCACTCACGGGATTCCACACTCACTATGCTCCGCACTCACAGGAATACACTCTCACTATGTTCCGCACTCACAGGATTCCACACTCACTATGCTCCTCCCTCACAGGATTCCACACTCACTATGCTCCGCACTCACAGGATTCCACACTCACTATTCAGCTCACTCACGGGATTCCACACTCACTATGCTCCGCACTCACAGGAATACACACTCACTATGCACCTCACTCACAGGATTCCACACTCACTATGCTCCTCACTCACAGGATTCCACACTCACTATGGTCTGCACTCACAGGATTGCACACTCACTATGCTCCTCACTCACAGGATTCCATATTCACTGCGCTCCTCACTCACAGGATTCCACATTGACTACCCTCCGCACTCGCATGATTCCACACTCACTATGCTCCTCACTCACAGGATTCCACACTCACTATGCTCCTCACTCACAGGATTCCACACTCACAATGCTCCTCACTCACAGGATTCCACACTCACTATGCTCCGCACTCACAGGATTCCACACTCACTATGCTCCTCACTCACAGCATTCCACACTCACTATGCACCTCACTCACAGGATTCCACACTCACTATGCTCCTCACTCACAGGATTCCACACTCACTATGCTCCTCACTTACACGATTCCACACTCACTATGCTCCTCACTCACAGGATTCCACACTCACCATGCTCCTCACTCACAGGATTCCACACTCACTATGCTCCTCACTCACAGCATTCCACACTCACTATGCACCTCACTCAGACGATTCCACACTCACTATGCTCCTCACTCACAGGATTCCACACTCACTATGCTCCTCACTCACAGGATTCCACACTCACTATGCTCCGCACTCACAGGATTCCACATTCAATATGCTTCTCACTCACAGGATTCCACACTCAATATGCTCCGCACTCACAGGATTCCACACTCACTATGCTCTGCACTCACAGGATTCCACACTCACTATGCTCCGCACTCACAGGATTCCACACTCACTATGCTCTGCACTCACAGGATTCCACACTCAATATGCTCCGCACTCACAGGATTCCACACTCACTATGCTCCGCACTCACAGGATTCCACACTCAATATGCTCCGCACTCACAGGATTCCACACTCACTATGCTCTGCACTCACAGGATTCCACACTCACTATGCTCCGCACTCACAGGATTCCACACTCACTATGCTCCTCACTCACAGGATTCCACACTCACTGTGCTCCTCACACACAGGATTCCACACTCACCATGCTCCTCACTCACAGGATTCCACACTCACTATGCTCCTCACTCTCAAGATTCCACACTCACTATGCTCCTCACTCACAGGATTCCACACTCACTATGCTCCTCACTCACAGGATTCCACACTCACTATGCTCCTCACTCACAGGATTCCACACTCACTATGCTGCTCACTCACAAGATTCCACACTCACTATGCTCCTCACTCACAGGATTCCACACTCACTATGCTGCTCACTCACAAGATTCCACACTCACTATGCCGCTCACTCACAGGATTCCACACACACTATGCTCCTCACTCACAGGATTCCACACTCACTATGCTCCTCACTCACAGGATTCCACACTCACTGTGCTCCTCACTCAAGGATTCCACACTCACCATGCTCCTCACTCACAGGATTCCACACTCACTATGCTCCTCACTCACAGGATTCCACACTCACTATGCTCCTCACTCTCAAGATTCCACACTCACTATGCTCCTCACTCACAGGATTCCACACTCACTATGCTCCTCACTCACAGGATTCCACACTCACTATGCTGCTCACTCACAGGATTCCACACTCACTATGCTCCTCACTCACAGGATTCCACACTCACTATGCTGCTCACTCACAAGATTCCACACTCACTATGCCGCTCACTCACAGGATTCCACACACACTATGCTCCTCACTCACAGGATTCCACACTCACTATGCTCCTCACTCACAGGATTCCACACTCACTGTGCTCTGCACTGACAGAATTCCACACTCACTATGCTCCTCTCCGGCAGTATTCCATACTCACTATGACCCTCACTCACAGGATTCCACACTCACTATGCTCCGCACTCACAGGATTCCACACTCACTATGCTCCGCACTCACAGGATTCCACACTCACTATGCTCCGCACTCACAGGATTCCACACTCACTATGCTGCTCACTCACGGGATTCCACACTCACTATGCTCCTCACTCACAGGATTCCACACTCACTATGCTCCTCACTCACAGGATTCCACACTCACTATGCTCCTCACTCACAGGATTCCACACTCACTATGCACCTCTCCAGCAGGATTCCACACTCACTATGCTCCTCACTCACAGGATTCCACACTCACTATGCTCCGGACTCACATGATTCCACACTCACTATGCCCCTCACTCACAGGATTCCACACTCACTACGCTCCGCACTCACAGGATTCCACACTCCCTATGCTCCTCCCTCACAGGATTCCACACTCACTACGCTCCGCACTCACAGGATTCCACACTGACTGTGCTCCGCACTGACAGAATTCCACACTCACTATGCTCCTCTCCGGCAGGATTCCACACTCACTATGACCCTCACTCACAGGATTCCGCACTCACTATGCTCGTCACTCAGAGGATTCCACACTCACTATGCTCCTCACTCACAGGATTCCATACTCACTACCCTCTGCACTCACAGGATTCCACACTCACTATGCTCCTCACTCACAGGATTCCACACTCAATATGCTCCTCACTCACAGGATTCCACACTCAGTATGCCCCTCACTCACAGGATTCCACACTCACTATGCTCCTCCCTCACAGGATTCCACACTCACTATGCTCCTCACTCACAGGATTCCACACTCACTATGCTCCTCACTCACAGGATTCCACATTCACTGTGCTCCGCACTGACAGAATTCCACACTCACTATGCACCACTCCGGCAGGATTCCACACTCACTATGGTCCTCACTCACAAAATTCCACACTCACTATGCTCCACACTCACAGGATTCCACATTCAATATGCTTCTCACTCACAGGATTCCACACTCAATATGCTCCTCACTCACAGGATTCCACATTCACTGTGCTCCGCACTGACAGAATTCCACACTCACTATGCACCACTCCGGCAGGATTCCACACTCACTATGGTCCTCACTCACAAAATTCCACACTCACTATGCTCCACACTCACAGGATTCCACATTCACTGTGCTCCGCACTGACAGGATTCCACACTCACTATGCTCCGTAATCACAGAATACCACACTCACTATGCTCTGCACTCACAGGAATACACTCTCCCTATGCTCCTCACTCACAGGATTCCACACTCACTATGCTCCGCACTCACATGATTCCACACTCACTATGCTCCTCACTCACAGGATTCCACACTCACTATGCTCCTCACTCACAGGATTCCACACTCACTATGCTCCTCACTCACAGGATTCCACACTCACTATGCTCCTCACTCACAGGATTCCACACTCACTATGCTCTGCACTCCCAGGATTCCACACTCACTATGCTCCTCACTCACAGGATTCCACACTCACTATGCTCCTCACTCACACAATTCCACACTCACTATGCTCCTCACTCACAGGATTCCACACTCAATATGCTCCGCACTCACATGATTCCACACTCACTATGCTCCGGACTCACATGATTCCACACTCACTATGCACCTCACTCACAGGATTCCACACTCACTACCCTCTGCACTCACAGGATTCCACACTCACTATGCTCCTCACTAACAGGATTCCACACTCACTATGCTCCGCACTCACAGGATTCCACACTCACTATGCTCTGCACTCACAGGTTTCCACATTCACTATGATCCTCACTCACAGGATTCCACACTCACTATACTGCTCAATCACAGGATTCCACACTCACTATGCTCTGCACTCACAGGATTCCACACTCACTATGATCCTCACTCACAGGATTCCACACTCACTATACTGCTCAATCACAGGATTCCACACACACTATGCTCCGCACTCAGAGGATTCCACACTCACTATGCTCCTCACTCACAGGATTCCACACTCAGTATGCTCCTCACTCACAGGATTCCACACTCACTATGCTCCGCACTCACAGGATTCCATATTCACTACGCTCCTCACTCACAGGATTCCACACTCACTATGCTCCGTAATCACAGAATACCACACTCACTATGCTCCGCACTCACAGGATTCCACACTCACTATACTGCTCAATCACAGGATTCCACACTCACTATGCTCCTCACTCACAGGATTCCATATTCACTACGGTCCTCACTCACAGGATTCCACATTCACTATGCTCCGCACTCACATGATTCCACACTCACTATGCACCTCTCCAGCAGGATCCCACACTCACCATGCTCCGCACTCACAGGATTACACACTCACTATGCTCCTCACCCACAGGATTCCACACTCACTATGCTCCGCACTCACAGGATTCCACACTCACTATGCTCCTCACTCACAGGATTCCACACTCACTATGCTCCTCACTCACAGGATTCCACACTCACTATGCTCCTCACTCACAGGATTCCACACTCACTATGCCCCTCACTCACAGGATTCCACACTCACTATGCTCCTCACCCACAGGATTCCACACTCACTATGCTCCTCACCCACAGGATTCCACACTCACTATGCTCCGCACTCACAGGATTCCACACTCACTATGCTCTGCACTCACAGGTTTCCACATTCACTATGATCCTCACTCACAGGATTCCACACTCACTATGCTCCGCACTCACAGGATTCCACACTCACTATGCTCTGCACTCACAGGTTTCCACATTCACTATGATCCTCACTCACAGGATTCCACACTCACTATGCTCCTCACTCATAGGATTCCACACTCACTATACTGCTCAATCACAGGATTCCACACTCACTATGCCCCTCACTCACAGGATTCCACACTCACTATGCTCCTCACTCACAGGATTCCACACTCACTATGCTCCGCACTCACAGGATTCCACACTCACTATGCTCCTCACCCACAGGATTCCACACTCACTATGCTGCTCACTCACGGGATTCCACACTCACTATGCTCCTCACTCACACGATTCCACACTCACTATGCTCCTCACTCACAGGATTCCACACTCAATATGCTCCGCACTCACATGATTCCACACTCACTATGCTCCGGACTCACATGATTCCACACTCACAATGCCCCTCACTCACAGGATTCCACACTCACTACGCTCTGCACTCACAGGATTCCACACTCACTACGCTCCGCACTCACAGGATTCCACACTCACTATGCTCCGCAGTCACAGGATTCCACACTTACTACCCTCTGCACTCACAGGATTCCACACTCACTATGCTCCTCACTCACAGGATTCCACACTCACTATGCTCCTCACTCACAGGATTCCACACTCACTATGCTCTGCACTCACAGGTTTCCACATTCACTATGATCCTCACTCACAGGATTCCACACTCACTGTGCTCCTCAGTCATAGGATTCCACACTCACTATACTCCTAACTCACAGGATTCCACACTCACTATGCCCCTCACTCACAGGATTCCACACTCAGTATGCTCCTCACTCACAGGATTCCACACTCACTATGCTCCGCACTCACAGGATTCCCCACTCACTATGCTCCTCACTCACAGGATTCCACACTCACTATGCTCCTCACCCACAGGATTCCACACTCACTATGCTCCGCACTCACAGGATTCCACACTCACTATACTGCTCAATCACAGGATTCCACACACACTATGCTCCTCACTCACAGGATTCCATATTCACTACGCTCCTCACTCACAGGATTCCACAGTCACTATGCTCCGTAATCACAGAATACCACACTCACTATGCTCTGCACTCACAGGAATACACACTCACTATGCTCCGCACTCACAGGATTCCACACTCACTATACTGCTCAATCACAGGATTCCACACACACTAGGCTCCTCACTCACAGGAATACACACTCCCTATGCTCCTCACTCACAGGATTCCACACTCACTATGCTCCGCACTCACATGATTCCACACTCACTATGCTCCTCTCCAGCAGGATTCCACACTCACTATGCTCCTCACTCACAGGATTCCACACTCACTATGCTCCTCACTCACAGGATTCCACACTCACTATGCTCCTCACTCACAGGATTCCACACTCACCATGCTCCTCACTCACAGGATTCCACACTCACTATGCTCTGCACTCCCAGGATTCCACACTCACTATGCTCCTCACTCACAGGAATACACACTCACTATGCTGCTCACTCACAGGATTCCACACTCACTATGCTCCTCACTCACAGGATTCCACACTCAATATGCTCCGCACTCACATGATTCCACACTCACTATGCTCTGCACTCCCAGGATTCCACACTCACTATGCTCCTCACTCACAGTTTTCCACACTCACTATGCTCCTCACTCACAGGATTCCACACTCACTATGCTCCTCACTCACAGGATTCCACACTCAATATGCTCCGCACTCACATGATTCCACACTCACTATGCTTCGGACTCACATGATTCCACACTCACTATGCACCTCACTCACAGGATTCCACACTCACTACCCTCTGCACTCACAGGATTCCGCACTCACTATGCTCCTCACTCACAGGATTCCACACTCACTATGCTCCTCACTCACAGGATTCCACACTCACTATGCTCTGCACTCACAGGTTTCCACATTCACTATGATCCTCACTCACAGGATTCCACACTCACTATGCTCCTCACTCATAGGATTCCACACTCACTATACTGCTCAATCACAGGATTCCACACTCACTATGCCCCTCACTCACAGGATTCCACACTCACTATGCTCCGCACTCAGAGGATTCCACACTCAGTATGCTCCTCACTCACAGGATTCCACACTCACTATGCTCCGCACTCAGAGGATTCCACACTCACTATGCTCCTCACTCACAGGATTCCACACTTACTATGCTCCGCACTCACAGGATTCCACACTCACTATACTGCTCAATCACAGGATTCCACACTCACTATGCTCCTCACTCACAGGATTCCATATTCACTACGCTCCTCACTCACAGGATTCCACACTCACTATGCTGCTCACTCACAGGATTCCACACTCACTATGCTCCTCACTCACAAGATTCCACACTCACTATGCTCCGCACTCTCAGGATTCCACACTCACTATGCTCCTCACTCACAGGATTCCACACTCACTATGCTGCTCACTCACAGGATTCCACACTCACTATGCCCCTCACTCACAGGATTCCACACTCACTATGCTCCTCCCTCACAGGATTCCACACTCACTATGCTCCTCACTCACAGGATTCCACACTCACTATGCTACTCTCCAGTGGGATTACACACTCACTATGCTCCGCAATCACAGGAATGCACACTCACTATGCTCCGCACTCACAGGATTCCACACTCACTATGCTCCTCACTCAGAGGATTCCACACTCAATATGTTCCGCACTCACAGGATTCCACACTCACTATGCTCCGCACTCACAGGATTCCACACTCACTATGCTCCTCACTCACAGGATTTCACACTCAATATGCTCCACACTCACAAGATTTCACACTCAATATGCTCCACACTCACAGGATTCCACACTCACTATGCTCCACACTCATAGGATTCCACACTCACTACGCTCCTCACTCTCAAGATTCCACACTCACTATGCTCCGCACTCACAGGATTCCACACTCACTATGCTGCTCACTCACAGGATTCCACACTCACTATGCTCCTCACTCACAGCATTCCACACTCACTATGCTCCACACTCATAGGATTCCACACTCACTATGCTCCTCACTCTCAAGATACCACACTCACTATGCACCTCACTCACAGGATTCCACACTCACTATGCTCCGCACTCACAGGATTCCACACTCACTATGCTCTTCACTCAGGATTCCACACGCACTATGCTCCTCACTCTCAGGATTCCACACTCACTATGCTCCTCACTCTCAGGATTCCACACTCACTATGCTCCTCACTCACAGGATTCCACACTCACTATGCCCCTCACTCACAGGATTCCACACTCACTATGCTCCTCCCTCACAGGATTCCACACTCAATATGCTCCGCACTCAGACGATTCCACACTCACTATGCTCCGCACTGACAGAATTCCACACTCACTATGCACCACTCCGGCAGGATTCCACACTCACTATGGTCCTCACTCACAAAATTCCACACTCACTATGCTCCACACTCACAGGATTCCACATTCAATATGCTTCTCACTCACAGGATTCCACACTCAATATGCTCCTCACTCACAGGATTCCACACTCAATATGCTCCGCACTCAGAGGATTCCACACTCACTATGCTCCGCACTCACAGGATTCCACACTCACTATGCTCAACACTCATAGGATTCCACACTCACTATGCTCCTCACTCTCAAGATTCCACACTCACTATGCTCCTCACTCACAGGATTCCACACTCACTATGCTGCTCACTCACAGGATTCCACACTCAATATGCTCCGCACTCACATGATTCCACACTCACTATGCTCCGGACTCACATGATTCCACACTCACAATGCCCCTCACTCACAGGATTCCACACTCACTACGCTCTGCACTCACAGGATTCCACACTCACTACGCTCCGCACTCACAGGATTCCACACTCACTATGCTCCGCAGTCACAGGATTCCACACTTACTACCCTCTGCACTCACAGGATTCCACACTCACTATGCTCCTCACTCACAGGATTCCACACTCACTATGCTCCTCACTCACAGGATTCCACACTCACTATGCTCTGCACTCACAGGTTTCCACATTCACTATGATCCTCACTCACAGGATTCCACACTCACTGTGCTCCTCAGTCATAGGATTCCACACTCACTATACTCCTAACTCACAGGATTCCACACTCACTATGCCCCTCACTCACAGGATTCCACACTCAGTATGCTCCTCACTCACAGGATTCCACACTCACTATGCTCCGCACTCACAGGATTCCCCACTCACTATGCTCCTCACTCACAGGATTCCACACTCACTATGCTCCGCACTCACAGGATTCCACACTCACTATGCTCCTCACTCACAGGATTCCACACTCACTATACTGCTCAATCACAGGATTCCACACACACTATGCTCCTCACTCACAGGATTCCATATTCACTACGCTCCTCACTCACAGGATTCCACAGTCACTATGCTCCGTAATCACAGAATACCACACTCACTATGCTCTGCACTCACAGGAATACACACTCACTATGCTCCGCACTCACAGGATTCCACACTCACTATACTGCTCAATCACAGGATTCCACACACACTAGGCTCCTCACTCACAGGAATACACACTCCCTATGCTCCTCACTCACAGGATTCCACACTCACTATGCTCCGCACTCACATGATTCCACACTCACTATGCTCCTCTCCAGCAGGATTCCACACTCACTATGCTCCTCACTCACAGGATTCCACACTCACTATGCTCCTCACTCACAGGATTCCACACTCACTATGCTCCTCACTCACAGGATTCCACACTCACCATGCTCCTCACTCACAGGATTCCACACTCACTATGCTCTGCACTCCCAGGATTCCACACTCACTATGCTCCTCACTCACAGGAATACACACTCACTATGCTGCTCACTCACAGGATTCCACACTCACTATGCTCCTCACTCACAGGATTCCACACTCAATATGCTCCGCACTCACATGATTCCACACTCACTATGCTCTGCACTCCCAGGATTCCACACTCACTATGCTCCTCACTCACAGTTTTCCACACTCACTATGCTCCTCACTCACAGGATTCCACACTCACTATGCTCCTCACTCACAGGATTCCACACTCAATATGCTCCGCACTCACATGATTCCACACTCACTATGCTTCGGACTCACATGATTCCACACTCACTATGCACCTCACTCACAGGATTCCACACTCACTACCCTCTGCACTCACAGGATTCCGCACTCACTATGCTCCTCACTCACAGGATTCCACACTCACTATGCTCCTCACTCACAGGATTCCACACTCACTATGCTCTGCACTCACAGGTTTCCACATTCACTATGATCCTCACTCACAGGATTCCACACTCACTATGCTCCTCACTCATAGGATTCCACACTCACTATACTGCTCAATCACAGGATTCCACACTCACTATGCCCCTCACTCACAGGATTCCACACTCACTATGCTCCGCACTCAGAGGATTCCACACTCAGTATGCTCCTCACTCACAGGATTCCACACTCACTATGCTCCGCACTCAGAGGATTCCACACTCACTATGCTCCTCACTCACAGGATTCCACACTTACTATGCTCCGCACTCACAGGATTCCACACTCACTATACTGCTCAATCACAGGATTCCACACTCACTATGCTCCTCACTCACAGGATTCCATATTCACTACGCTCCTCACTCACAGGATTCCACACTCACTATGCTGCTCACTCTCAAGATTCCACACTCACTATGCTCCTCACTCACAGGATTCCACACTCACTATGCTGCTCACTCACAGGATTCCACACTCACTATGCTCCTCACTCACAAGATTCCACACTCACTATGCTCCGCACTCTCAGGATTCCACACTCACTATGCTCCTCACTCACAGGATTCCACACTCACTATGCTGCTCACTCACAGGATTCCACACTCACTATGCCCCTCACTCACAGGATTCCACACTCACTATGCTCCTCCCTCACAGGATTCCACACTCACTATGCTCCTCACTCACAGGATTCCACACTCACTATGCTACTCTCCAGTGGGATTACACACTCACTATGCTCCGCAATCACAGGAATGCACACTCACTATGCTCCGCACTCACAGGATTCCACACTCACTATGCTCCTCACTCAGAGGATTCCACACTCAGTATGCTCCTCACTCACAGGATTCCACACTCACTATGCTCCTCACTCACAGGATTCCACATTCAATATGCTTCTCACTCACAGGATTCCACACTCAATATGTTCCGCACTCACAGGATTCCACACTCACTATGCTCCGCACTCACAGGATTCCACACTCACTATGCTCCTCACTCACAGGATTTCACACTCAATATGCTCCACACTCACAAGATTTCACACTCAATATGCTCCACACTCACAGGATTCCACACTCACTATGCTCCACACTCATAGGATTCCACACTCACTACGCTCCTCACTCTCAAGATTCCACACTCACTATGCTCCGCACTCACAGGATTCCACACTCACTATGCTGCTCACTCACAGGATTCCACACTCACTATGCTCCTCACTCACAGCATTCCACACTCACTATGCTCCACACTCATAGGATTCCACACTCACTATGCTCCTCACTCTCAAGATTCCACACTCACTATGCACCTCACTCACAGGATTCCACACTCACTATGCTCCGCACTCACAGGATTCCACACTCACTATGCTCTTCACTCAGGATTCCACACGCACTATGCTCCTCACTCTCAGGATTCCACACTCACTATGCTCCTCACTCTCAGGATTCCACACTCACTATGCTCCTCACTCACAGGATTCCACACTCACTATGCCCCTCACTCACAGGATTCCACACTCACTATGCTCCTCCCTCACAGGATTCCACACTCAATATGCTCCGCACTCAGACGATTCCACACTCACTATGCTCCGCACTGACAGAATTCCACACTCACTATGCACCACTCCGGCAGGATTCCACACTCACTATGGTCCTCACTCACAAAATTCCACACTCACTATGCTCCACACTCACAGGATTCCACATTCAATATGCTTCTCACTCACAGGATTCCACACTCAATATGCTCCTCACTCACAGGATTCCACACTCAATATGCTCCGCACTCAGAGGATTCCACACTCACTATGCTCCGCACTCACAGGATTCCACACTCACTATGCTCAACACTCATAGGATTCCACACTCACTATGCTCCTCACTCTCAAGATTCCACACTCACTATGCTCCTCACTCACAGGATTCCACACTCACTATGCTGCTCACTCACAAGATTCCACACTCACTATGCTCCTCTCCGGCAGTATTCCATACTCACTATGACCCTCACTCACAGGATTCCACACTCACTATGCTCCGCACTCACAGGATTCCACACTCACTATGCTCCTCACTCACAGGATTCCACACTCACTATGCTCCGCACTCACAGGATTCCACACTCACTATGCTGCTCACTCACGGGATTCCACACTCACTATGCTCCTCACTCACAGGATTCCACACTCACTATGCTCCTCACTCACAGGATTCCACACTCACTATGCTCCTCACTCACAGCATTCCACACTCACTATGCACCTCACTCACAGGATTCCACACTCACTATGCTCCTCACTCACAGGATTCCACACTCAATATGCTCCGCACTCACAGGATTCCACACTCACTATGCACCTCACTCACAGGATTCCACACTCACTATGCTCCGCACTCACAGGATTCCACACTCACTATGCTCCGCACTCACAGGATTCCACACTCACTATGCTCCTCACTCACAGGATTCCACATTCAATATGCTTCTCACTCACAGGATTCCACACTCAATATGCTCCTCACTCACAGGATTCCACACTCACTATGCTCCGCACTCACAGGATTCCACACTCACTATGCTCCGCACTCACAGGATTCCACACTCACTATGCTCCTCACTCTCAAGATTCCACACTCACTATGCTCCTCACTCACAGGATTCCACACTCACTATGCTGCTCACTCACAGGATTCCACACACACTATGCTCCTCACTCACAGGATTCCACACTCACTATGCTCCTCACTCACAGGATTCCACACTCACTGTGCTCCGCACTGACAGAATTCCACACTCACTATGCTCCTCTCCGGCAGTATTCCATACTCACTATGACCCTCACTCACAGGATTCCACACTCACTATGCTCCGCACTCACAGGATTCCACACTCACTATGCTCCTCACTCACAGGATTCCACACTCACTATGCTCCGCACTCACAGGATTCCACACTCACTATGCTGCTCACTCACGGGATTCCACACTCACTATGCTCCTCACTCACAGGATTCCACACTCACTATGCTCCTCACTCACAGGATTCCACACTCACTATGCTCCTCACTCACAGGATTCCACACTCACTATGCTCCGGACTCACATGATTCCACACTCACTATGCCCCTCACTCACAGGATTCCACACTCACTACGCTCCGCACTCACAGGATTCCACACTCACTACGCTCCGCACTCACAGAATTCCACACTCACTATGCTCCTCTCCGGCAGGATTCCACACTCACTATGACCCTCACTCACAGGATTCCACACTCACTATGCTCGTCACTCAGAGGATTCCACACTCACTATGCTCCTCACTCACAGGATTCCATACTCACTATGCTCCTCACTCACAGGATTCCACACTCAATATGCTCCTCACTCACAGGATTCCACACTCACTATGCCCCTCACTCACAGGATTCCACACTCACTATGCTCCTCCCTCACAGGATTCCACACTCACTATGCTCCTCACTCACAGGATTCCACACTCACTATGCTCCTCACTCACAGGATTCCACATTCACTGTGCTCCGCACTGACAGAATTCCACACTCACTATGACCACTCCGGCAGGATTCCACACTCACTATGGTCCTCACTCACAAAATTCCACACTCACTATGCTCCACACTCACAGGATTCCACATTCAATATGCTCCTCACTCACAGGATTCCACACTCACTATGCTCCGCACTCACAGGATTCCACACTCACTATGCTCCTCACTCACAGGATTCCATATTCACTACGCTCCTCACTCACAGGATTCCACACTCACTATGCTCCGTAATCACAGGATTCCACACTCACTATGCTCCTCACTCACAGGATTCCATATTCACTACGGTCCTCACTCACAGGATTCCACACTCACTATGCTCCGTAATCACAGAATACCACACTCACTATGCTCCGCACTCACAGGATTCCACACTCACTATGCTCCTCACTCACAGGATTCCACATTCACTATGCTCCTCACTCACAGGATTCCACACACACTATTCTCTTCACTCAGGATTCCACACTCACTATGCTCGTCACTCAGAGGATTCCACACTCACTATGCTCCTCACCCACAGGATTCCACACTCACTATGCTCCTCACTCACAGGATTCCACACTCACTATGCTCCTCACTCACAGGATTCCACACTCACTATGCTGCTCACTCACGGGATTCCACACTCACTATGCTCCTCACTCACAGGATTCCACACTCACTATGCTCCTCACTCACAGGATTCCACACTCACTATGCTCCTCACTCACACGATTCCACACTCACTATGCTCCTCACTCACAGGATTCCACACTCAATATGCTCCGCACTCACATGATTCCACACTCACTATGCTCCTCACTCACAGGATTCCACACTCACTATGCTCCTCACTCACAGCATTCCACACTCACTATGCACCTCACTCACAGGATTCCACACTCACTATGCTCCTCACTCACAGGATTCCACACTCACTATGCTCCGCACTCACAGGATTCCACATTCAATATGCTTCTCACTCACAGGATTCCACACTCAATATGCTCCTCACTCACAGGATTCCACACTCAATATGCTCCGCACTCACAGGATTCCACACTCACTATGCTCTGCACTCACAGGATTCCACATTCAATATGCTCCTCACTCACAGGATTCCACACTAAATATGCTCCTCACTCA
This sequence comes from Hypanus sabinus, assembly GCF_030144855.1. Taxonomy (NCBI): domain Eukaryota; kingdom Metazoa; phylum Chordata; class Chondrichthyes; order Myliobatiformes; family Dasyatidae; genus Hypanus; species Hypanus sabinus. The sequence continues at coordinate 196,978,312 of NC_082707.1, forward strand.
CAGGATTCCACACTCACTATGCTCCTCACTCACAGGATTCCACACTCACTATGCTCCGCACTCACAGGATTCCACACTCACTATGCTCCACACTCATAGGATTTCACACTCACTATGCTCCTCACTCTCAGGATTCCACACTCACTATGCTCCTCACTCTCAAGATTCCACACTCACTATGCTCCTCACTCACAGGATTCCACACTCACTATGCTCCTCACTCACAGGATTCCACACTCACTATGCTGCTCACTCACAAGATTCCACACTCACTATGCCGCTCACTCACAGGATTCCACACACACTGTGCTCCGCACTGACAGAATTCCACACTCACTATGCTCCTCTCCGGCAGTATTCCATACTCACTATGACGCTCACTCACAGGATTCCACACACACTATTCTCTTCACTCTGGATTCCACACTCACTATGCTCCTCACTCACAGCATTCCACACTCACTATGCTCCGCACTCACAGGATTCCACACTCACTATGCTCCTCACTCACAGGATTCCACACTCACTATGCTCCGCACTCACAGGATTCCACACTCACTATGCTGCTCACTCACGGGATTCCACACTCACTATGCTCTTCACTCAGGATTCCACACTCACTATGCTCCTCACTCACAGGATTCCACACTCACTATGCTCCGGACTCACATGATTCCACACTCACTATGCCCCTCACTCACAGGATTCCACACTCACTATGCTCCTCACTCACAGGATTCCACACTCACTATGCCCCTCACTCACAGGATTCCACACTCACTGTGCTCCTCACTCACAGGATTCCACACTCACTATGCTCTGCACTCCCAGGATTCCACACTCACTATGCTCCTCACTCACAGGATTCCACACTCACTATGCTCCTCACTCACACAATTCCACACTCACTATGCTCCTCACTCACAGGATACCACACTCAATATGCTCCGCACTCACATGATTCCACACTCACTATGCTCCGGACTCACATAATTCCACACTCACTATGCACCTCACTCACAGGATTCCACACTCACTATGCTCCGCACTCAGAGGATTCCACACTCACTATGCTCCTCACTCACAGGATTCCACACTCAGTATGCTCCTCACTCACAGGATTCCACACTCACTATGCTCCGCACTCAGAGGATTCCACACTCACTATGCTCCTCACTCACAGGATTCCATATTCACTACGCTCCTCACTCACAGGATTCCACACTCACTATGCTCCGTAATCACAGGATTCCACACTCACTATGCTCCTCACTCACAGGATTCCATATTCACTACGGTCCTCACTCACAGGATTCCACACTCACTATGCTCCGTAATCACAGAATACCACACTCACTATGCTCCTCACTCACAGGATTCCACACTCACTATGCTCCGCACTCACAGGATTCCACACTCACTATGCTCCTCACTCACAGGATTCCACACTCACTATGCTGCTCACTCACGGGATTCCACACTCACTATGCTCCTCACTCACAGGATTCCACACTCACTATGCTCCTCACTCACAGGATTCCACACTCACTATGCTCCTCACTCACACGATTCCACACTCACTATGCTCCTCACTCACAGGATTCCACACTCAATATGCTCCGCACTCACATGATTCCACACTCACTATGCTCCTCACTCACAGGATTCCACACTCACTATGCTGCTCACTCACAGCATTCCACACTCACTATGCACCTCACTCACAGGATTCCACACTCACTATGCTCCTCACTCACAGGATTCCACACTCACTATGCTCCGCACTCACAGGATTCCACATTCAATATGCTCCTCACTCACAGGATTCCACACTCAATATGCTCCTCACTCACAGGATTCCACACTCAATATGCTCCGCACTCACAGGATTCCACACTCACTATGCTCCTCACTCACAGGATTCCACACTCACTATGCTCCTCACTCACAGGATTCCACACTCACTATGCTCCGCACTCACAGGATTCCACACTCACTATGCTCCACACTCATAGGATTTCACACTCACTATGCTCCTCACTCTCAGGATTCCACACTCACTATGCTCCTCACTCTCAAGATTCCACACTCACTATGCTCCTCACTCACAGGATTCCACACTCACTATGCTGCTGACTCACAGGATTCCACACTCACTATGCTCCTCACTCACAGGATTCCACACTCACTATGCTGCTCACTCACAAGATTCCACACTCACTATGCCGCTCACTCACAGGATTCCACACACACTGTGCTCCGCACTGACAGAATTCCACACTCACTATGCTCCTCTCCGGCAGTATTCCATACTCACTATGACCCTCACTCACAGGATTCCACACACACTATTCTCTTCACTCAGGATTCCACACTCACTATGCTCCTCACTCACAGCATTCCACACTCACTATGCTCCGCACTCACAGGATTCCACACTCACTATGCTCCTCACTCACAGGATTCCACACTCACTATGCTCCGCACTCACATGATTCCACACTCACTATGCTCCTCACTCACAGGATTCCACACTCACTATGCTCCTCACTCACAGGATTCCACACTCACTATGCTCCTCACTCACAGGAATACACACTCACTATGCTCCTCACTCACAGCATTCCACACTCACTATGCACCTCACTCACAGGATTCCACACTCACTATGCTCCACACTCACAGGATTCCACACTCACTATGCTCCTCACTCACAGGATTCCACACTCATTATGCTCCGCACTCACAGGATTCCACACTCCCTATGCTCCTCACTCACAGGATTCCACACTCACTATGCTCCTCACTTACAGGATTCCACACTCACTATGCCCCTCACTCACAGGATTCCACACTCACTATGCCCCTCACTCACAGGATTCCACACTCACTATGCTCCTCACTCACAGGATTCCACACTCACTATGCCCCTCACTCACAGGATTCCACACTCACTATGCTCCTCACTCTCAAGATTCCACACTCACTATGCTGCTCACTCACAGGATTCCACACTCACTATGCCCCTCACTCACAGGATTCCACACTCACTATGCTCCTCCCTCACAGGATTCCACACTCACTATGCTCCTCACTCTCAGGATTCCACACTCACTATGCTCCTCACTCACAGGATTCCACACTCACTATGCCCCTCACTCACAGGATTCCACACTCACTATGCTCCTCCCTCACAGGATTCCACACTCACTATGCTCTTCACTCAGGATTCCACACGCACTATGCTCCTCACTCTCAGGATTCCACACTCACTATGCTCCTCACTCACAGGATTCCACACTCACTATGCTGCTCACTCACAGGATTCCACACTCACTATGCCCCTCACTCACAGGATTCCACACTCACTATGCTCCTCCCTCACAGGATTCCACACTCACTATGCTCCTCACTCACAGCATTCCACACTCACTATGCTCCTCCCTCACAGGATTCCACACTCACTATGCTCCTCACTCACAGGATTCCACATTCACTGTGCTCCGCACTGACAGAATTCCACACTCACTATGCACCACTCCGGCAGGATTCCACACTCACTATGGTCCTCACTCACAAAATTCCACACTCACTATGCTCCACACTCACAGGATTCCACATTCAATATGCTTCTCACTCACAGGATTCCACACTCAATATGCTCCTCACTCACAGGATTCCACACTCAATATGCTCCGCACTCACAGGATTCCACACTCACTATGCTCCACACTCACAGGATTCCACATTCAATATGCTTCTCACTCACAGGATTCCACACTCAATATGCTCCTCACTCACAGGATTCCACACTCAATATGCTCCTCACTCACAGGATTCCACACTCACTATGCTCCGCACTCACAGGATTCCACACTCACTATGCTCCGCACTCACAGGATTCCACACTCACTATGCTCCACACTCATAGGATTTCACACTCACTATGCTCCTCACTCTCAGGATTCCACACTCACTATGCTCCTCACTCACAGGATTCCACACTCACTATGCTCCGCACTCACAGGATTCCACACACACTATGCTCCTCACTCACAGGATTCCACACTCACTGTGCTCCGCACTGACAGAATTCCACACTCACTATGCTCCTCTCCGGCAGTATTCCATACTCACTATGACCCTCACTCACAGGATTCCACACTCACTATGCTCCGCACTCACAGGATTCCACACTCACTATGCTCCTCACTCACAGGATTCCACACTCACTATGCTCCGCACTCACAGGATTCCACACTCACTATGCTGCTCACTCACGGGATTCCACACTCACTATGCTCCTCACTCACAGGATTCCACACTCACTATGCTCCTCACTCACAGGATTCCACACTCACTATGCTCCTCACTCACAGGAATACACACTCACTATGCTCCTCACTCACAGCATTCCACACTCACTATGCACCTCACTCACAGGATTCCACACTCACTATGCTCCTCACTCACAGGATTCCACACTCACTATGCTCCGCACTCACAGGATTCCACATTCAATATGCTTCTCACTCAAAGGATTCCACACTCAATATGCTCCTCACTCACAGGATTCCACACTCAATATGCTCCGCACTCACAGGATTCCACACTCACTATGCTCCTCACTCACAGGATTCCACACTCACTATGCTCTGCACTTACACGATTCCACACTCACTATGCTCCTCACTCTCAAGATTCCACACTCACTATGCTCCTCACTCACAGGATTCCACACTCAATATGCTCCTCACTCACAGGATTCCACACTCACTATGCTCCTCACTCACAGGATTCCACACTCACTATGCTCCGCACTCACAGGATTCCACACTCACTATGCTCCACACTCATAGGATTTCACACTCACTATGCTCCTCACTCTCAGGATTCCACACTCACTATGCTCCTCACTCTCAAGATTCCACACTCACTATGCTCCTCACTCACAGGATTCCACACTCACTATGCTGCTCACTCACAGGATTCCACACTCACTATGCTCCTCACTCACAGGATTCCACACTCACTATGCTCCTCACTCACAGGATTCCACACTCACTGTGCTCCGCACTGACAGAATTCCACACTCACTATGCTCCTCTCCGGCAGTATTCCATACTCACTATGACCCTCACTCACAGGATTCCACACTCACTATGCTCCGCACTCACAGGATTCCACACTCACTACGCTCCTCACTCACAGGATTCCACACTCACTATGCTCCGCACTCACATGATTCCACACTCACTATGCTGCTCACTCACGGGATTCCACACTCACTATGCTCCTCACTCACAGGATTCCACACTCACTATGCTCCTCACTCACAGGATTCCACACTCACTATGCTCCTCACTCACAGGAATACACACTCACTATGCTCCTCACTCACAGCATTCCACACTCACTATGCACCTCACTCACAGGATTCCACACTCACTATGCTCCTCACTCACAGGATTCCACACTCACTATGCTCCGCACTCACAGGATTCCACATTCAATATGCTTCTCACTCACAGGATTCCACACTCAATATGCTCCTCACTCACAGGATTCCACACTCAATATGCTCCGCACTCACAGGATTCCACACTCACTATGCTCCGCACTCACAGGATTCCACACTCAATATGCTCCGCACTCACAGGATTCCACACTCACTATGCTCTGCACTCACAGGATTCCACACTCACTATGCTCCGCACTCACAGGATTCCACACTCACTATGCTCTGCACTCACAGGATTCCACACTCAATATGCTCCGCACTCACAGGATTCCACACTCACTATGCTCCGCACTCACAGGATTCCACACTCACTATGCTCTGCACTCACAGGATTCCACACTCACTATGCTCCTCACTCACAGGATTCCACACTCACTGTGCTCCTCACTCACAGGATTCCACACTCACCATGCTCCTCACTCACAGGATTCCACACTCACTATGCTCCTCACTCACAGGATTCCACACTCACTATGCTCCTCACTCTCAAGATTCCACACTCACTATGCTCCTCACTCACAGGATTCCACACTCACTATGCTCCTCACTCACAGGATTCCACACTCACTATGCTCCTCACTCTCAAGATTCCACACTCACTATGCTCCTCACTCACAGGATTCCACACTCACTATGCTCCTCACTCTCAAGATTCCACACTCACTATGCTCCTCACTCACAGGATTCCACACTCACTATGCTCCTCACTCTCAAGATTCCACACTCACTATGCTCCTCACTCACAGGATTCCACACTCACTATGCTGCTCACTCACAGGATTCCACACTCACTATGCTCCTCACTCACAGGATTCCACACTCACTATGCTGCTCACTCACAAGATTCCACACTCACTATGCCGCTCACTCACAGGATTCCACACACACTATGCTCCTCACTCACAGGATTCCACACTCACTATGCTCCTCACTCACAGGATTCCACACTCACTGTGCTCCGCACTGACAGAATTCCACACTCATTATGCTCCTCTCCGGCAGTATTCCATACTCACTATGACCCTCACTCACAGGATTCCACACTCACTATGCTCCGCACTCACAGGATTCCACACTCACTATGCTCCTCACTCACAGGATTCCACACTCACTATGCTCCTCACTCACAGGATTCCACACTCACTATGCTCCTCACTCTCAAGATTCCACACTCACTATGCTCCTCACTCACAGGATTCCACACTCACTATGCTGCTCACTCACAGGATTCCACACTCACTATGCTCCTCACTCACAGGATTCCACACACACTATGCTCCTCACTCACAGGATTCCACACTCACTATGCTCCTCACTCACAGGATTCCACACTCACTATGCTCCTCACTCTCAAGATTCCACACTCACTATGCTCCTCACTCACAGGATTCCACACTCACTATGCTCCTCACTCTCAAGATTCCACACTCACTATGCTGCTCACTCACAGGATTCCACACTCACTATGCTCCTCACTCACAGGATTCCACACTCACTATGCTGCTCACTCACAAGATTCCACACTCACTATGCTCCTCACTCACAGGATTCCACACTCACTATGCTCCTCACTCTCAAGATTCCACACTCACTATGCTCCTCACTCACAGGATTCCACACTCACTATGCTGCTCACTCACAGGATTCCACACTCACTATGCTCCTCACTCACAGGATTCCACACTCACTATGCTCCTCACTCTCAAGATTCCACACTCACTATGCTCCTCACTCACAGGATTCCACACTCACTATGCTGCTCACTCACAGGATTCCACACTCACTATGCTCCTCACTCACAGGATTCCACACACACTATGCTCCTCACTCACAGGATTCCACACTCACTATGCTCCTCACTCACAGGATTCCACACTCACTGTGCTCCGCACTGACAGAATTCCACACTCACTATGCTCCTCTCCGGCAGTATTCCATACTCACTATGACCCTCACTCACAGGATTCCACACTCACTATGCTCCGCACTCACAGGATTCCACACTCACTATGCTCCTCACTCACAGGATTCCACACTCACTATGCTCCGCACTCACAGGATTCCACACTCACTATGCTGCTCACTCACGGGATTCCACACTCACTATGCTCCTCACTCACAGGATTCCACACTCACTATGCTCCTCACTCACAGGATTCCACACTCACTATGCTCCTCACTCTCAAGATTCCACACTCACTATGCTCCTCACTCACAGGATTCCACACTCACTATGCTCCTCACTCTCAAGATTCCACACTCACTATGCTCCTCACTCACAGGATTCCACACTCACTATGCTCCTCACTCTCAAGATTCCACACTCACTATGCTCCTCACTCACAGGATTCCACACTCACTATGCTGCTCACTCACAGGATTCCACACTCACTATGCTCCTCACTCACAGGATTCCACACTCACTATGCTGCTCACTCACAAGATTCCACACTCACTATGCCGCTCACTCACAGGATTCCACACACACTATGCTCCTCACTCACAGGATTCCACACTCACTATGCTCCTCACTCACAGGATTCCACACTCACTGTGCTCCGCACTGACAGAATTCCACACTCACTATGCTCCTCTCCGGCAGTATTCCATACTCACTATGACCCTCACTCACAGGATTCCACACTCACTATGCTCCGCACTCACAGGATTCCACACTCACTATGCTCCTCACTCACAGGATTCCACACTCACTATGCTCCGCACTCACAGGATTCCACACTCACTATGCTGCTCACTCACGGGATTCCACACTCACTATGCTCCTCACTCACAGGATTCCACACTCACTATGCTCCTCACTCACAGGATTCCACACTCACTATGCTCCTCACTCACAGGATTCCGCACTCACTATGCACCTCTCCAGCAGGATTCCACACTCACTATGCTCCTCACTCACAGGATTCCACACTCACTATGCTCCGGACTCACATGATTCCACACTCACTATGCCCCTCACTCACAGGATTCCACACTCACTACGCTCCGCACTCACAGGATTCCACACTCCCTATGCTCCTCCCTCACAGGATTCCACACTCACTACGCTCCGCACTCACAGGATTCCACACTCACTGTGCTCCGCACTGACAGAATTCCACACTCACTATGCTCCTCTCCGGCAGGATTCCACACTCACTATGCCCCTCACTCACAGGATTCCACACTCACTATGCTCCTCCCTCACAGGATTCCACACTCACTATGCTCCTCACTCACAGGATTCCACACTCACTATGCTCCTCACTCACAGGATTCCACATTCACTGTGCTCCGCACTGACAGAATTCCACACTCACTATGCACCACTCCGGCAGGATTCCACACTCACTATGGTCCTCACTCACAAAATTCCACACTCACTATGCTCCACACTCACAGGATTCCACATTCACTGTGCTCCGCACTGACATGATTCCACACTCACTATGCTCCGTAATCACAGAATACCACACTCACTATGCTCTGCACTCACAGGAATACACTCTCCCTATGCTCCTCACTCACAGGATTCCACACTCACTATGCTCCGCACTCACATGATTCCACACTCACTATGCTCCTCACTCACAGGATTCCACACTCACTATGCTCCTCACTCACAGGATTCCACACTCACTATGCTCCTCACTCACAGGATTCCACACTCACTATGCTCCTCACTCACAGGATTCCACACTCACTATGCTCTGCACTCCCAGGATTCCACACTCACTATGCTCCTCACTCACAGGATTCCACACTCACTATGCTCCTCACTCACACTATTCCACACTCACTATGCTCCTCACTCACAGGATTCCACACTCAATATGCTCCGCACTCACATGATTCCACACTCACTATGCTCCGGACTCACATGATTCCACACTCACTATGCACCTCACTCACAGGATTCCACACTCACTACCCTCTGCACTCACAGGATTCCACACTCACTATGCTCCTCACTCACAGGATTCCACACTCACTATGCTCCGCACTCACAGGATTCCACACTCACTATGCTCTGCACTCACAGGTTTCCACATTCACTATGATCCTCACTCACAGGATTCCACACTCACTATGCTCCTCACTCATAGGATTCCACACTCACTATACTGCTCAATCACAGGATTCCACACTCACTATGCCCCTCACTCACAGGATTCCACACTCACTATGCTCCGCACTCAGAGGATTCCACACTCACTATGCTCCTCACTCACAGGATTCCACACTCACTATGCTCCTCACTCACAGGATTCCACACTCACTATGCTCCGCACTCACAGGATTCCATATTCACTACGCTCCTCACTCACAGGATTCCACACTCACTATGCTCCGTAATCACAGAATACCACACTCACTATGCTCCGCACTCACAGGATTCCACACTCACTATACTGCTCAATCACAGGATTCCACACTCACTATGCTCCTCACTCACAGGATTCCATATTCACTACGGTCCTCACTCACAGGATTCCACATTCACTATGCTCCGCACTCACATGATTCCACACTCACTATGCACCTCTCCAGCAGGATCCCACACTCACTATGCTCCGCACTCACAGGATTACACACTCACTATGCTCCTCACCCACAGGATTCCACACTCACTATGCTCCGCACTCACAGGATTCCACACTCACTATGCTCCTCACTCACAGGATTCCACACTCACTATGCTCCGCACTCACAGGATTCCACACTCACTATGCTCCTCACTCACAGGATTCCACACTCACTATGCCCCTCACTCACAGGATTCCACACTCACTATGCTCCTCACCCACAGGATTCCACACTCACTATGCTCCTCACCCACAGGATTCCACACTCACTATGCTCCGCACTCACAGGATTCCACACTCACTATGCTCCGCACTCACAGGATTCCACACTCACTATGCTCTGCACTCACAGGTTTCCACATTCACTATGATCCTCACTCACAGGATTCCACACTCACTATGCTCCTCACTCATAGGATTCCACACTCATAATACTGCTCAATCACAGGATTCCACACTCACTATGCCCCTCACTCACAGGATTCCACACTCACTATGCTCCTCACTCACAGGATTCCACACTCACTATGCTCCGCACTCACAGGATTCCACACTCACTATGCTCCTCACCCACAGGATTCCACACTCACTATGCTGCTCACTCACGGGATTCCACACTCACTATGCTCCTCACTCACACGATTCCACACTCACTATGCTCCTCACTCACAGGATTCCACACTCACTATGCTCCGGACTCACATGATTCCACACTCACAATGCCCCTCACTCACAGGATTCCACACTCACTACGCTCTGCACTCACAGGATTCCACACTCACTACGCTCCGCACTCACAGGATTCCACACTCACTATGCTCCGCAGTCACAGGATTCCACACTTACTACCCTCTGCACTCACAGGATTCCACACTCACTATGCTCCTCACTCACAGGATTCCACACTCACTATGCTCCTCACTCACAGGATTCCACACTCACTATGCTCTGCACTCACAGGTTTCCACATTCACTATGATCCTCACTCACAGGATTCCACACTCACTGTGCTCCTCAGTCATAGGATTCCACACTCACTATACTCCTAACTCACAGGATTCCACACTCACTATGCCCCTCACTCACAGGATTCCACACTCAGTATGCTCCTCACTCACAGGATTCCACACTCACTATGCTCCGCACTCACAGGATTCCACACTCACTATGCTCCTCACTCACAGGATTCCACACTCACTATGCTCCGCACTCACAGGATTCCACACTCACTATGCTCCTCACTCACAGGATTCCACACTCACTATACTGCTCAATCACAGGATTCCACACACACTATGCTCCTCACTCACAGGATTCCATATTCACTACGCTCCTCACTCACAGGATTCCACAGTCACTATGCTCCGTAATCACAGAATACCACACTCACTATGCTCTGCACTCACAGGAATACACACTCACTATGCTCCGCACTCACAGGATTCCACACTCACTATACTGCTCAATCACAGGATTCCACACACACTAGGCTCCTCACTCACAGGAATACACACTCCCTATGCTCCTCACTCACAGGATTCCACACTCACTATGCTCCGCACTCACATGATTCCACACTCACTATGCTCCTCTCCAGCAGGATTCCACACTCACTATGCTCCTCACTCACAGGATTCCACACTCACTATGCTCCTCACTCACAGGATTCCACACTCACTATGCTCCTCACTCACAGGATTCCACACTCACCATGCTCCTCACTCACAGGATTCCACACTCACTATGCTCTGCACTCCCAGGATTCCACACTCACTATGCTCCTCACTCACAGGAATACACACTCACTATGCTCCTCACTCACAGGATTCCACACTCACTATGCTCCTCACTCACAGGATTCCACACTCAATATGCTCCGCACTCACATGATTCCACACTCACTATGCTCTGCACTCCCAGGATTCCACACTCACTATGCTCCTCACTCACAGTTTTCCACACTCACTATGCTCCTCACTCACAGGATTCCACACTCACTAGGCTCCTCACTCACAGGATTCCACACTCAATATGCTCCGCACTCACATGATTCCACACTCACTATGCTTCGGACTCACATGATTCCACACTCACTATGCACCTCACTCACAGGATTCCACACTCACTACCCTCTGCACTCACAGGATTCCGCACTCACTATGCTCTGCACTCACAGGTTTCCACATTCACTATGATCCTCACTCACAGGTTTCCACACTCACTATGCTCCTCACTCATAGGATTCCACACTCACTATACTGCTCAATCACAGGATTCCACACTCACTATGCCCCTCACTCACAGGATTCCACACTCACTATGCTCCGCACTAAGAGGATTCCACACTCAGTATGCTCCTTACTCACAGGATTCCACACTCACTATGCTCCGCACTCAGAGGATTCCACACTCACTATGCTCCTCACTCACAGGATTCCACACTTACTATGCTCCGCACTCACAGGATTCCACACTCACTATACTGCTCAATCACAGGATTCCACACTCACTATGCTCCTCACTCACAGGATTCCATATTCACTACGCTCCTCACTCACAGGATTCCACACTCACTATGCTCTGTAATCACAGAATACCACACTCACTATGCTCCTCACTCACAGGATTCCACACTCACTATGTTCCGCACTCACAGGATTCCACACTCACTATGCTCTGCACTCACAGGAATACACACTCCCTATGCTCCTCACTCACAGGATTCAACACTCACTATGCTCCTCACTCTCAAGATTCCACACTCACTATGCTGCTCACTCACAGGATTCCACACTCACTATGCTCCTCACTCACAAGATTCCACACTCACTATGCTCCGCACTCTCAGGATTCCACACTCACTATGCTCCTCACTCACAGGATTCCACACTCACTATGCTGCTCACTCACAGGATTCCACACTCACTATGCCCCTCACTCACAGGATTCCACACTCACTATGCTCCTCCCTCACAGGATTCCACACTCACTATGCTCCTCACTCACAGGATTCCACACTCACTATGCTACTCTCCAGTGGGATTACACACTCACTATGCTCCGCAATCACAGGAATGCACACTCACTATGCTCCGCACTCACAGGATTCCACACTCACTATGCTCCTCACTCAGAGGATTCCACACTCAGTATGCTCCTCACTCACAGGATTCCACACTCACTATGCTCCTCACTCACAGGATTCCACATTCAATATGCTTCTCACTCACAGGATTCCACACTCAATATGCTCCGCACTCACAGGATTCCACACTCACTATGCTCCGCACTCACAGGATTCCACACTCACTATGCTCCTCACTCACAGGATTTCACACTCAATATGCTCCACACTCACAGGATTTCACACTCAATATGCTCCACACTCACAGGATTCCACACTCACTATGCTCCACACTCATAGGATTCCACACTCACTACGCTCCTCACTCTCAAGATTCCACACTCACTATGCTCCGCACTCACAGGATTCCACACTCACTATGCTGCTCACTCACAGGATTCCACACTCACTATGCTCCTCACTCACAGCATTCCACACTCACTATGCTCCACACTCATAGGATTCCACACTCACTATGCTCCTCACTCTCAAGATTCCACACTCACTATGCACCTCACTCACAGGATTCCACACTCACTATGCTCCGCACTCACAGGATTCCACACTCACTATGCCCTTCACTCAGGATTCCACACGCACTATGCTCCTCACTCTCAGGATTCCACACTCACTATGCTCCTCACTCTCAGGATTCCACACTCACTATGCTCCTCACTCACAGGATTCCACACTCACTATGCCCCTCACTCACAGGATTCCACACTCACTATGCTCCTCCCTCACAGGATTCCACACTCAATATGCTCCGCACTCAGAGGATTCCACACTCACTATGCTCCGCACTGACAGAATTCCACACTCACTATGCACCACTCCGGCAGGATTCCACACTCACTATGGTCCTCACTCACAAAATTCCACACTCACTATGCTCCACACTCACAGGATTCCACATTCAATATGCTTCTCACTCACAGGATTCCACACTCAATATGCTCCTCACTCACAGGATTCCACACTCAATATGCTCCTCACTCAGAGGATTCCACACTCACTATGCTCCGCACTCACAGGATTCCACACTCACTATGCTCAACACTCATAGGATTCCACACTCACTATGCTCCTCACTCTCAAGATTCCACACTCACTATGCTCCTCACTCACAGGATTCCACACTCACTATGCTGCTCACTCACAAGATTCCACACTCACTATGCTCCTCTCCGGCAGTATTCCATACTCACTATGACCCTCACTCACAGGATTCCACACTCACTATGCTCCGCACTCACAGGATTCCACACTCACTATGCTCCTCACTCACAGGATTCCACACTCACTATGCTCCTCACTCACAGCATTCCACACTCACTATGCTCCTCACTCACAGGATTCCACACTCACTATGCTCCTCACTCACAGCATTCCACACTCACTATGCTCCTCACTCTCAAGATTCCACACTCACTATGCTCCTCACTCACAGGATTCCACACTCACTATGCTGCTCACTCACAAGATTCCACACTCACTATGCTCCTCTCCGGCAGTATTCCATACTCACTATGACCCTCACTCACAGGATTCCACACTCACTATGCTCCGCACTCACAGGATTCCACACTCACTATGCTCCTCACTCACAGGATTCCACACTCACTATGCTCCTCACTCACAGCATTCCACACTCACTATGCACCTCACTCACAGGATTCCACACTCACTATGCTCCTCACTCACAGGATTCCACACTCACTATGCTCCGCACTCACAGGATTCCACATTCAATATGCTTCTCACTCACAGGATTCCACACTCAATATGCTCCTCACTCACAGGATTCCACACTCAATATGCTCCGCACTCACAGGATTCCACACTCACTATGCTCCGCACTCACAGGATTCCACACTCACTATTCTCCGCACTCACAGGATTCCATATTCACTATGCTCCTCACTCACAGGATTCCACATTCAATATGCTTCTCACTCACAGGATTCCACACTCAATATGCTCCTCACTCACAGGATTCCACACTCACTATGCTCCTCACTCACAGGATTCCACACTCACTATGCTCTGCACTCACAGGATTCCACATTCAATATGCTCCTCACTCACAGGATTCCACACTCACTATGCTCCGCACTCACAGGATTCCACACTCACTATGCTCCGCACTCACAGGATTCCACACTCACTATGCTCCTCACTCTCAGGATTCCACACTCACTATGCTCCTCACTCTCAAGATTCCACACTCACTAAGCTCCTCACTCACAGGATTCCATATTCACTATGCTGCTCACTCACAGGATTCCACACTCACTATGCTCCTCACTCACAGGATTCCACACTCACTATGCTGCTCACTCACAAGATTCCACACTCACTATGCCGCTCACTCACAGGATTCCACACTCACTATGCTGCTCACTCACAGGATTCCACACTCACTATGCTCCTCACTCACAGGATTCCACACTCACTATGCTGCTCACTCACAAGATTCCACACTCACTATGCCGCTCACTCACAGGATTCCACACACACTATGCTCCTCACTCACAGGATTCCACACTCACTATGCTCCTCACTCACAGGATTCCACACTCACTGTGCTCCGCACTGACAGAATTCCACACTCACTATGCTCCTCTCCGGCAGTATTCCATACTCACTATGACCCTCACTCACAGGATTCCACACTCACTATGCTCCGCACTCACAGGATTCCACACTCACTATGCTCCTCACTCACAGGATTCCACACTCACTATGCTGCTCACTCACGGGATTCCACACTCACTATGCTCCTCACTCACAGGATTCCACACTCACTATGCTCCTCACTCTCAGGATTCCACACTCACTATGCTCCTCACTCACAGGATTCCACACTCACTATGCACCTCTCCAGCAGGATTCCACACTCACTATGCTCCTCACTCACAGGATTCCACACTCACTATGCTCCGGACTCACATGATTCCACACTCACTATGCTCCTCACTCACAGGATTCCACACTCACTATGCTCCTCACTCACAGGATTCCACACTCACTACGCTCCGCACTCACAGGATTCCACACTCACTACGCTCCGCACTCACAGAATTCCACACTCACTATGCTCCTCTCCGGCAGGATTCCACACTCACTATGACCCTCACTCACAGGATTCCACACTCACTATGCTCGTCACTCAGAGGATTCCACACTCACTATGCTCCTCACTCACAGGATTCCATACTCACTATGCTCCTCACTCACAGGATTCCACACTCAATATGCTCCTCACTCACAGGATTCCACACTCACTATGCCCCTCACTCACAGGATTCCACACTCACTATGCTCCTCCCTCACAGGATTCCACACTCACTATGCTCCTCACTCACAGGATTCCACACTCACTATGCTCCTCACTCACAGGATTCCACATTCACTGTGCTCCGCACTGACAGAATTCCACACTCACTATGCACCACTCCGGCAGGATTCCACACTCACTATGGTCCTCACTCACAAAATTCCACACTCACTATGCTCCACACTCACAGGATTCCACATTCAATATGCTCCTCACTCACAGGATTCCACATTCACTGTGCTCCGCACTGACAGAATTCCACACTCACTATGCACCACTCCGGTAGGATTCCACACTCACTATGGTCCTCACTCACAAAATTCCACACTCACTATGCTCCACACTCACAGGATTCCACATTCACTGTGCTCCGCACTGACAGGATTCCACACTCACTATGCTCCGTAATCACAGAATACCACACTCACTATGCTCTGCACTCACAGGAATACACTCTCCCTATGCTCCGCACTCACATGATTCCACACTCACTATGCTCCTCTCCAGCAGGATTCCACACTCACTATGCTCCTCACTCACAGGATTCCACACTCACTATGCTCCTCACTCACAGGATTCCACACTCACTATGCTCCTCACTCACAGGATTCCACACTCACTATGCTCTGCACTCCCAGGATTCCACACTCACTATGCTCCTCACTCACAGGATTCCACACTCACTATGCTCCTCACTCACACAATTCCACACTCACTATGCTCCTCACTCACACAATTCCACACTCACTATGCTCCTCTCTCACAGGATTCCACACTCACTATGCTCCGGACTCACATGATTCCACACTCACTATGCACCTCACTCACAGGATTCCACACTCACTACCCTCTGCACTCACAGGATTCCACACTCACTATGCTCCTCACTCACAGGATTCCACACTCACTATGCTCCTCACTCACAGGATTCCACACTCACTATGCTCTGCACTTACAGGTTTCCACATTCACTATGATCTTCACAAACAGGATTCCACACTCACTATGCCTCTCACTCACAGGATTCCACACTCACTATGCTCCGCACTCAGAGGATTCCACACTCACTATGCTCCTCACTCACAGGATTCCACACTCAGTATGCTCCTCACTCACAGGATTCCACACTCACTATGCTCCGCACTCACAGGATTCCACACTCACTATGCTCCTCACTCACAGGATTCCATATTCACTACGCTCCTCACTAACAGGATTCCACACTCACTATGCTCCGTAATCACAGGATTCCACACTCACTATGCTCCTCACTCACAGGATTCCATATTCACTACGGTCCTCACTCACAGGATTCCACACTCACTATGCTCCGTAATCACAGAATACCACACTCACTATGCTCCGCACTCACAGGATTCCACACTCACTATGCTCCTCACTCACAGGATTCCACATTCACTATGCTCCTCACTCACAGGATTCCACACACACTATTCACTTCACTCAGGATTCCACACTCACTATGCTCGTCACTCAGAGGATTCCACACTCACTATGCTCCTCACCCACAGGATTCCACACTCACTATGCTCCTCACTCACAGGATTCCACACTCACTATGCTCCTCACTCACATGATTCCACACTCACTATGCTGCTCACTCACGGGATTCCACACTCACTATGCTCCTCACTCACGGGATTCCACACTCACTATGCTCCTCACTCACAGGATTCCACACTCACTATGCTCCTCACTCACACGATTCCACACTCACTATGCTCCTCACTCACAGGATTCCACACTCAATATGCTCCGCACTCACATGATTCCACACTCACTATGCTCCTCACTCACAGGATTCCACACTCACTATGCTCCTCACTCACAGCATTCCACACTCACTATGCACCTCACTCACAGGATTCCACACTCACTATGCTCCTCACTCACAGGATTCCACACTCACTATGCTCCGCACTCACAGGATTCCACATTCAATATGCTTCTCACTCACAGGATTCCACACTCAATATGCTCCTCACTCACAGGATTCCACACTCAATATGCTCCGCACTCACAGGATTCCACACTCACTATGCTCTGCACTCACAGGATTCCACATTCAATATGCTCCTCACTCACAGGATTCCACACTAAATATGCTCCTCACTCACAGGATTCCACACTCACTATGCTCCTCACTCACAGGATTCCACACTCACTATGCTCCGCACTCACAGGATTCCACACTCACTATGCTCCACACTCATAGGATTTCACACTCACTATGCTCCTCACTCTCAGGATTCCACACTCACTATGCTCCTCACTCTCAAGATTCCACACTCACTATGCTCCTCACTCACAGGATTCCACACTCACTATGCTGCTGACTCACAGGATTCCACACTCATTATGCTCCTCACTCACAGGATTCCACACTCACTATGCTGCTCACTCACAAGATTCCACACTCACTATGCCGCTCACTCACAGGATTCCACACACACTGTGCTCCGCACTGACAGAATTCCACACTCACTATGCTCCTCTCCGGCAGTATTCCATACTCACTATGACCCTCACTCACAGGATTCCACACACACTATTCTCTTCACTCAGGATTCCACACTCACTATGCTCCTCACTCACAGCATTCCACACTCACTATGCTGCGCACTCACAGGATTCCACACTCACTATGCTCCTCACTCACAGGATTCCACACTCACTATGCTCCGCACTCACAGGATTCCACACTCACTATGCTGCTCACTCACGGGATTCCACACTCACTATGCTCTTCACTCAGGATTCCACACTCACTATGCTCCTCACTCACAGGATTCCACACTCACTATGCTCCGGACTCACATGATTCCACACTCACTATGCCCCTCACTCACAGGATTCCACACTCACTACGCTCCGCACTGACAGAATTCCACACTCACTATGCTCCTCTCCGGCAGGATTCCACACTCACTATGACCCTCACTCACAGGATTCCACACTCACTATGCTCGTCACTCAGAGGATTCCACACTCACTATGCTCCTCACTCACAGGATTCCATACTCACTATGCTCCTCACTCACAGGATTCCACACTCAATATGCTCCTCACTCACAGGATTCCACACTCACTATGCCCCTCACTCACAGGATTCCACACTCACTATGCTCCTCCCTCACAGGATTCCACACTCACTATGCTCCTCACTCACAGGATTCCACACTCACTATGCTCCTCACTCACAGGATTCCACATTCACTGTGCTCCGCACTGACAGAATTCCACACTCACTATGCACCACTCCGGCAGGATTCCACACTCACTATGGTCCTCACTCACAAAATTCCACACTCACTATGCTCCACACTCACAGGATTCCACATTCAATATGCTCCTCACTCACAGGATTCCACATTCACTGTGCTCCGCACTGACAGAATTCCACACTCACTATGCACCACTCCGGTAGGATTCCACACTCACTATGGTCCTCACTCACAAAATTCCACACTCACTATGCTCCACACTCACAGGATTCCACATTCACTGTGCTCCGCACTGACAGGATTCCACACTCACTATGCTCCGTAATCACAGAATACCACACTCACTATGCTCAGCACTCACAGGAATACACTCTCCCTATGCTCCGCACTCACATGATTCCACACTCACTATGCTCCTCTCCAGCAGGATTCCACACTCACTATGCTCCTCACTCACAGGATTCCACACTCACTATGCTCCTCACTCACAGGATTCCACACTCACTATGCTCCTCAATCACAGGATTCCACACTCACTATGCTCTGCACTCCCAGGATTCCACACTCACTATGCTCCTCACTCACAGGATTCCACACTCACTATGCTCCTCACTCACACAATTCCACACTCACTATGCTCCTCACTCACAGGATTCCACACTCAATATGCTCCGCACTCACATGATTCCACACTCACTATGCTCCGGACTCACATGATTCCACACTCACTATGCACCTCACTCACAGGATTCCACACTCACTACCCTCTGCACTCACAGGATTCCACACTCACTATGCTCCTCACTCACAGGATTCCACACTCACTATGCTCCTCACTCACAGGATTCCACACTCACTATGCTCTGCACTCACAGGTTTCCACATTCACTATGATCCTCACAAACAGGATTCCACACTCACTATGCTCCTCACTCATAGGATTCCACACTCACTATACTGCTCAATCACAGGATTCCACACTCACTATGCTCCGCACTCAGAGGATTCCACACTCACTATGCTCCTCACTCACAGGATTCCACACTCAGTATGCTCCGCACTCAGAGGATTCCACACTCACTATGCTCCTCACTCACAGGATTCCACACTCAGTATGCTCCTCACTCACTGGATTCCACACTCACTATGCTCCGCACTCAGAGGATTCCACACTCACTATGCTCCTCACTCACAGGATTCCACACTCAGTATGCTCCTCACTCACAGGATTCCACACTCACTATGCTCCGCACTCACAGGATTCCACACTCACTATGCTCCTCACTCACAGGATTCCATATTCACTACGGTCCTCACTCACAGGATTCCACATTCACTATGCTCCGCACTCACATGATTCCACACTCACTATGCACCTCTCCAGCAGGATCCCACACTCACTATGCTCCTCACTCACAGGATTCCACACACACTATTCTCTTCACTCAGGATTCCACACTCACTATGCTCGTCACTCAGAGGATTCCACACTCACTATGCTCCTCACCCACAGGATTCCACACTCACTATGCTCCGCACTCACAGGATTCCACACTCACTATGCTCCTCACTCACAGGATTCCACACTCACTATGCTCGTCACTCAGAGGATTCCACATTCAATATGCTCCTCACTCACAGGATTCCACATTCACTGTGCTCCGCACTGACAGAATTCCACACTCACTATGCACCACTCCGGCAGGATTCCACACTCACTATGGTCCTCACTCACAAAATTCCACACTCACTATGCTCCACACTCACAGGATTCCACATTCAATATGCTCCTCACTCACAGGATTCCACATTCACTGTGCTCCGCACTGACAGAATTCCACACTCACTATGCACCACTCCGGTAGGATTCCACACTCACTATGGTCCTCACTCACAAAATTCCACACTCACTATGCTCCACACTCACAGGATTCCACATTCACTGTGCTCCGCACTGACAGGATTCCACACTCACTATGCTCCGTAATCACAGAATACCACACTCACTATGCTCAGCACTCACAGGAATACACTCTCCCTATGCTCCGCACTCACATGATTCCACACTCACTATGCTCCTCTCCAGCAGGATTCCACACTCACTATGCTCCTCACTCACAGGATTCCACACTCACTATGCTCCTCACTCACAGGATTCCACACTCACTATGCTCCTCAATCACAGGATTCCACACTCACTATGCTCTGCACTCCCAGGATTCCACACTCACTATGCTCCTCACTCACAGGATTCCACACTCACTATGCTCCTCACTCACACAATTCCACACTCACTATGCTCCTCACTCACAGGATTCCACACTCAATATGCTCCGCACTCACATGATTCCACACTCACTATGCTCCGGACTCACATGATTCCACACTCACTATGCACCTCACTCACAGGATTCCACACTCACTACCCTCTGCACTCACAGGATTCCACACTCACTATGCTCCTCACTCACAGGATTCCACACTCACTATGCTCCTCACTCACAGGATTCCACACTCACTATGCTCTGCACTCACAGGTTTCCACATTCACTATGATCCTCACAAACAGGATTCCACACTCACTATGCTCCTCACTCATAGGATTCCACACTCACTATACTGCTCAATCACAGGATTCCACACTCACTATGCTCCGCACTCAGAGGATTCCACACTCACTATGCTCCTCACTCACAGGATTCCACACTCAGTATGCTCCGCACTCAGAGGATTCCACACTCACTATGCTCCTCACTCACAGGATTCCACACTCAGTATGCTCCTCACTCACTGGATTCCACACTCACTATGCTCCGCACTCAGAGGATTCCACACTCACTATGCTCCTCACTCACAGGATTCCACACTCAGTATGCTCCTCACTCACAGGATTCCACACTCACTATGCTCCGCACTCACAGGATTCCACACTCACTATGCTCCTCACTCACAGGATTCCATATTCACTACGCTCCTCACTCACAGGATTCCACACTCACTATGCTCCGCACTCACAGGATTCCACACTCACTATGCTCCTCACTCACAGGATTCCATATTCACTACGGTCCTCACTCACAGGATTCCACATTCACTATGCTCCGCACTCACATGATTCCACACTCACTATGCACCTCTCCAGCAGGATCCCACACTCACTATGCTCCTCACTCACAGGATTCCACACACACTATTCTCTTCACTCAGGATTCCACACTCACTATGCTCGTCACTCAGAGGATTCCACACTCACTATGCTCCTCACCCACAGGATTCCACACTCACTATGCTCCGCACTCACAGGATTCCACACTCACTATGCTCCTCACTCACAGGATTCCACACTCACTATGCTCGTCACTCAGAGGATTCCACATTCAATATGCTCCTCACTCACAGGATTCCACATTCACTGTGCTCCGCACTGACAGAATTCCACACTCACTATGCACCACTCCGGTAGGATTCCACACTCACTATGGTCCTCACTCACAAAATTCCACACTCACTATGCTCCACACTCACAGGATTCCACATTCACTGTGCTCCGCACTGACAGGATTCCACACTCACTATGCTCCGTAATCACAGAATACCACACTCACTATGCTCAGCACTCACAGGAATACACTCTCCCTATGCTCCGCACTCACATGATTCCACACTCACTATGCTCCTCTCCAGCAGGATTCCACACTCACTATGCTCCTCACTCACAGGATTCCACACTCACTATGCTCCTCACTCACAGGATTCCACACTCACTATGCTCCTCACTCACAGGATTCCACACTCACTATGCTCCTCACTCACACAATTCCACACTCACTATGCTCCTCACTCACAGGATTCCACACTCAATATGCTCCGCACTCACATGATTCCACACTCACTATGCTCCGGACTCACATGATTCCACACTCACTATGCACCTCACTCACAGGATTCCACACTCACTACCCTCTGCACTCACAG
Organism: Hypanus sabinus; assembly: GCF_030144855.1. Lineage (NCBI taxonomy): Eukaryota > Metazoa > Chordata > Chondrichthyes > Myliobatiformes > Dasyatidae > Hypanus > Hypanus sabinus. The sequence goes on from NC_082707.1 coordinate 197,002,103, forward strand.
GATTCCACACTCACTATGCTCCTCACTCACAGGATTCCACACTCACTATGCTCTGCACTCACAGGTTTCCACTTTCACTATGATCCTCACAAACAGGATTCCACACTCACTATGCTCCTCACTCATAGGATTCCACACTCACTATACTGCTCAATCACAGGATTCCACACTCACTATGCTCCGCACTCAGAGGATTCCACACTCACTATGCTCCTCACTCACAGGATTCCACACTCACTATACTGCTCAATCACAGGATTCCACACTCACTATGCTCCTCACTCACAGGATTCCACACTCAGTATGCTCCTCACTCACAGGATTCCACACTCACTATGCTCCGCACTCAGAGGATTCCACACTCACTATGCTCCTCACTCACAGGATTCCACACTCAGTATGCTCCTCACTCACAGGATTCCACACTCACTATGCTCCGCACTCACAGGATTCCACACTCACTATGCTCCTCACTCACAGGATTCCATATTCACTACGCTCCTCACTCACAGGATTCCACACTCACTATGCTCCGCACTCACAGGATTCCACACTCACTATGCTCCTCACTCACAGGATTCCATATTCACTACGCTCCTCACTCACAGGATTCCACACTCACTATGCTCCGCACTCACAGGATTCCACACTCACTATGCACCTCTCCAGCAGGATCCCACACTCACTATGCTCCTCACTCACAGGATTCCATATTCACTACGCTCATCACTCACAGGATTCCACACTCACTATGCTCCGCACTCACAGGATTCCACACTCACTATGCTCCTCACTCACAGGATTCCATATTCACTACGGTCCTCACTCACAGGATTCCACATTCACTATGCTCCGCACTCACATGATTCCACACTCACTATGCACCTCTCCAGCAGGATCCCACACTCACTATGCTCCTCACTCACAGGATTCCACACACACTATTCTCTTCACTCAGGATTCCACACTCACTATGCTCGTCACTCAGAGGATTCCACACTCACTATGCTCCTCACCCACAGGATTCCACACTCACTATGCTCCGCACTCACAGGATTCCACACTCACTATGCTCCTCACTCACAGGATTCCACACTCACTATGCTCGTCACTCAGAGGATTCCACATTCAATATGCTCCTCACTCACAGGATTCCACACTCACTGTGCTCCTCACTCACAGGATTCCACATTCACTGTGCTCCGCACTGACAGAATTCCACACTCACTATGCACCACTCCGGTAGGATTCCACACTCACTATGGTCCTCACTCACAAAATTCCACACTCACTATGCTCCACACTCACAGGATTCCACATTCACTGTGCTCCGCACTGACAGGATTCCACACTCACTATGCTCCTCACTCACAGGATTCCACACTCACTATGCTCAGCACTCACAGGAATACACTCTCCCTATGCTCCGCACTCACATGATTCCACACTCACTATGCTCCTCTCCAGCAGGATTCCACACTCACTATGCTCCTCACTCACAGGATTCCACACTCAGTATGCTCCTCACTCACAGGATTCCACACTCACTATGCTCCGCACTCACAGGATTCCACACTCACTATGCTCCTCACTCACAGGATTCCATATTCACTACGCTCCTCACTCACAGGATTCCACACTCACTATGCTCCGCACTCACAGGATTCCACACTCACTATGCTCCTCACTCACAGGATTCCATATTCACTACGCTCCTCACTCACAGGATTCCACACTCACTATGCTCCGCACTCACAGGATTCCACACTCACTATGCACCTCTCCAGCAGGATCCCACACTCACTATGCTCCTCACTCACAGGATTCCATATTCACTACGCTCCTCACTCACAGGATTCCACACTCACTATGCTCCGCACTCACAGGATTCCACACTCACTATGCTCCTCACTCACAGGATTCCACACTCACTACCCCCCTCTTTCACAGGATTCCACACTCACTATGCTCCGCACTCACATGATTCCACACTCACTATGCACCTCTCCAGCAGGATCCCACACTCACTATGCTCCTCACTCACAGGATTCCACACACACTATTCTCTTCACTCAGGATTCCACACTCACTATGCTCGTCACTCAGAGGATTCCACACTCACTATGCTCCTCACCCACAGGATTCCACACTCACTATGCTCCGCACTCACAGGATTCCACACTCACTATGCTCCTCACTCACAGGATTCCACACTCACTATGCTCGTCACTCAGAGGATTCCACATTCAATATGCTCCTCACTCACAGGATTCCACATTCACTGTGCTCCGCACTGACAGAATTCCACACTCACTATGCACCACTCCGGTAGGATTCCACACTCACTATGGTCCTCACTCACAAAATTCCACACTCACTATGCTCCACACTCACAGGATTCCACATTCACTGTGCTCCGCACTGACAGGATTCCACACTCACTATGCTCCGTAATCACAGAATACCACACTCACTATGCTCAGCACTCACAGGAATACACTCTCCCTATGCTCCGCACTCACATGATTCCACACTCACTATGCTCCTCTCCAGCAGGATTCCACACTCACTATGCTCCTCACTCACAGGATTCCACACTCACTATGCTCCTCACTCACAGGATTCCACACTCACTATGCTCCTCACTCACAGGATTCCACACTCACTATGCTCCTCACTCACAGGATTCCACACTCACTATGCTCCTCACTCACAGGATTCCACACTCACTATGCTCCTCACTCACACAATTCCACACTCACTATGCTCCTCACTCACAGGATTCCACACTCAATATGCTCCGCACTCACATGATTCCACACTCACTATGCTCCGGACTCACATGATTCCACACTCACTATGCACCTCACTCACAGGATTCCACACTCACTACCCTCTGCACTCACAGGATTCCACACTCACTATGCTCCTCACTCACAGGATTCCACACTCACTATGCTCCTCACTCACAGGATTCCACACTCACTATGCTCTGCACTCACAGGTTTCCACATTCACTATGATCCTCACAAACAGGATTCCACACTCACTATGCTCCTCACTCATAGGATTCCACACTCACTATACTGCTCAATCACAGGATTCCACACTCACTATGCTCCGCACTCAGAGGATTCCACACTCACTATGCTCCTCACTCACAGGATTCCACACTCAGTATGCTCCGCACTCAGAGGATTCCACACTCACTATGCTCCTCACTCACAGGATTCCACACTCAGTATGCTCCTCACTCACAGGATTCCACACTCACTATGCTCCGCACTCAGAGGATTCCACACTCACTATGCTCCTCACTCACAGGATTCCACACTCAGTATGCTCCTCACTCACAGGATTCCACACTCACTATGCTCCGCACTCACAGGATTCCACACTCACTATGCTCCTCACTCACAGGATTCCATATTCACTACGCTCCTCACTCACAGGATTCCACACTCACTATGCTCCGCACTCACAGGATTCCACACTCACTATGCTCCTCACTCACAGGATTCCATATTCACTACGGTCCTCACTCACAGGATTCCACATTCACTATGCTCCGCACTCACATGATTCCACACTCACTATGCACCTCTCCAGCAGGATCCCACACTCACTATGCTCCTCACTCACAGGATTCCACACACACTATTCTCTTCACTCAGGATTCCACACTCACTATGCTCGTCACTCAGAGGATTCCACACTCACTATGCTCCTCACCCACAGGATTCCACACTCACTATGCTCCTCACTCACAGGATTCCACACTCACTATGCTGCTCACTCACGGGATTCCACACTCACTATGCTCCGCACTCACAAGAATACACACTCACTATGCTCCTCACTCACAGGATTCCACACTCACTATGCTCCTCACTCACAGGATTCCACACTCACTATGCTCCTCACTCACACGATTCCACACTCACTATGCTCCTCACTCACAGGATTCCACACTCACTACGCTCCGCACTCACAGGATTCCACACTCACTACGCTCCGCACTCACAGGATTCCACACTCACTATGCTCCGCAGTCACAGGATTCCACACTTACTACCCTCTGCACTCACAGGATTCCACACTCACTATGCTCCTCACTCACAGGATTCCACACTCACTATGCTCCTCACTCACAGGATTCCACACTCACTATGCTCTGCACTCACAGGTTTCCACATTCACTATGATCCTCACTCACAGGATTCCACACTCACTGTGCTCCTCAGTCATAGGATTCCACACTCAGTATACTCCTAACTCACAGGATTCCACACTCACTATGCCCCTCACTCACAGGATTCCACACTCAGTATGCTCCTCACTCACAGGATTCCACACTCACTATGCTCCGCACTCAGAGGATTCCACACTCACTATGCTCCGCACTCACAGGATTCCACACTCAGTATGCTCCGCACTCACAGGATTCCACACACACTATGCTCCTCACTCACAGGATTCCATATTCACAACGCTCCTCACTCACAGGATTCCACACTCACTATGCTCCGTAATCACAGAATACCACACTCACTATGCTCTGCACTCACAGGAATACACACTCACTATGCTCCGCACTCACAGGATTCCACACTCACTATACTGCTCAATCACAGGATTCCACACACACTAGGCTCCTCACTCACAGGAATACACACTCCCTATGCTCCTCACTCACAGGATTCCACACTCACTATGCTCCGCACTCAAATGATTCCACACTCACTATGCTCCTCTCCAGCAGGATTCCACACTCACTATGCTCCTCACTCACAGGATTCCACACTCACTATGCTCCTCACTCACAGGATTCCACACTCACTATGCTCCTCACTCACAGGATTCCACACTCATTATGCTCTGCACTCCCAGGATTCCACACTCACTATGCTCCTCACTCACAGGATTCCACACTCACTATGCTCCTCACTCACAGGATTCCACACTCACTATGCTCCTCACTCACAGGATTCCACACTCATTATGCTCTGCACTCCCAGGATTCCACACTCACTATGCTCCTCACTCACAGGATTCCACACTCACTATGCTCCTCACTCACAGGATTCCACACTCACTATGCTCCTCACTCACAGGATTCCACACTCAATATGCTCCGCACTCACATGATTCCACACTCACTATGCTTCGGACTCACATGATTCCACACTCACTATGCACCTCACTCACAGGATTCCACACTCACTACCCTCTGCACTCACAGGATTCCACACTCACTATGCTCCTCACTCACAGGATTCCACACTCACTATGCTCCTCACTCACAGGATTCCACACTCACTATGCTCTGCACTCACAGGTTTCCACATTCACTATGATCCTCACTCACAGGATTCCACACTCACTATGCTCCTCACTCATAAGATTCCACACTCACTATACTGCTCAATCACAGGATTCCACACTCACTATGCCCCTCACTCACACAATTCCACACTCACTATGCTCCTCACTCACAGGATTCCACACTCAATATGCTCCGCACTCACATGATTCCACACTCACTATGCTCCGGACTCACATGATTCCACACTCACTATGCACCTCACTCACAGGATTCCACACTCACTACCCTCTGCACTCACAGGATTCCACACTCACTATGCTCCTCACTCACAGGATTCCACACTCACTATGCTCCTCACTCACAGGATTCCACACTCACTATGCTCTGCACTCACAGGTTTCCACATTCACTATGATCCTCACAAACAGGATTCCACACTCACTATGCTCCTCACTCATAGGATTCCACACTCACTATACTGCTCAATCACAGGATTCCAAACTCACTATGCTCCGCACTCAGAGGATTCCACACTCACTATGCTCCTCACTCACAGGATTCCACACTCAGTATGCTCCGCACTCAGAGGATTCCACACTCACTATGCTCCTCACTCACAGGATTCCACACTCAGTATGCTCCTCACTCACTGGATTCCACACTCACTATGCTCCGCACTCAGAGGATTCCACACTCACTATGCTCCTCACTCACAGGATTCCACACTCAGTATGCTCCTCACTCACAGGATTCCACACTCACTATGCTCCGCACTCACAGGATTCCACACTCACTATGCTCCTCACTCACAGGATTCCATATTCACTACGCTCCTCACTCACAGGATTCCACACTCACTATGCTCCGCACTCACAGGATTCCACACTCACTATGCTCCTCACTCACAGGATTCCATATTCACTACGGTCCTCACTCACAGGATTCCACATTCACTATGCTCCGCACTCACATGATTCCACACTCACTATGCACCTCTCCAGCAGGATCCCACACTCACTATGCTCCTCACTCACAGGATTCCACACACACTATTCTCTTCACTCAGGATTCCACACTCACTATGCTCGTCACTCAGAGGATTCCACACTCACTATGCTCCTCACCCACAGGATTCCACACTCACTATGCTCCGCACTCACAGGATTCCACACTCACTATGCTCCTCACTCACAGGATTCCACACTCACTATGCTCGTCACTCAGAGGATTCCACATTCAATATGCTCCTCACTCACAGGATTCCACATTCACTGTGCTCCGCACTGACAGAATTCCACACTCACTATGCACCACTCCGGTAGGATTCCACACTCACTATGGTCCTCACTCACAAAATTCCACACTCACTATGCTCCACACTCACAGGATTCCACATTCACTGTGCTCCGCACTGACAGGATTCCACACTCACTATGCTCCTCACTCACAGGATTCCACACTCACTATGCTCCTCACTCACAGGATTCCACACTCACTATGCTCCTCACTCACAGGATTCCACACTCACTATGCTCCTCACTCACAGGATTCCACACTCACTATGCTCCTCACTCACAGGATTCCACACTCACTATGCTCCTCACTCTCAGGATTCCACACTCACTATGCTCCTCACTCACAGGATTCCACACTCACTATGCTCCTCACTCACAGGATTCCACACTCAATATGCTCCGCACTCACATGATTCCACACTCACTATGCTCCGGACTCACATGATTCCACACTCACTATGCACCTCACTCACAGGATTCCACACTCACTACCCTCTGCACTCACAGGATTCCACACTCACTATGCTCCTCACTCACAGGATTCCACACTCACTATGCTCCTCACTCACAGGATTCCACACTCACTATGCTCTGCACTCACAGGTTTCCACTTTCACTATGATCCTCACAAACAGGATTCCACACTCACTATGCTCCTCACTCATAGGATTCCACACTCACTATACTGCTCAATCACAGGATTCCACACTCACTATGCTCCGCACTCAGAGGATTCCACACTCACTATGCTCCTCACTCACAGGATTCCACACTCAGTATGCTCCGCACTCAGAGGATTCCACACTCACTATGCTCCTCACTCACAGGATTCCACACTCAGTATGCTCCTCACTCACAGGATTCCACACTCACTATGCTCCGCACTCAGAGGATTCCACACTCACTATGCTCCTCACTCACAGGATTCCACACTCAGTATGCTCCTCACTCACAGGATTCCACACTCACTATGCTCCGCACTCACAGGATTCCACACTCACTATGCTCCTCACTCACAGGATTCCATATTCACTACGCTCCTCACTCACAGGATTCCACACTCACTATGCTCCGCACTCACAGGATTCCACACTCACTATGCTCCTCACTCACAGGATTCCATATTCACTACGCTCCTCACTCACAGGATTCCACACTCACTATGCTCCGCACTCACAGGATTCCACACTCACTATGCACCTCTCCAGCAGGATCCCACACTCACTATGCTCCTCACTCACAGGATTCCATATTCACTACGCTCATCACTCACAGGATTCCACACTCACTATGCTCCGCACTCACAGGATTCCACACTCACTATGCTCCTCACTCACAGGATTCCATATTCACTACGGTCCTCACTCACAGGATTCCACATTCACTATGCTCCGCACTCACATGATTCCACACTCACTATGCACCTCTCCAGCAGGATCCCACACTCACTATGCTCCTCACTCACAGGATTCCACACACACTATTCTCTTCACTCAGGATTCCACACTCACTATGCTCGTCACTCAGAGGATTCCACACTCACTATGCTCCTCACCCACAGGATTCCACACTCACTATGCTCCGCACTCACAGGATTCCACACTCACTATGCTCCTCACTCACAGGATTCCACACTCACTATGCTCGTCACTCAGAGGATTCCACATTCAATATGCTCCTCACTCACAGGATTCCACATTCACTGTGCTCCGCACTGACAGAATTCCACATTCACTATGCACCACTCCGGTAGGATTCCACACTCACTATGGTCCTCACTCACAAAATTCCACACTCACTATGCTCCACACTCACAGGATTCCACATTCACTGTGCTCCGCACTGACAGGATTCCACACTCACTATGCTCCGTAATCACAGAATACCACACTCACTATGCTCAGCACTCACAGGAATACACTCTCCCTATGCTCCGCACTCACATGATTCCACACTCACTATGCTCCTCTCCAGCAGGATTCCACACTCACTATGCTCCTCACTCACAGGATTCCACACTCAGTATGCTCCTCACTCACAGGATTCCACACTCACTATGCTCCGCACTCACAGGATTCCACACTCACTATGCTCCTCACTCACAGGATTCCATATTCACTACGCTCCTCACTCACAGGATTCCACACTCACTATGCTCCGCACTCACAGGATTCCACACTCACTATGCTCCTCACTCACAGGATTCCATATTCACTACGCTCCTCACTCACAGGATTCCACACTCACTATGCTCCGCACTCACAGGATTCCACACTCACTATGCACCTCTCCAGCAGGATCCCACACTCACTATGCTCCTCACTCACAGGATTCCACACACACTATTCTCTTCACTCAGGATTCCACACTCACTATGCTCGTCACTCAGAGGATTCCACACTCACTATGCTCCTCACCCACAGGATTCCACACTCACTATGCTCCGCACTCACAGGATTCCACACTCACTATGCTCCTCACTCACAGGATTCCACACTCACTATGCTCGTCACTCAGAGGATTCCACATTCAATATGCTCCTCACTCACAGGATTCCACATTCACTGTGCTCCGCACTGACAGAATTCCACACTCACTATGCACCACTCCGGTAGGATTCCACTCTCACTATGGTCCTCACTCACAAAATTCCACACTCACTATGCTCCACACTCACAGGATTCCACATTCACTGTGCTCCGCACTGACAGGATTCCACACTCACTATGCTCCGTAATCACAGAATACCACACTCACTATGCTCAGCACTCACAGGAATACACTCTCCCTATGCTCCGCACTCACAGGATTCCACACTCACTATGCTCCTCACTCACAGGATTCCACACTCACTATGCTCCTCACTCACAGGATTCCACACTCACTATGCTCCTCACTCACAGGATTCCACACTCACTATGCTCCTCACTCACACAATTCCACACTCACTATGCTCCTCACTCACAGGATTCCACACTCAATATGCTCCGCACTCACATGATTCCACACTCACTATGCTCCGGACTCACATGATTCCACACTCACTATGCACCTCACTCACAGGATTCCACACTCACTACCCTCTGCACTCACAGGATTCCACACTCACTATGCTCCTCACTCACAGGATTCCACACTCACTATGCTCCTCACTCACAGGATTCCACACTCACTATGCTCTGCACTCACAGGTTTCCACATTCACTATGATCCTCACAAACAGGATTCCACACTCACTATGCTCCTCACTCATAGGATTCCACACTCACTATACTGCTCAATCACAGGATTCCACACTCACTATGCTCCGCACTCAGAGGATTCCACACTCACTATGCTCCTCACTCACAGGATTCCACACTCAGTATGCTCCGCACTCAGAGGATTCCACACTCACTATGCTCCTCACTCACAGGATTCCACACTCAGTATGCTCCTCACTCACAGGATTCCACACTCACTATGCTCCGCACTCAGAGGATTCCACACTCACTATGCTCCTCACTCACAGGATTCCACACTCAGTATGCTCCTCACTCACAGGATTCCACACTCACTATGCTCCGCACTCACAGGATTCCACACTCACTATGCTCCTCACTCACAGGATTCCATATTCACTACGCTCCTCACTCACAGGATTCCACACTCACTATGCTCCGCACTCACAGGATTCCACACTCACTATGCTCCTCACTCACAGGATTCCATATTCACTACGGTCCTCACTCACAGGATTCCACATTCACTATGCTCCGCACTCACATGATTCCACACTCACTATGCACCTCTCCAGCAGGATCCCACACTCACTATGCTCCTCACTCACAGGATTCCACACACACTATTCTCTTCACTCAGGATTCCACACTCACTATGCTCGTCACTCAGAGGATTCCACACTCACTATGCTCCTCACCCACAGGATTCCACACTCACTATGCTCCTCACTCACAGGATTCCACACTCACTATGCTGCTCACTCACGGGATTCCACACTCACTATGCTCCGCACTCACAAGAATACACACTCACTATGCTCCTCACTCACAGGATTCCACACTCACTATGCTCCTCACTCACAGGATTCCACACTCACTATGCTCCTCACTCACACGATTCCACACTCACTATGCTCCTCACTCACAGGATTCCACACTCACTACGCTCCGCACTCACAGGATTCCACACTCACTACGCTCCGCACTCACAGGATTCCACACTCACTATGCTCCGCAGTCACAGGATTCCACACTTACTACCCTCTGCACTCACAGGATTCCACACTCACTATGCTCCTCACTCACAGGATTCCACACTCACTATGCTCCTCACTCACAGGATTCCACACTCACTATGCTCTGCACTCACAGGTTTCCACATTCACTATGATCCTCACTCACAGGATTCCACACTCACTGTGCTCCTCAGTCATAGGATTCCACACTCAGTATACTCCTAACTCACAGGATTCCACACTCACTATGCCCCTCACTCACAGGATTCCACACTCAGTATGCTCCTCACTCACAGGATTCCACACTCACTATGCTCCGCACTCAGAGGATTCCACACTCACTATGCTCCTCACTCACAGGATTCCACACTCACTATGCTCCGCACTCACAGGATTCCACACACACTATGCTCCTCACTCACAGGATTCCATATTCACAACGCTCCTCACTCACAGGATTCCACACTCACTATGCTCCGTAATCACAGAATACCACACTCACTATGCTCTGCACTCACAGGAATACACACTCACTATGCTCCGCACTCACAGGATTCCACACTCACTATACTGCTCAATCACAGGATTCCATACACACTAGGCTCCTCACTCACAGGAATACACACTCCCTATGCTCCTCACTCACAGGATTCCACACTCACTATGCTCCGCACTCACATGATTCCACACTCACTATGCTCCTCTCCAGCCGGATTCCACACTCACTATGCTCCTCACTCACAGGATTCCACACTCACTATGCTCCTCACTCACAGGATTCCACACTCACTATGCTGCTCACTCACAGGATTCCACACTCACTATGCTCCTCACTCACAGGATTCCACACTCATTATGCTCTGCACTCCCAGGATTCCACACTCACTATGCTCCTCACTCACAGGATTCCACACTCACTATGCTCCTCACTCACAGGATTCCACACTCAATATGCTCCGCACTCACATGATTCCACACTCACTATGCTTCGGACTCACATGATTCCACACTCACTATGCACCTCACTCACAGGATTCCACACTCACTACCCTCTGCACTCACAGGATTCCACACTCACTATGCTCCTCACTTACAGGATTCCACACTCACTATGCTCCTCACTCACAGGATTCCACACTCACTATGCTCTGCACTCACAGGTTTCCACATTCACTATGATCCTCACTCACAGGATTCCACACTCACTATGCTCCTCACTCATAAGATTCCACACTCACTATACTGCTCAATCACAGGATTCCACACTCACTATGCCCCTCACTCACAGGATTCCACACTCACTATGCTCCGCACTCAGAGGATTCCACACTCAGTATGCTCCTCACTCACAGGATTCCACACTCACTATGCTCCGCACTCAGAGGATTCCACACTCACTATGCTCCTCACTCACAGGATTCCACACTCACTATGCTCCTCACTCACAGGATTCCATATTCACTACGCTCCTCACTCACAGGATTCCACACTCACTATGCTCTGCACACACAGGAATACACACTCCCTATGCTCCTCACTCACAGGATTCCACACTCACTATGCTCCGCACTCACATGATTCCACACTCACTATGCTCCTCTCCAGCAGGATTCCACACTCACTATGCTCCTCACTCACAGGATTCCACACTCACTATGCTCCTCACTCACAGGATTCCACACTCACTATGCTCCTCACTCACAGGATTCCACACTCACTATGCTCCTCACTCACAGGATTCCACACTGACTATGCTCCTCACTCACAGGATTCCACACTCACTATGCTCCTCACTCACAGGATTCCACACTCAATATGCTCCGCACTCACATGATTCCACACTCACTATGCTCCGGACTCACATGATTCCACACTCACTATGCACCTCACTCACAGGATTCCACACTCACTACCCTCTGCACTCACAGGATTCCACACTCACTATGCTCCTCACTCACAGGATTCCACACTCACTATGCACCTCACTCACAGGATTCCACACTCACTATGCACCTCACTCACAGGATTCCACACTCACTATGCTCTGCACTCACAGGTTTCCACATTCACTATGATCCTCACTCACAGGATTCCACACTCACTATACTCCTCACTCACAGGATTCCACACTCACTATGCACCTCACTCACAGGATTCCACACTCACTATGCTCTGCACTCACAGGTTTCCACATTCACTATGATCCTCACTCATAGGATTCCACACTCACTATACTGCTCAATCACAGGATTCCACACTCACTATGCCCCTCACTCACAGGATTCCACACTCACTATGCTCCGCACTCAGAGGATTCCACACTCAGTATGCTCCTCACTCACAGGATTCCACACTCACTATGCTCCGCACTCAGAGGATTCCACACTCACTATGCTCCTCACTCACAGGATTCCACACTCACTATGCTCCGCACTCACAGGATTCCACACTCACTATGCTCCGCAATCACATGATTCCACACTCACTATGCTCCGCACTCACAGGATTCCACACTCACTATACTGCTCAATCACAGGATTCCACACACACTATGCTCCTCACTCACAGGATTCCACACTCACTATGCTCCGTAATCACAGAATACCACACTCACTATGCTCTGCACTCACAGGAATACACACTCACTATGCTCCGCACTCACAGGATTCCACACTCACTATACTGCTCAATCACAGGATTCCACACACACTAGGCTCCTCACTCACAGGAATACACACTCCCTATGCTCCTCACTCACAGGATTCCATATTCACTACGCTCCTCACTCACAGTAGTCCACACTCACCATGCTCCTCACTCACAGGATTCCACACTCACTATGCTCCTCACTCACAGGATTCCACACTCACTATGCTCCTCACTCACAGGATTCCACACTCACCATGCTCCTCACTCACAGGATTCCACACTCACTATGCTCCTCACTCACAGGATTCCACACACACTATTCTCTACACTCAGGATTCCACACTCACTGTGCTCCTCACTCAGAGGATTCCACACTCACTATGCTCCGCTCTCACAGGATTCCACACTCACTATGCTACTCACTCACAGGATTCCACACTCACTATGCTGATCACTCACGGGATTCCACACTCACTATGCTCCTCACTCACAGGATTCCACACTCACTACCCTCTGCACTCACAGGATTTCACACTCACTATGCTCCTCACTCACAGGATTCCACACTCACTATGCTCCTCACTCATAGGATTCCACACTCACTATACTGCTCAATCACAGGATTCCACACTCACTATGCCACTCACTCACAGGATTCCACACTCACTTTGCTCCGCACTCAGAGGTTTCCACACTCAGTATGCTCCTCACTCACAGGATTCCACACTCACTAAGCTCCTCACTCACAGGATTCCACACTCACTATGCTCCGCACTCACAGGAGTCCACACTCACTATACTGCTCAATCACAGGATTCCACACACACTATGCTCCTCACTCACAGGATTCCATATTCACTATGCTCCGTAATCACAGAATACCACACTCACTATGCTCTGCACTCACAGGAATACACACTCACTATGCTCCTCACTCACAGGATTCCACACTCACTATGCTCCGCACTCACATGATTCCACACTCACTATGCTCCTCTCCAGCAGGATTCCACACTCACTATGCTCCTCACTCACAGGATTCCACACTCACTATGCTCCTCACTCACAGGATTCCACACTCACTATGCTCCTCACTCACAGGATTCCACACTCACTATGCTCCTCACTCACAGGATTCCACACTCACTATGCTCCTCACTCACAGGATTCCACACTCACTATGCCCCTCACTCACAGGATTCCACACTCACTGTGCTCCTCACTCACAGGATTCCACACTCACTATGCTCTGCACTCCCAGGATTCCACACTCACTATGCTCCTCACTCACAGGATTCCACACTCACTATGCTCCTCACTCACACAATTCCACACTCACTATGCTCCTCACTCACAGGATACCACACTCAATATGCTCCGCACTCACATGATTCCACACTCACTATGCTCCGGACTCACATAATTCCACACTCACTATGCACCTCACTCACAGGATTCCACACTCACAATGCTCCTCACTCACAGGATTCCACACTCAGTATGCTCCGCACTCACAGGATTCCACACTCACTATGCTCCACAGTCACAGGATTCCACACTCACTACCCTCTGCACTCACAGGATTCCACACTCACTATGCTCCTCACTCACAGGATTCCACACTCACAATGCTCCTCACTCACAGGATTCCACACTCACTATGCTCTGCACTCACAGGTTTCCACATTCACTATGATCCTCACTCACAGGATTCCACACTCACTGTGCTCCTCCGTCATAGGATTCCACACTCACTATACACCTCACTCACAGGATTCCACACTCACTATGCCCCTCACTCACAGGATTCCACACTCAGTATGCTCTCACTCACAGGATTCCACACTCACTATGCTCCGCACTCAGAGGATTCCACACTCACTACCCTCTGCACTCACAGGATTCCACACTCACTACCCTCTGCACTCACAGGATTCCACACTCACTATGATCCTCACTCACAGGATTCCATATTCACTACGCTCCTCACTCACAGGATTCCACACTCACTATGCTCCGTAATCACAGAATACCACACTCACTATGCTCTGCACTCACAGGAATACACACTCCCTATGCTCCTCACTCACAGGATTCCACACTCACTATGCTCCGCACTCACATGATTCCACACTCACTATGCTCCTCTCCAGCAGGATTCCACACTCACTATGCTCCTCACTCACAGGATTCCACACTCACTATGCTCTGCACTCACAGGATTCCACACTCACTATGCTCCTCACTCATAGGATTCCACACTCACTATACTGCTCAATCACAGGATTCCACACTCACTATGCCCCTCACTCACAGGATTCCACACTCACTATGCCCCTCACTCACAGGATTCCACACTCACTATGCCCCTCACTCACAGGATTCCACACTCACTATGCCCCTCACTCACAGGATTCCACACTCACTATGCTCCTCACTCACAGGATTCCACACTCACTATGCTCCGCACTCAGAGGATTCCACACTCACTATGCTCCTCACTCACAGGATTCCACACTCAGTATGCTCCTCACTCACAGGATTCCACACTCACTATGCTCCGCACTCACAGGATTCCACACTCACTATGCTCCTCACTCACAGGATTCCATATTCACTACGCTCCTCACTCACAGGATTCCACACTCACTATGCTCCGTAATCACAGAATACCACACTCCCTATGCTCCGCACTCACAGGATTCCACCCTCACTATACTGCTCAATCACAGAATACCACACTCCCTATGCTCCTCACTCACAGGATTCCATATTCACTACGCTCCTCACTCACAGGATTCCACATTCACTGTGCTCCGCACTCACAGGATTCCACACTCACTATGCTCCTCACTCACAGGATTCCACACTCACTATGCTCCTCACTCACAGGATTCCACACGCACTATGCTCCTCACTCACAGGATTCCACACTCACTATGCTCCGCACTCACATGATTCCACACTCTCTATGCTCCGGACTCAGATGATTCCACACTCACAATGCCCCTCACTCACAGGATTCCACACTCACTACGCTCCGCACTCACAGGATTCCACACTCACTACGCTCCACACTCACAGGTTTCCACACTCACTATGCTCCGCAGTCACAGGATTCCACACTCACTACCCTCTGCACTCACAGGATTCCACACTCACTATGCTCCTCACTCACAGGATTCCACACTCACTATGCTCCTCACTCACAGGATTCCACACTCACTATGCTCTGCACTCACAGGTTTCCACATTCACTATGATCCTCACTCACAGGATTCCACACTCACTGTGCTCCTCAGTCATAGGATTCCACACTCACTATACTCCTCACTCACAGGATTCCACACTCACTATGCCCCTCACTCACAGGATTCCACACTCAGTATGCTCCTCACTCACAGGATTCCACACTCACTATACTCCTCACTCACAGGATTCCACACTCACTATGCTCCGCACTCACAGGATTCCACACTCACTATACTGCTCAATCACAGGATTCCACACACACTATGCTCCTCACTCACAGGATTCCATATTCACTACGCTCCTCACTCACAGGATTCCACACTCACTATGCTCCGTAATCACAGAATACCGCACTCACTATGCTCTGCACTCACAGGAATACACACTCACTATGCTCCGCACTCACAGGATTCCACACTCACTATACTGCTCAATCACAGGATTCCACACACACTATGCTCCTCACTCACAGGATTCCATATTCACTACGCTCCTCACTCACAGGATTCCACACTCACTATGCTCCGCACTCACAGGATTCCACACTCACTATGCTCCTCACTCACAGGATTCCACACTCACTGTGCTCCTCACTCACAGGATTCCACACTCACTATGCTCTGCACTCCCAGGATTCCACACTCACTATTCTCCTCACTCACAGGATTCCACACTCACTATGCTCCTCACTCACACAATTCCACACTCACTATGCTCCGGACTCACAGGATTCCACACTCACTACCCTCTGCACTCACAGGATTCCACACTCACTATGCTCCTCACTCACAGGATTCCACAGTCACTATACTGCTCAATCACAGGATTCCACACTCACTATGCCCCTCACTCACAGGATTCCACACTCACTATGCTCCGCACTCAGAGGATTCCACACTCACTATGCTCCTCACTCACAGGATTCCACACTCAGTATGCTCCTCACTCACAGGATTCCACACTCACTATGCTCCGCACTCACAGGATTCCATATTCACTACGCTCCTCACTCACAGGATTCCACACTCACTATGCTCCGTAATCACAGAATACCACACTCCCTATGCTCCGCACTCACAGGATTCCACACTCACTATACTGCTCAATAACAGGATTCCACACTCACTATGCTCCTCACTCACAGGATTCCACACTCACTATGCTCTGCACTCACAGGATTCCACACTCACTATGCTCCTCACTCACAGGATTCCATATTCACTACGCTCCTCACTCACAGGATTCCACACTCAGTATGCTCCTCACTCACAGGATTCCACACTCACTATGCTCCGCACTCACGGGATTCCACAGTCACTATGCTGCTCACTCACGGGATTCCACACTCACTATGCTCCGCACTCACAGGAATACACACTCACTATGTTCCGCACTCACAGGATTCCACACTCACTATGCTCCTCCCTCACAGGATTCCACACTCACTATGCTCCGCACTCACAGGATTCCACACTCACTATTCAGCTCACTCACGGGATTCCACACTCACTATGCTCCGCACTCACAGGAATACACACTCACTATGCACCTCACTCACAGGATTCCACACTCACTATGCTCCTCACTCACAGGATTCCACACTCACTATGGTCTGCACTCACAGGATTGCACACTCACTATGCTCCTCACTCACAGGATTCCATATTCACTGCGCTCCTCACTCACAGGATTCCACATTGACTACCCTCCGCACTCGCATGATTCCACACTCACTATGCTCCTCACTCACAGGATTCCACACTCACTATGCTCCTCACTCACAGGATTCCACACTCACAATGCTCCTCACTCACAGGATTCCACACTCACTATGCTCCGCACTCACAGGATTCCACACTCACTATGCTCCTCACTCACAGCATTCCACACTCACTATGCACCTCACTCACAGGATTCCACACTCACTATGCTCCTCACTCACAGGATTCCACACTCACTATGCTCCTCACTTACACGATTCCACACTCACTATGCTCCTCACTCACAGGATTCCACACTCACCATGCTCCTCACTCACAGGATTCCACACTCACTATGCTCCTCACTCACAGCATTCCACACTCACTATGCACCTCACTCACACGATTCCACACTCACTATGCTCCTCACTCACAGGATTCCACACTCACTATGCTCCTCACTCACAGGATTCCACACTCACTATGCTCCGCACTCACAGGATTCCACATTCAATATGCTTCTCACTCACAGGATTCCACACTCAATATGCTCCTCACTCACAGGATTCCACACTCAATATGCTCCGCACTCACAGGATTCCACACTCACTATGCTCTGCACTCACAGGATTCCACACTCACTATGCTCCGCACTCACAGGATTCCACACTCACTATGCTCTGCACTCACAGGATTCCACACTCAATATGCTCCGCACTCACAGGATTCCACACTCACTATGCTCTGCACTCACAGGATTCCACACTCACTATGCTCCGCACTCACAGGATTCCACACTCACTATGCTCTGCACTCACAGGATTCCACACTCACTATGCTCCGCACTCACAGGATTCCACACTCACTATGCTCTGCACTCACAGGATTCCACACTCACTATGCTCCGCACTCACAGGATTCCACACTCACTATGCTCTGCACTCACAGGATTCCACACTCACTATGCTCCTCACTCACAGGATTCCACACTCACTGTGCTCCTCACACACAGGATTCCACACTCACCATGCTCCTCACTCACAGGATTCCACACTCACTATGCTCCTCACTCACAGGATTCCACACTCACTATGCTCCTCACTCTCAAGATTCCACACTCACTATGCTCCTCACTCACAGGATTCCACACTCACTATGCTCCTCACTCACAGGATTCCACACTCACTATGCTGCTTACTCACAGGATTCCACACTCACTATGCTCCTCACTCACAGGATTCCACACTCACTATGGTCTGCACTCACAGGATTGCACACTCACTATGCTCCTCACTCACAGGATTCCATATTCACTGCGCTCCTCACTCACAGGATTCCACATTGACTACCCTCCGCACTCGCATGATTCCACACTCACTATGCTCCTCACTCACAGGATTCCACACTCACTATGCTCCTCACTCACAGGATTCCACACTCACAATGCTCCTCACTCACAGGATTCCACACTCACTATGCTCCGCACTCACAGGATTCCACACTCACTATGCTCCTCACTCACAGCATTCCACACTCACTATGCACCTCACTCACAGGATTCCACACTCACTATGCTCCTCACTCACAGGATTCCACACTCACTATGCTCCTCACTTACACGATTCCACACTCACTATGCTCCTCACTCACAGGATTCCACACTCACCATGCTCCTCACTCACAGGATTCCACACTCACTATGCTCCTCACTCACAGCATTCCACACTCACTATGCACCTCACTCACACGATTCCACACTCACTATGCTCCTCACTCACAGGATTCCACACTCACTATGCTTCTCACTCACAGGATTCCACACTCACTATGCTCCGCACTCACAGGATTCCACATTCAATATGCTTCTCACTCACAGGATTCCACACTCACTATGCTCCTCACTCACAGGATTCCACACTCAATATGCTCCGCACTCACAGGATTCCACACTCACTATACTCTGCACTCACAGGATTCCACACTCACTATGCTCCGCACTCACAGGATTCCACACTCACTATGCTCTGCACTCACAGGATTCCACACTCAATATGCTCCGCACTCACAGGATTCCACACTCACTATGCTCCGCACTCACAGGATTCCACACTCAATATGCTCCGCACTCACAGGATTCCACACTCACTATGCTCTGCACTCACAGGATTCCACACTCACTATGCTCCGCACTCACAGGATTCCACACTCACTATGCTCTGCACTCACAGGATTCCACACTCAATATGCTCCGCACTCACAGGATTCCACACTCACCATGCTCCTCACTCACAGGATTCCACACTCACTATGCTCCTCACTCACAGGATTCCACACTCACTATGCTCCTCACTCTCAAGATTCCACACTCACTATGCTCCTCACTCACAGGATTCCACACTCACTATGCTCCTCACTCACAGGATTCCACACTCACTATGCTGCTTACTCACAGGATTCCACACTCACTATGCTCCTCACTCACAGGATTCCACACTCACTATGCTCCTCACTCTCAAGATTCCACACTCACTATGCTCCTCACTCACAGGATTCCACACTCACTATGCTCCTCACTCACAGGATTCCACACTCACTATGCTGCTCACTCACAGGATTCCACACTCACTATGCTCCTCACTCACAGGATTCCACACTCACTATGCTCCTCACTCACAGGATTCCACACTCAATATGCTCCGCACTCACATGATTCCACACTCACTATGCCGCTCACTCACAGGATTCCACACACACTATGCTCCTCACTCACAGGATTCCACACTCACTATGCTCCTCACTCACAGGATTCCACACTCACTGTGCTCTGCACTGACAGAATTCCACACTCACTATGCTCCTCTCCGGCAGTATTCCATACTCACTATGACCCTCACTCACAGGATTCCACACTCACTATGCTCCGCACTCACAGGATTCCACACTCACTATGCTCCTCACTCACAGGATTCCACACTCACTATGCTCCGCACTCACAGGATTCCACACTCACTATGCTGCTCACTCACGGGATTCCACACTCACTATGCTCCTCACTCACAGGATTCCACACTCACTATGCTCCTCACTCACAGGATTCCACACTCACTATGCTCCTCACTCACAGGATTCCACACTCACTATGCACCTCTCCAGCAGGATTCCACACTCACTATGCTCCTCACTCACAGGATTCCACACTCACTATGCTCCGGACTCACATGATTCCACACTCACTATGCCCCTCACTCACAGGATTCCACACTCACTACGCTCCGCACTCACAGGATTCCACACTCCCTATGCTCCTCCCTCACAGGATTCCACACTCACTACGCTCCGCACTCACAGGATTCCACACTCACTGTGCTCCGCACTGACAGAATTCCACACTCACTATGCTCCTCTCCAGCAGGATTCCACACTCACTATGACCCTCACTCACAGGATTCCACACTCACTATGCTCGTCACTCAGAGGATTCCACACTCACTATGCTCCTCACTCACAGGATTCCATACTCACTACCCTCTGCACTCACAGGATTCCACACTCACTATGCTCCTCACTCACAGGATTCCACACTCAATATGCTCCTCACTCACAGGATTCCACACTCACTATGCCCCTCACTCACAGGATTCCACACTCACTATGCTCCTCCCTCACAGGATTCCACACTCACTATGCTCCTCACTCACAGGATTCCACACTCACTATGCTCCTCACTCACAGGATTCCACATTCACTGTGCTCCGCACTGACAGAATTCCACACTCACTATGCACCACTCCGGCAGGATTCCACACTCACTATGGTCCTCACTCACAAAATTCCACACTCACTATGCTCCACACTCACAGGATTCCACATTCAATATGCTTCTCACTCACAGGATTCCACACTCAATATGCTCCTCACTCACAGGATTCCACATTCACTGTGCTCCGCACTGACAGAATTCCACACTCACTATGCACCACTCCGGCAGGATTCCACACTCACTATGGTCCTCACTCACAAAATTCCACACTCACTATGCTCCACACTCACAGGATTCCACATTCACTGTGCTCCGCACTGACAGGATTCCACACTCACTATGCTCCGTAATCACAGAATACCACACTCACTATGCTCTGCACTCACAGGAATACACTCTCCCTATGCTCCTCACTCACAGGATTCCACACTCACTATGCTCCGCACTCACATGATTCCACACTCACTATGCTCCTCACTCACAGGATTCCACACTCACTATGCTCCTCACTCACAGGATTCCACACTCACTATGCTCCTCACTCACAGGATTCCACACTCACTATGCTCCTCACTCACAGGATTCCACACTCACTATGCTCCTCACTCACAGGATTCCACACTCATTATGCTCTGCACTCCCAGGATTCCACACTCACTATGCTCCTCACTCACAGGATTCCACACTCACTATGCTCCTCACTCACACAATTCCACACTCACTATGCTCCTCACTCACAGGATTCCACACTCAATATGCTCCGCACTCACATGATTCCACACTCACTATGCTCCGGACTCACATGATTCCACACTCACTATGCACCTCACTCACAGGATTCCACACTCACTACCCTCTGCACTCACAGGATTCCACACTCACTATGCTCCTCACTCACAGGATTCCACACTCACTATGCTCCGCACTCACAGGATTCCACACTCACTATGCTCTGCACTCACAGGTTTCCACATTCACTATGATCCTCACTCACAGGATTCCACACTCACTATGCTCCTCACTCATAGGATTCCACACTCACTATACTGCTCAATCACAGGATTCCACACTCACTATGCCCCTCACTCACAGGATTCCACACTCACTATGCTCCGCACTCAGAGGATTCCACACTCACTATGCTCCTCACTCACAGGATTCCACACTCAGTATGCTCCTCACTCACAGGATTCCACACTCACTATGCTCCGCACTCACAGGATTCCATATTCACTACGCTCCTCACTCACAGGATTCCACACTCACTATGCTCCGTAATCACAGAATACCACACTCACTATGCTCCGCACTCACAGGATTCCATATTCACTACGGTCCTCACTCACAGGATTCCACATTCACTATGCTCCGCACTCACATGATTCCACACTCACTATGCACCTCTCCAGCAGGATCCCACACTCACTATGCTCCGCACTCACAGGATTACACACTCACTATGCTCCTCACCCACAGGATTCCACACTCACTATGCTCCGCACTCACAGGATTCCACACTCACTATGCTCCTCACTCACAGGATTCCACACTCACTATGCTCCTCACTCACAGGATTCCACACTCACTATGCTCCTCACTCACAGGATTCCACACTCACTATGCCCCTCACTCACAGGATTCCACACTCACTATGCTCCTCACCCACAGGATTCCACACTCACTATGCTCCTCACCCACAGGATTCCACACTCACTATGCTCCGCACTCACAGGATTCCACACTCACTATGCTCTGCACTCACAGGTTTCCACATTCACTATGATCCTCACTCACAGGATTCCACACTCACTATGCTCCGCACTCACAGGATTCCACACTCACTATGCTCTGCACTCACAGGTTTCCACATTCACTATGATCCTCACTCACAGGATTCCACACTCACTATGCTCCTCACTCATAGGATTCCACACTCACTATACTGCTCAATCACAGGATTCCACACTCACTATGCCCCTCACTCACAGGATTCCACACTCACTATGCTCCTCACTCACAGGATTCCACACTCACTATGCTCCGCACTCACAGGATTCCACACTCACTATGCTCCTCACCCACAGGATTCCACACTCACTATGCTGCTCACTCACGGGATTCCACACTCACTATGCTCCTCACTCACACGATTCCACACTCACTATGCTCCTCACTCACAGGATTCCACACTCAATATGCTCCGCACTCACATGATTCCACACTCACTATGCTCCGGACTCACATGATTCCACACTCACAATGCCCCTCACTCACAGGATTCCACACTCACTACGCTCTGCACTCACAGGATTCCACACTCACTACGCTCCGCACTCACAGGATTCCACACTCACTATGCTCCGCAGTCACAGGATTCCACACTTACTACCCTCTGCACTCACAGGATTCCACACTCACTATGCTCCTCACTCACAGGATTCCACACTCACTATGCTCCTCACTCACAGGATTCCACACTCACTATGCTCTGCACTCACAGGTTTCCACATTCACTATGATCCTCACTCACAGGATTCCACACTCACTGTGCTCCTCAGTCATAGGATTCCACACTCACTATACTCCTAACTCACAGGATTCCACACTCACTATGCCCCTCACTCACAGGATTCCACACTCAGTATGCTCCTCACTCACAGGATTCCACACTCACTATGCTCCGCACTCACAGGATTCCCCACTCACTATGCTCCTCACTCACAGGATTCCACACTCACTATGCTCCGCACTCACAGGATTCCACACTCACTATGCTCCTCACTCACAGGATTCCACACTCACTATACTGCTCAATCACAGGATTCCACACACACTATGCTCCTCACTCACAGGATTCCATATTCACTACGCTCCTCACTCACAGGATTCCACAGTCACTATGCTCCGTAATCACAGAATACCACACTCACTATGCTCTGCACTCACAGGAATACACACTCACTATGCTCCGCACTCACAGGATTCCACACTCACTATACTGCTCAATCACAGGATTCCACACACACTAGGCTCCTCACTCACAGGAATACACACTCCCTATGCTCCTCACTCACAGGATTCCACACTCACTATGCTCCGCACTCACATGATTCCACACTCACTATGCTCCTCTCCAGCAGGATTCCACACTCACTATGCTCCTCACTCACAGGATTCCACA
The DNA here is from genome assembly GCF_030144855.1 of Hypanus sabinus. Lineage (NCBI taxonomy): Eukaryota > Metazoa > Chordata > Chondrichthyes > Myliobatiformes > Dasyatidae > Hypanus > Hypanus sabinus. The sequence goes on from NC_082707.1 coordinate 197,027,503, forward strand.
CTCACTATGCTGCTCACTCACAGGATTCCACACACACTAGGCTCCTCACTCACAGGAATACACACTCCCTATGCTCTGCACTCACATGATTCCACACTCACTATGCTCTGCACTCCCAGGATTCCACACTCACTATGCTCCTCACTCACAGTTTTCCACACTCACTATGCTCCTCACTCACAGGATTCCACACTCACTATGCTCCTCACTCACAGGATTCCACACTCAATATGCTCCGCACTCACATGATTCCACACTCACTATGCTTCGGACTCACATGATTCCACACTCACTATGCACCTCACTCACAGGATTCCACACTCACTACCCTCTGCACTCACAGGATTCCGCACTCACTATGCTCCTCACTCACAGGATTCCACACTCACTATGCTCCTCACTCACAGGATTCCACACTCACTATGCTCTGCACTCACAGGAATACACACTCCCTATGCTCCTCACTCACAGGATTCCACACTCACTATGCTCCGCACTCACATGATTCCACACTCACTATGCTCCTCTCCAGCAGGATTCCACACTCACTATGCTCCTCACTCACAGGATTCCACACTCACTATGCTGCTCACTCACAGGATTCCACACTCACTATGCTCCTCACTCACAGTTTTCCACACTCACTATGCTCCTCACTCACAGGATTCCACACTCACTATGCTCCTCACTCACAGGATTCCACACTCAATATGCTCCGCACTCACATGATTCCACACTCACTATGCTTCGGACTCACATGATTCCACACTCACTATGCACCTCACTCACAGGATTCCACACTCACTACCCTCTGCACTCACAGGATTCCGCACTCACTATGCTCCTCACTCACAGGATTCCACACTCACTATGCTCCTCACTCACAGGATTCCACACTCACTATGCTCTGCACTCACAGGTTTCCACATTCACTATGATCCTCACTCACAGGATTCCACACTCACTATGCTCCTCACTCATAGGATTCCACACTCACTATACTGCTCAATCACAGGATTCCACGCTCACTATGCCCCTCACTCACAGGATTCCACACTCACTATGCTCCGCACTCAGAGGATTCCACACTCAGTATGCTCCTCACTCACAGGATTCCACACTCACTATGCTCCGCACTCAGAGGATTCCACACTCACTATGCTCCTCACTCACAGGATTCCACACTTACTATGCTCCGCACTCACAGGATTCCACACTCACTATACTGCTCAATCACAGGATTCCACACTCACTATGCTCCTCACTCACAGGATTCCATATTCACTACGCTCCTCACTCACAGGATTCCACACTCACTATACTGCTCAATCACAGAATACCACACTCCCTATGCTCCTCACTCACAGGATTCAACACTCACTATGCTCCTCACTCTCAAGATTCCACACTCACTATGCTCCTCACTCACAGGATTCCACACTCACTATGCTGCTCACTCACAGGATTCCACACTCACTATGCTCCTCACTCACAAGATTCCACACTCACTATGCTCCGCACTCTCAGGATTCCACACTCACTATGCTCCTCACTCACAGGATTCCACACTCACTATGCTGCTCACTCACAGGATTCCACACTCACTATGCCCCTCACTCACAGGATTCCACACTCACTATGCTCCTCCCTCACAGGATTCCACACTCACTATGCTCCTCACTCACAGGATTCCACACTCACTATGCTACTCTCCAGTGGGATTACACACTCACTATGCTCCGCAATCACAGGAATGCACACTCACTATGCTCCGCACTCACAGGATTCCACACTCACTATGCTCCTCACTCAGAGGATTCCACACTCAGTATGCTCCTCACTCACAGGATTCCACACTCACTATGCTCCTCACTCACAGCATTCCACACTCACTATGCTCCTCACTCACAGGATTCCACACTCAATATGCTCCTCACTCACAGGATTCCACATTCAATATGCTTCTCACTCACAGGATTCCACACTCACTATGCTCCGCACTCACAGGATTCCACACTCACTATGCTCCTCACTCACAGGATTTCACACTCAATATGCTCCACACTCACAAGATTTCACACTCAATATGCTCCACACTCACAGGATTCCACACTCACTATGCTCCACACTCATAGGATTCCACACTCACTACGCTCCTCACTCTCAAGATTCCACACTCACTATGCTCCGCACTCACAGGATTCCACACTCACTATGCTGCTCACTCACAGGATTCCACACTCACTATGCTCCTCACTCACAGCATTCCACACTCACTATGCTCCACACTCATAGGATTCCACACTCACTATGCTCCTCACTCTCAAGATTCCACACTCACTATGCACCTCACTCACAGGATTCCACACTCACTATGCTCCGCACTCACAGGATTCCACACTCACTATGCTCTTCACTCAGGATTCCACACGCACTATGCTCCTCACTCTCAGGATTCCACACTCACTATGCTCCTCACTCTCAGGATTCCACACTCACTATGCTCCTCACTCACAGGATTCCACACTCACTATGCCCCTCACTCACAGGATTCCACACTCACTATGCTCCTCCCTCACAGGATTCCACACTCAATATGCTCCGCACTCAGACGATTCCACACTCACTATGCTCCGCACTGACAGAATTCCACACTCACTATGCACCACTCCGGCAGGATTCCACATTCACTATGGTCCTCACTCACAAAATTCCACACTCACTATGCTCCACACTCACAGGATTCCACACTCACTATGCTCCTCTCCGGCAGGATTCCACACTCACTATGACCCTCACTCACAGGATTCCACACTCACTATGCTCGTCACTCAGAGGATTCCACACTCACTATGCTCCTCACTCACAGGATTCCATACTCACTATGCTCCTCACTCACAGGATTCCACACTCAATATGCTCCTCACTCACAGGATTCCACACTCACTATGCCCCTCACTCACAGGATTCCACACTCACTATGCTCCTCCCTCACAGGATTCCACACTCACTATGCTCCTCACTCACAGGATTCCACACTCACTATGCTCCTCACTCACAGGATTCCACATTCACTGTGCTCCGCACTGACAGAATTCCACACTCACTATGACCACTCCGGCAGGATTCCACACTCACTATGGTCCTCACTCACAAAATTCCACACTCACTATGCTCCACACTCACAGGATTCCACATTCAATATGCTCCTCACTCACAGGATTCCACACTCACTATGCTCCGCACTCACAGGATTCCACACTCACTATGCTCCTCACTCACAGGATTCCATATTCACTACGCTCCTCACTCACAGGATTCCACACTCACTATGCTCCGTAATCACAGGATTCCACACTCACTATGCTCCTCACTCACAGGATTCCATATTCACTACGGTCCTCACTCACAGGATTCCACACTCACTATGCTCCGTAATCACAGAATACCACACTCACTATGCTCCGCACTCACAGGATTCCACACTCACTATGCTCCTCACTCACAGGATTCCACATTCACTATGCTCCTCACTCACAGGATTCCACACACACTATTCTCTTCACTCAGGATTCCACACTCACTATGCTCGTCACTCAGAGGATTCCACACTCACTATGCTCCTCACCCACAGGATTCCACACTCACTATGCTCCTCACTCACAGGATTCCACACTCACTATGCTCCTCACTCACAGGATTCCACACTCACTATGCTGCTCACTCACGGGATTCCACACTCACTATGCTCCTCACTCACAGGATTCCACACTCACTATGCTCCTCACTCACAGGATTCCACACTCACTATGCTCCTCACTCACACGATTCCACACTCACTATGCTCCTCACTCACAGGATTCCACACTCAATATGCTCCGCACTCACATGATTCCACACTCACTATGCTCCTCACTCACAGGATTCCACACTCACTATGCTCCTCACTCACAGCATTCCACACTCACTATGCACCTCACTCACAGGATTCCACACTCACTATGCTCCTCACTCACAGGATTCCACACTCACTATGCTCCGCACTCACAGGATTCCACATTCAATATGCTTCTCACTCACAGGATTCCACACTCAATATGCTCCTCACTCACAGGATTCCACACTCAATATGCTCCGCACTCACAGGATTCCACACTCACTATGCTCTGCACTCACAGGATTCCACATTCAATATGCTCCTCACTCACAGGATTCCACACTAAATATGCTCCTCACTCACAGGATTCCACACTCACTATGCTCCTCACTCACAGGATTCCACACTCACTATGCTCCGCACTCACAGGATTCCACACTCACTATGCTCCACACTCATAGGATTTCACACTCACTATGCTCCTCACTCTCAGGATTCCACACTCACTATGCTCCTCACTCTCAAGATTCCACACTCACTATGCTCCTCACTCACAGGATTCCACACTCACTATGCTCCTCACTCACAGGATTCCACACTCACTATGCTGCTCACTCACAAGATTCCACACTCACTATGCTCCGCACTCACAGGATTCCACACTCACTATGCTGCTCACTCACGGGATTCCACACTCACTATTCTCTTCACTCAGGATTCCACACTCACTATGCTCCTCACTCACAGCATTCCACACTCACTATGCTCCGCACTCACAGGATTCCACACTCACTATGCTCCTCACTCACAGGATTCCACACTCACTATGCTCCGCACTCACAGGATTCCACACTCACTATGCTGCTCACTCACGGGATTCCACACTCACTATGCTCTTCACTCAGGATTCCACACTCACTATGCTCCTCACTCACAGGATTCCACACTCACTATGCTCCGGACTCACATGATTCCACACTCACTATGCCCCTCACTCACAGGATTCCACACTCACTATGCTCCTCACTCACAGGATTCCACACTCACTATGCCCCTCACTCACAGGATTCCACACTCACTGTGCTCCTCACTCACAGGATTCCACACTCACTATGCTCTGCACTCCCAGGATTCCACACTCACTATGCTCCTCACTCACAGGATTCCACACTCACTATGCTCCTCACTCACACAATTCCACACTCACTATGCTCCTCACTCACAGGATACCACACTCAATATGCTCCGCACTCACATGATTCCACACTCACTATGCTCCGGACTCACATAATTCCACACTCACTATGCACCTCACTCACAGGATTCCACACTCACTATGCTCCGCACTCAGAGTATTCCACACTCACTATGCTCCTCACTCACAGGATTCCACACTCAGTATGCTCCTCACTCACAGGATTCCACACTCACTATGCTCCTCACTCACAGGATTCCATATTCACTACGCTCCTCACTCACAGGATTCCACACTCACTATGCTCCGTAATCACAGGATTCCACACTCACTATGCTCCTCACTCACAGGATTCCACATTCACTATGCTCCTCACTCACAGGATTCCACACACACTATTCTCTTCACTCAGGATTCCACACTCACTATGCTCGTCACTCAGAGGATTCCACACTCACTATGCTCCTCACCCACAGGATTCCACACTCACTATGCTCCTCACTCACAGGATTCCACACTCACTATGCTCCTCACTCACAGGATTCCACACTCACTATGCTGCACACTCACGGGATTCCACACTCACTATGCTCCTCACTCACAGGATTCCACACTCACTATGCTCCTCACTCACAGGATTCCACACTCACTATGCTCCTCACTCACACGATTCCACACTCACTATGCTCCTCACTCACAGGATTCCACACTCAATATGCTCCGCACTCACATGATTCCACACTCACTATGCTCCTCACTCACAGGATTCCACACTCACTATGCTCCTCACTCACAACATAATACACTCTCACTATGCACCTCACTCACAGGATTCCACACTCACTATGCTCCTCACTCACAGGATTCCACACTCACTATGCTCCGCACTCACAGGATTCCACATTCAATATGCTTCTCACTCACAGGATTCCACACTCAATATGCTCCTCACTCACAGGATTCCACACTCAATATGCTCCGCACTCACAGGATTCCACACTCACTATGCTCCTCACTCACAGGATTCCACACTCACTATGCTCCTCACTCACAGGATTCCACACTCACTATGCTCCGCACTCACAGGATTCCACACTCACTATGCTCCACACTCATAGGATTTCACACTCACTATGCTCCTCACTCTCAGGATTCCACACTCACTATGCTCCTCACTCTCAAGATTCCACACTCACTATGCTCCTCACTCACAGGATTCCACACTCACTATGCTGCTGACTCACAGGATTCCACACTCACTATGCTCCTCACTCACAGGATTCCACACTCACTATGCTGCTCACTCACAAGATTCCACACTCACTATGCCGCTCACTCACAGGATTCCACACACACTGTGCTCCGCACTGACAGAATTCCACACTCACTATGCTCCTCTCCGGCAGTATTCCATACTCACTATGACCCTCACTCACAGGATTCCACACACACTATTCTCTTCACTCAGGATTCCACACTCACTATGCTCCTCACTCACAGCATTCCACACTCACTATGCTCCGCACTCACAGGATTCCACACTCACTATGCTCCTCACTCACAGGATTCCACACTCACTATGCTCCGCACTCACAGGATTCCACACTCACTATGCTGCTCACTCACGGGATTCCACACTCACTATGCTCTTCACTCAGGATTCCACACTCACTATGCTCCTCACTCACAGGATTCCACACTCACTATGCTCCGGACTCACATGATTCCACACTCACTATGCCCCTCACTCACAGGATTCCACACTCACTACGCTCCGCACTGACAGAATTCCACACTCACTATGCTCCTCTCCGGCAGGATTCCACACTCACTATGCTCGTCACTCAGAGGATTCCACACTCACTATGCTCCTCACTCACAGGATTCCATACTCACTATGCTCCTCACTCACAGGATTCCACACTCAATATGCTCCTCTCTCACAGGATTCCACACTCACTATGCTCCTCACTCACAGGATTCCACACTCACTATGCTCCTCCCTCACAGGATTCCACACTCACTATGCTCCTCACTCACAGGATTCCACACTCACTATGCTCCTCACTCACAGGATTCCACACTCACTATGCTCCTCACTCACAGGATTCCACATTCACTGTGCTCCGCACTGACAGAATTCCACACTCACTATGCACCACTCCGGCAGGATTCCACACTCACTATGGTCCTCACTCACAAAATTCCACACTCACTATGCTCCACACTCACAGGATTCCACATTCAATATGCTCCTCACTCACAGGATTCCACATTCACTGTGCTCCGCACTGACAGAATTCCACACTCACTATGCACCACTCCGGTAGGATTCCACACTCACTATGGTCCTCACTCACAAAATTCCACACTCACTATGCTCCACACTCACAGGATTCCACATTCACTGTGCTCCGCACTGACAGGATTCCACACTCACTATGCTCAGCACTCACAGGAATACACTCTCCCTATGCTCCGCACTCACATGATTCCACACTCACTATGCTCCTCTCCAGCAGGATTCCACACTCACTATGCTCCTCACTCACAGGATTCCACACTCACTATGCTCCTCACTCACAGGATTCCACACTCACTATGCTCCTCACTCACAGGATTCCACACTCACTATGCTCTGCACTCCCAGGATTCCACACTCACTATGCTCCTCACTCACAGGATTCCACACTCACTATGCTCCTCACTCACACAATTCCACACTCACTATGCTCCTCACTCACAGGATTCCACACTCAATATGCTCCGCACTCACATGATTCCACACTCACTATGCTCCGGACTCACATGATTCCACACTCACTATGCACCTCACTCACAGGATTCCACACTCACTACCCTCTGCACTCACAGGATTCCACACTCACTATGCTCCTCACTCACAGGATTCCACACTCACTATGCTCCTCACTCACAGGATTCCACACTCACTATGCTCTGCACTCACAGGTTTCCACATTCACTATGATCCTCACAAACAGGATTCCACACTCACTATGCTCCTCACTCATAGGATTCCACACTCACTATACTGCTCAATCACAGGATTCCACACTCACTATGCTCCGCACTCAGAGGATTCCACACTCACTATGCTCCTCACTCACAGGATTCCACACTCAGTATGCTCCTCACTCACAGGATTCCACACTCACTATGCTCCGTAATCACAGGATACCACACTCACTATGCTCCGCACTCACAGGATTCCACACTCACTATGCTCCTCACTCACAGGATTCCATATTCACTACGGTCCTCACTCACAGGATTCCACATTCACTATGCTCCGCACTCACATGATTCCACACTCACTATGCACCTCTCCAGCAGGATCCCACACTCACTATGCTCCTCACTCACAGGATTCCACACACACTATGCTCGTCACTCAGAGGATTCCACACTCACTATGCTCCTCACCCACAGGATTCCACACTCACTATGCTCCGCACTCACAGGATTCCACACTCACTATGCTCCTCACTCACAGGATTCCACACTCACTATGCTGCTCACTCACGGGATTCCACACTCACTATGCTCCGCACTCACAAGAATACACACTCACTATGCTCCTCACTCACAGGATTCCACACTCACTATGGTCCTCACTCACAGGATTCCACACTCACTATGCTCCTCACTCACACGATTCCACACTCACTATGCTCCTCACTCACAGGATTCCACACTCACTACGCTCCGCACACACAGGATTCCACACTCACTACGCTCCGCACTCACAGGATTCCACACTCACTATGCTCCGCAGTCACAGGATTCCACACTTACTACCCTCTGCACTCACAGGATTCCACACTCACTATGCTCCTCACTCACAGGATTCCACACTCACTATGCTCCTCACTCACAGGATTCCACACTCACTATGCTCTGCACTCACAGGTTTCCACATTCACTATGATCCTCACTCACAGGATTCCACACTCACTGTGCTCCTCAGTCATAGGATTCCACACTCAGTATACTCCTAACTCACAGGATTCCACACTCACTATGCCCCTCACTCACAGGATTCCACACTCACTATGCTCCGCACTCACAGGATTCCACACACACTATGCTCCTCACTCACAGGATTCCATATTCACTACGCTCCTCACTCACAGGATTCCACACTCACTATGCTCTGCACTCACAGGAATACACACTCCCTATGCTCCTCACTCACAGGATTCCACACTCACTATGCTCCGCACTCACATGATTCCACACTCACTATGCTCCTCTCCAGCAGGATTCCACACTCACTATGCTCCTCACTCACAGGATTCCACACTCACTATGCTCCTCACTCACAGGATTCCACACTCACTATGCTCCTCACTCACAGGATTCCACACTCACTATGCTCCTCACTCACAGGATTCCACACTCATTATGCTCTGCACTCCCAGGATTCCACACTCACTATGCTCCTCACTCACAGGATTCCACACTCACTATGCTCCTCACTCACAGGATTCCACACTCACTATGCTCTGCACTCACAGGTTTCCACATTCACTATGATCCTCACTCACAGGATTCCACACTCACTATGCTCCTCACTCATAAGATTCCACACTCACTATACTGCTCAATCACAGGATTCCACACTCACTATGCCCCTCACTCACAGGATTCCACACTCACTATGCTCCGCACTCAGAGGATTCCACACTCAGTATGCTCCTCACTCACAGGATTCCACACTCACTATGCTCCGCACTCAGAGGATTCCACACTCACTATGCTCCTCACTCACAGGATTCCACACTCACTATGCTCCTCACTCACAGGATTCCACACTCTCTATGCTCCTCACTCACAGGATTCCATATTCACTACGCTCCTCACTCACAGGATTCCACACTCACTATGCTCTGTAATCACAGAATACCACACTCACTATGCTCTGCACTCACAGGAATACACACTCCCTATGCTCCTCACTCACAGGATTCCACACTCACTATGCTCCGCACTCACATGATTCCACACTCACTATGCTCCTCTCCAGCAGGATTCCACACTCACTATGCTCCTCACTCACAGGATTCCACACTCACTATGCTCCTCACTCACAGGATTCCACACTCACTATGCTCCTCACTCACAGGATTCCACACTCACTATGCTCCTCACTCACAGGATTCCACACTCAATATGCTCAGCACTCACATGATTCCACACTCACTATGCACCTCACTCACAGGATTCCACACTCACTACCCTCTGCACTCACAGGATTCCACACTCACTATGCTCCTCACTCACAGGATTCCACACTCACTATGCACCTCACTCACAGGATTCCACACTCACTATGCTCTGCACTCACAGGTTTCCACATTCACTATGATCCTCACTCACAGGATTCCACACTCACTATACTCCTCACTCACAGGATTCCACACTCACTATGCACCTCACTCACAGGATTCCACACTCACTATGCTCTGCACTCACAGGTTTCCACATTCACTATGATCCTCACTCATAGGATTCCACACTCACTATACTGCTCAATCACAGGATTCCACACTCACTATGCCCCTCACTCACAGGATTCCACACTCACTATGCTCCGCACTCAGAGGATTCCACACTCAGTATGCTCCTCACTCACAGGATTCCACACTCACTATGCTCCGCACTCAGAGGATTCCACACTCACTATGCTCCTCACTCACAGGATTCCACACTCACTATGCTCCGCACTCACAGGATTCCACACTCACTATACTGCTCAATCACAGGATTCCACACACACTATGCTCCTCACTCACAGGATTCCACACTCACTATGCTCCGTAATCACAGAATACCACACTCACTATGCTCTGCACTCACAGGAATACACACTCACTATGCTCCGCACTCACAGGATTCCACACTCACTATACTGCTCAATCACAGGATTCCACACACACTAGGCTCCTCACTCACAGGAATACACACTCCCTATGCTCCTCACTCACAGGATTCCATATTCACTACGCTCCTCACTCACAGTAGTCCACATTCACTATGCTCCGCACTCACATGATTCCACACTCACTATGCACCTCTCCAGCAGGATCCCATACTCACTATGCTCCTCACTCACAGCATTCCACACTCACTATGCTCCTCACTCACAGGATTCCACACTCACTATGCTCCTCACTCACAGGATTCCACACACACTATTCTCTACACTCAGGATTCCACACTCACTGTGCTCCTCACTCAGAGGATTCCACACTCACTATGCTCCGCTCTCACAGGATTCCACACTCACTATGCTCCTCACTCACAGGATTCCACACTCACTATGCTGATCACTCACGGGATTCCACACTCACTATGCTCCTCACTCACAGGATTCCACACTCACTACCCTCTGCACTCACAGGATTCCACACTCACTATGCTCCTCACTCACAGGATTCCACACTCACTATGCTCCTCACTCATAGGATTCCACACTCACTATACTGCTCAATCACAGGATTCCACACTCACTATGCCCCTCACTCACAGGATTCCACACTCACTTTGCTCCGCACTCAGAGGATTCCACACTCAGTATGCTCCTCACTCACAGGATTCCACACTCACTATGCTCCGCACTCAGAGGATTCCACACTCACTAAGCTCCTCACTCACAGGATTCCACACTCACTATGCTCCGCACTCACAGGAGTCCACACTCACTATACTGCTCAATCACAGGATTCCACACTCACTATGCTCCTCACTCACAGGATTCCATATTCACTATGCTCCGTAATCACAGAATACCACACTCACTATGCTCTGCACTCACAGGAATACACACTCCCTATGCTCCTCACTCACAGGATTCCACACTCACTATGCTCCGCACTCACATGATTCCACACTCACTATGCTCCTCTCCAGCAGGATTCCACACTCACTATGCTCCTCACTCACAGGATTCCACACTCACTATGCTCCTCACTCACAGGATTCCACACTCACTATGCTCCTCACTCACAGGATTCCACACTCACTATGCTCCTCACTCACAGGATTCCACACTCACTATGCTCCTCACTCACAGGATTCCACACTCACTATGCCCCTCACTCACAGGATTCCACACTCACTGTGCTCCTCACTCACAGGATTCCACACTCACTATGCTCTGCACTCCCAGGATTCCACACTCACTATGCTCCTCACTCACAGGATTCCACACTCACTATGCTCCTCACTCACACAATTCCACACTCACTATGCTCCTCACTCACAGGATACCACACTCAATATGCTCCGCACTCACATGATTCCACACTCACTATGCTCCGGACTCACATAATTCCACACTCACTATGCACCTCACTCACAGGATTCCACACTCACTACCCTCTGCACTCACAGGATTCCACACTCACTATGCTCCTCACTCACAGGATTCCACACTCACTATGATCCTCACTCACAGGATTCCACACTCACTATGCTCCTCACTCATAGGATTCCACACTCACTATACTGCTCAATCACAGGATTCCACACTCACTATGCCCCTCACTCACAGGATTCCACACTCACTATGCTCCGCACTCAGAGGATTCCACACTCACTATGCTCCTCAGTCACAGGATTCCACACTCACTATGCTCCGCACTCACAGGATTCCACACTCACTATGCTCCTCACTCACAGGATTCCATATTCACTACGCTCCTCACTCACAGGATTCCACACTCACTATGCTCCGTAATCACAGAATACCACACTCACTATGCTCCGCACTCACAGGATTCCACACTCACTATACTGCTCAATCACAGGATTCCACACTCACTATGCTCCTCACTCACAGGATTCCACTTTCACTATGCTCCGCACTCACATGATTCCACATTCACTATGCTCCGCACTCACAGGATTCCACACACACTATGCTCCTCACTCACACGATTCCACACTCACTATGCTCCTCACTCACAGGATTCCACACTCACTATGCTCCGCACTCACAGGATTCCACACTCACTATGCTCCTCACTCACAGGATTCCACACTCACTATGCTGATCACTCACGGGATTCCACACTCACTATGCTCCTCACTCACAGGATTCCACACTCACTATGCTCCTCACTCACAGGATTCCACACACACTATGCTCCTCACTCACACGATTCCACACTTACTATGCTCCTCACTCACAGGATTCCACACTCACTACGCTCCTCACTCACAGGATTCCACACTCAATATGCTCCGCACTCACATGATTCCACACTCACTATGCTCCGGACTCACATGATTCCACACTCACTATGCCCCTCACTCACAGGATTCCACACTCACTACGCTCCGCACTCACAGGATTCCACACTCACTACGCTCCTCACTCACAGGATTCCACACTCACTATGCTCCGCACTCACAGGATTCCACACTCACTATGCTCCTCACTCACAGGATTCCACACTCACAATGCTCCTCACTCACAGGATTCCACACTCACTATGCTCTGCACTCACAGGATTCCACACTCACTATGCTCCGCACTCACAGGATTCCACACTCACTATGCTCCACAGTCACAGGATTCCACACTCACTACCCTCTGCACTCACAGGATTCCACACTCACTATGCTCCTCACTCACAGGATTCCACACTCACAATGCTCCTCACTCACAGGATTCCACACTCACTATGCTCTGCACTTACAGGTTTCCACATTCACTATGATCCTCACTCACAGGATTCCACACTCACTGTGCTCCTCCGTCATAGGATTCCACACTCACTATACACCTCACTCACAGGATTCCACACTCACTATGCCCCTCACTCACAGGATTCCACACTCAGTATGCTCTCACTCACAGGATTCCACACTCACTATGCTCCGCACTCAGAGGATTCCACATTCACTATGATCCTCACTCACATGATTCCACACTCACTACCCTCTGCACTCACAGGATTCCACACTCACTACCCTCTGCACTCACAGGATTCCACACTCACTATGATCCTCACTCACAGGATTCCATATTCACTACGCTCCTCACTCACAGGATTCCACACTCACTATGCTCTGCACTCACAGGAATACACACTCCCTATGCTCCTCACTCACAGGATTCCACACTCACTATGCTCCGCACTCACATGATTCCACACTCACTATGCTCCTCTCCAGCAGGATTCCACACTCACTATGCTCTGCACTCACAGGATTCCACACTCACTATGCTCCTCACTCATAGGATTCCACACTCACTATACTGCTCAATCACAGGATTCCACACTCACTATGCCCCTCACTCACAGGATTCCACACTCACTATGCTCCGCACTCAGAGGATTCCACACTCACTATGCTCCTCACTCACAGGATTCCACACTCAGTATGCTCCTCACTCACAGGATTCCACACTCACTATGCTCCGCACTCACAGGATTCCACACTCACTATGCTCCTCACTCACAGGATTCCATATTCACTACGCTCCTCACTCACAGGATTCCACACTCACTATGCTCCGTAATCACAGAATACCACACTCCCTATGCTCCGCACTCACAGGATTCCACATTCACTGTGCTCCGCACTCACAGGATTCCACACTCACTGTGCTCCTCACTCACACGATTCCACACTCACTATGCTCCTCACTCACAGGATTCCACACTCAATATGCTCCGCACTCACATGATTCCACACTCTCTATGCTCCGGACTCAGATGATTCCACACTCACAATGCCCCTCACTCACAGGATTCCACACTCACTATGCTCCGCAGTCACAGGATTCCACACTCACTACCCTCTGCACTCACAGGATTCCACACTCACTATGCTCCTCACTCACAGGATTCCACACTCACTATGCTCCTCACTCACAGGATTCCACACTCACTATGCTCTGCACTCACAGGTTTCCACATTCACTATGATCCTCACTCACAGGATTCCACACTCACTGTGCTCCTCAGTCATAGGATTCCACACTCACTATGCCCCTCACTCACAGGATTCCACACTCAGTATGCTCCTCACTCACAGGATTCCACACTCACTATGCTCCGCACTCAGAGGATTCCACACTCACTATGCTCCTCACTCACAGGATTCCACACTCACTATGCTCCGCACTCACAGGATTCCACACTCACTATACAGCTCAATCACAGGATTCCACACACACTATGCTCCTCACTCACAGGATTCCATATTCACTACGCTCCTCACTCACAGGATTCCACACTCACTATGCTCCGTAATCACAGAATACCGCACTCACTATGCTCTGCACTCACAGGAATACACACTCACTATGCTCCGCACTCACAGGATTCCACACTCACTATACTGCTCAATCACAGGATTCCACACTCACTATGCTGATCACTCACGGGATTCCACACTCACTATGCTCCTCACTCACAGGATTCCACACTCACTATGCTCCTCACTCACAGGATTCCACACACACTATGCTCCTCACTCACAGGATTCCACACTCAATATGCTCCGCACTCACATGATTCCACACTCACTATGCTCCGGACTCACATGATTCCACACTCACTATGCTCCTCACTCACAGGATTCCACACTCACTACGCTCCGCACTCACAGGATTCCACACTCACTACGCTCCTCACTCACAGGATTCCACACTCAATATGCTCCGCACTCACAGGATTCCACACTCACTATGCTCCTCACTCACAGGATTCCACACTCACAATGCTCCTCACTCACAGGATTCCACACTCACTATGCTCTGCACTCACAGGATTCCACACTCACTATGCTCCGCACTCACAGGATTCCACACTCACTATGCTCCACAGTCACAGGATTCCACACTCACTACCCTCTGCACTCACAGGATTCCACACTCTCTATGCTCCGCACTCAGAGGATTCCACATTCACTATGATCCTCACTCACATGATTCCACACTCACTACCCTCGGCACTCACAGGATTCCACACTCACTACCCTCTGCACTCACAGGATTCCACACTCACTATGATCCTCACTCACAGGATTCCACACTCACTATGCTCCGTAATCACAGAATACCACACTCACTATGCTCTGCACTCACAGGAATACACACTCCCTATGCTCCTCACTCACAGGATTCCACACTCACTATGCTCCGCACTCACATGATTCCACACTCACTATGCTCCTCTCCAGCAGGATTCCACACTCACTATGCTCTGCACTCACAGGATTCCACACTCACTATGCTCCTCACTCATAGGATTCCACACTCACTATACTGCTCAATCACAGGATTCCACACTCACTATGCCCCTCACTCACAGGATTCCACACTCACTATGCTCCGCACTCAGAGGATTCCACACTCACTATGCTCCTCACTCACAGGATTCCACACTCAGTATGCTCCTCACTCACAGGATTCCACACTCACTATGCTCCGCACTCACAGGATTCCACACTCACTATGCTCCTCACTCACAGGATTCCATATTCACTACGCTCCTCACTCACAGGATTCCACATTCACTGTGCTCCGCACTCACAGGATTCCACACTCACTGTGCTCCTCACTCACAGGATTCCACACTCACTATGCTCCTCACTCACAGGAATACACACTCACTATGCTCCTCACTCACAGGAATACACACTCACTATGCTCCTCACTCACAGGATTCCACACTCAATATGCTCCGCACTCACATGATTCCACACTCTCTATGCTCCGGACTCAGATGATTCCACACTCACAATGCCCCTCACTCACAGGATTCCACACTCACTATGCTCCGCAGTCACAGGATTC
The DNA here is from genome assembly GCF_030144855.1 of Hypanus sabinus. Taxonomy (NCBI): domain Eukaryota; kingdom Metazoa; phylum Chordata; class Chondrichthyes; order Myliobatiformes; family Dasyatidae; genus Hypanus; species Hypanus sabinus. The sequence continues at coordinate 197,044,411 of NC_082707.1, forward strand.
CACACTCACTACCCTCTGCACTCACAGGATTCCACACTCACTATGCTCCTCACTCACAGGATTCCACACTCACTATGCTCCTCACTCACAGGATTCCACACTCACTATGCTCTGCACTCACAGGTTTCCACATTCACTATGATCCTCACTCACAGGATTCCACACTCACTGTGCTCCTCAGTCATAGGATTCCACACTCACTATACTCCTCACTCACAGGATTCCACACTCACTATGCCCCTCACTCACAGGATTCCACACTCAGTATGCTCCTCACTCACAGGATTCCACACTCACTATGCTCCGCACTCAGAGGATTCCACACTCACTATGCTCCTCACTCACAGGATTCCACACTCACTATGCTCCGCACTCACAGGATTCCACACTCACTATACAGCTCAATCACAGGATTCCACACACACTATGCTCCTCACTCACAGGATTCCATATTCACTACGCTCCTCACTCACAGGATTCCACACTCACTATGCTCCGTAATCACAGAATACCGTACTCACTATGCTCTGCACTCACAGGAATACACACTCACTATACTGCTCAATCACAGGATTCCACACTCACTATGCTGATCACTCACGGGATTCCACACTCACTATGCTCCTCACTCACAGGATTCCACACTCACTATGCTCCTCACTCACAGGATTCCACACACACTATGCTCCTCACTCACACGATTCCACACTTACTATGCTCCTCACTCACAGGATTCCACACTCAATATGCTCCGCACTCACATGATTCCACACTCACTATGCTCCGGACTGACATGATTCCACACTCACTATGCTCCTCACTCACAGGATTCCACACTCACTACGCTCCGCACTCACAGGATTCCACACTCACTACGCTCCTCACTCACAGGATTCCACACTCAATATGCTCCGCACTCACAGGATTCCACACTCACTATGCTCCTCACTCACAGGATTCCACACTCACTATGCTCCTCACTCACAGGATTCCACACTCACAATGCTCCTCACTCACAGGATTCCACACTCAATATGCTCCGCACTCACAGGATTCCACACTCACTATGCTCCTCACTCACAGGATTCCACACTCACAATGCTCCTCACTCACAGGATTCCACACTCACTATGCTCTTCACTCACAGGATTCCACACTCACTATGCTCCTCACTCACAGGATTCCACACTCACAATGCTCCTCACTCACAGGATTCCACACTCACTATGCTCTTCACTCACAGGATTCCACACTCACTATGCTCCTCACTCACAGGATTCCACACTCACAATGCTCCTCACTCACAGGATTCCACACTCACTATGCTCTGCACTCACAGGATTCCACACTCACTATGCTCCGCACTCACAGGATTCCACACTCACTATGCTCCACAGTCACAGGATTCCACACTCACTACCCTCTGCACTCACAGGATTCCACACTCACTATGCTCCTCACTCACAGGATTCCACACTCACAATGCTCCTCACTCACAGGATTCCACACTCACTATGCTCTGCACTTACAGGTTTCCACATTCACTATGATCCTCACTCACAGGATTCCACACTCACTGTGCTCCTCCGTCATAGGATTCCACACTCACTAAACACCTCACTCACAGGATTCCACACTCACTATGCCCCTCACTCACAGGATTCCACACTCAGTATGCTCTCACTCACAGGATTCCACACTCACTATGCTCCGCACTCAGAGGATTCCACATTCACTATGATCCTCACTCACATGATTCCACACTCACTACCCTCTGCACTCACAGGATTCCACACTCACTACCCTCTGCACTCACAGGATTCCACACTCACTATGATCCTCACTCACAGGATTCCATATTCACTACGCTCCTCACTCACAGGATTCCACACTCACTATGCTCCGTAATCACAGAATACCACACTCACTATGCTCTGCACTCACACGAATACACACTCCCTATGCTCCTCACTCACAGGATTCCACACTCACTATGCTCCGCACTCACATGATTCCACACTCACTATGCTCCTCTCCAGCAGGATTCCACACTCACTATGCTCTGCACTCACAGGATTCCACACTCACTATGCTCCTCACTCATAGGATTCCACACTCACTATACTGCTCAATCACAGGATTCCACACTCACTATGCCCCTCACTCACAGGATTCCACACTCACTATGCTCCGCACTCAGAGGATTCCACACTCACTATGCTCCTCACTCACAGGATTCCACACTCAGTATGCTCCTCACTCACAGGATTCCACACTCACTATGCTCCGCACTCACAGGATTCCACACTCACTATGCTCCTCACTCACAGGATTCCATATTCACTACGCTCCTCACTCACAGGATTCCACACTCACTATGCTCCGTAATCACAAAATACCACACTCCCTATGCTCCGCACTCACAGGATTCCACACTCACTGTGCTCCGCACAAACAGGATTCCACACTCACTGTGCTCCTCACTCACAGGATTCCACACTCACTATGCTCCTCACTCACAGGAATACACACTCACTATGCTCCTCACTCACAGGAATACACACTCACTATGCTCCTCACTCACAGGATTCCACACTCAATATGCTCCGCACTCACATGATTCCACACTCTCTATGCTCCGGACTCAGATGATTCCACACTCACAATGCCCCTCACTCACAGGATTCCACACTCACTATGCTCCGCAGTCACAGGATTCCACACTCACTACCCTCTGCACTCACAGGATTCCACACTCACTTTGCTCCTCACTCACAGGATTCCACACTCACTATGCTCCTCACTCACAGGATTCCACACTCACTATGCTCTGCACTCACAGGTTTCCACATTCACTATGATCCTCACTCACAGGATTCCACACTCACTGTGCTCCTCAGTCATAGGATTCCACACTCACTATACTCCTCACTCACAGGATTCCACACTCACTATGCCCCTCACTCACAGGATTCCACACTCAGTATGCTCCTCACTCACAGGATTCCACACTCACTATGCTCCGCACTCAGAGGATTCCACACTCACTATGCTCCTCACTCACAGGATTCCACACTCACTATGCTCCGCACTCAGAGGATTCCACACTCACTATGCTCCGCACTCACAGGATTCCACACTCACTATACAGCTCAATCACAGGATTCCACACACACTATGCTCCTCACTCACAGGATTCCATATTCACTACGGTCCTCACTCACAGGATTCCGCACTCACTATGCTCTGCACTCACAGGAATACACACTCACTATACTCCGCACTCACAGGATTCCACACTCACTATACTGCTCAATCACAGGATTCCACACACACTATGCTCCTCACTCACAGGATTCCATATTCACTACGCTCCTCACTCACAGGATTCCACACTCACTATGCTCCGCACTCACAGGATTCCACACTCACTATGCTCCTCACTCACAGGATTCCACACTCACTGTGCTCCTCACTCACAGGATTCCACACTCACTATGCTCTGCACTCCCAGGATTCCACACTCACTATTCTCCTCACTCACAGGATTCCACACTCACTATGCTCCTCACTCACACAATTCCACACTCACTATGCTCCGGACTCACAGGATTCCACACTCACTACCCTCTGCACTCACAGGATTCCACACTCACTATGCTCCTCACTCACAGGATTCCACAGTCACTATACTGCTCAATCACAGGATTCCACACTCACTATGCCCCTCACTCACAGGATTCCACACTCACTATGCTCCGCACTCAGAGGATTCCACACTCACTATGCTCCTCACTCACAGGATTCCACACTCAGTATGCTCCTCACTCACAGGATTCCACACTCACTATGCTCCTCACTCACAGGATTCCACACTCACTATGCTCCGCACTCACAGGTTTCCACACTCACTATGCTCCTCACTCACAGGATTCCATATTCACTACGCTCCTCACTCACAGGATTCCACACTCACTATGCTCCTCACTCACAGGATTCCATATTCACTACGCTCCTCACTCACAGGATTCCACACTCACTATGCTCCTCACTCACAGGATTCCACACTCACTATGCTCCTCACTCACAGGATTCCACACTCAGTATGCTCCTCACTCACAGGATTCCACACTCCCTATGCTCCGCACTCACGGGATTCCACAGTCACTATGCTGCTCACTCACGGGATTCCACACTCACTATGCTCCGCACTCACAGGAATACACACTCACTATGTTCCGCACTCACAGGATTCCACACTCACTATGCTCCTCCCTCACAGGATTCCACACTCACTATGCTCCGCACTCACAGGATTCCACACTCACTATTCAGCTCACTCACGGGATTCCACACTCACTATGCTCCGCACTCACAGGAATACACACTCACTATGCACCTCACTCACAGGATTCCACACTCACTATGCTCCTCACTCACAGGATTGCACACTCACTATGCTCCTCACTCACAGGATTCCATATTCACTGCGCTCCTCACTCACAGGATTCCACATTGACTACCCTCCGCACTCGCATGATTCCACACTCACTATGCTCCTCACTCACAGGATTCCACACTCACTATGCTCCTCACTCACAGGATTCCACACTCACAATGCTCCTCACTCACAGGATTCCACACTCACTATGCTCCGCACTCACAGGATTCCACACTCACTATGCTCCTCACTCACAGCATTCCACACTCACTATGCACCTCACTCACAGGATTCCACACTCACTATGCTCCTCACTCACAGGATTCCACACTCACTATGCTCCTCACTTACACGATTCCACACTCACTATGCTCCTCACTCACAGGATTCCACACTCACCATGCTCCTCACTCACAGGATTCCACACTCACTATGCTCCTCACTCACAGCATTCCACACTCACTATGCACCTCACTCACAGGATTCCACACTCACTATGCTCCTCACTCACAGGATTCCATATTCACTACGCTCCTCACTCACAGGATTCCACAGTCACTATGCTCCGTAATCACAGAATACCACACTCACTATGCTCCGCACTCACAGGATTCCACACTCACTATACTGCTCAATCACCGGATTCCACACTCACTATGCTCCTCACTCACAGGATTCCACACTCACTATGCTCCTCACTCACAGTATTCCACATTGACTATGCTCCGCACTCACATGATTCCACACTCACTATGCACCTCACTCACAGGATTCCACACTCACTATGCTCCTCACTCACAGGATTCCACACTCACTATGCTCCTCACTGACAGGATTCCACACTCACTATGCTCCTCACTCACAGGATTCCACACTCACTATGCTCCGCACTCACAGGAATACACACTCACTATGCTCCTCACTCACAGGATTCCACACTCACTATGCTCCGCACTCACAGGATTCCACACTCACTATGCAGCTCACTCACGGGATTCCACACTCACTATGCTCCGCACTCACAGGAATACACACTCACTATGCTGCTCCCTCACGGGATTCCACACTCACTATGCCTCTTACTCACAGCATTCCACACTCACTATGCACCTCACTCACAGGATTCCACACTCACTATGCTCCTCACTCAGAGGATTGAACACTCACTGTGCTCCGCACTCACAGGATTCCACACTCACTATGCTCCTCACTTACACGATTCCACACTCACTATGCTCCTCACTCACAGGATTCCACACTCACTATGCTCCTCACTCACAGGATTCCACACTCACTATGCACCTCACTCACAGGATTCCACACTCACTATGCTCCTCACTCACAGGATTCCACACTCACTATGCTCCTCACTCACAGCATTCCACACTCACCATGCACCTCACTCACAGGATTCCACACTCACTATGCTCCTCACTCACAGCATTCCACACTCACCATGCACCTCACTCACAGGATTCCACACTCACTATGCTCCTCACTCACAGCATTCCACACTCACTATGCTCCTCACTCACAGGATTCCACACTCACTATGCTCCTCACTCACAGCATTCCACACTCACTATGCTCCTCACTCACAGCATTCCACACTCACTATGCACCTCACTCACAGGATTCCACACTCACTATGCTCCTCACTCACAGGATTCCATATTCACTGCGCTCCTCACTCACAGGATTCCACATTGACTACCCTCCGCACTCGCATGATTCCACACTCACTATGCTCCTCACTCACAGGATTCCACACTCACTATGCTCCTCACTCACAGGATTCCACACTCACAATGCTCCTCACTCACAGGATTCCACACTCACTATGCTCCGCACTCACATGATTCCACACTCACTATGCACCTCTCCAGCAGGATTCCACACTCACTATGCTGCTCACTGACAGGATTCCACACTCACTAGGCTCCTCACTCACAGGATTCCACACTCACTATGCTCCGCACTCACGGGATTGCACAGTCACTATGCTGCTCACTCACGGGATTCCACACTCACTATGCTCCGCACTCACAGGAATACACACTCACTATGCTCCTCACTCACAGGATTCCACACTCACTATGCTCCTCACTGACAGGATTCCACACTCACTATGCTCCTCACTCACAGGATTCCACACTCACTATGCTCTGCACTCACATGATTCCACACTCACTATGCACCTCTCCAGCAGGATTCCACACTCACTATGCTCCTCACTGACAGGATTCCACACTCACTATGCTCTGCACCGTCAGGGTTCCACACTCACTATGCTCCGCACTCACAGGATTCCACACTCACTATGCTCTGCACCGACACGATTCCACACTCACTATGATCCTCACTCACAGGATTCCACACTCACTATGCTCCGTACTCACAGGATTCCACACTCACTACCCTCCGCCCTCACAGGATTCCACACTCGCTATGCTCCATACTCACAGGATTCCACGCTCACTATGCTCCGTACTCACAGGATTCCACACTGACTATGCTCCTCATTCACAGGATTCCACACTCACTACGCTCCGCACTCACAGGATTCCACACTCACTGTGCTCCTCCCTCACAGGATTCCACACTCACTATGCTCCATACTCACAGGATTCCACTCTCACTATGCTCCGCCCTCACAGGATTCCACACTCACTAAGCTCCTCACTCACAGGATTCCACTCTCACTATGCTCCTCACTCACAGGATTCCACACTCACTACCCTCCTCTTTCACAGGATTCCACACTCACTATGCTCCTCACTCAGAGGATTCCACACTCACTATGCTCCTCAGTCACAGGACTCCACACTCACTATGCCCCTCAATAACAGGATTCCACACTCACTATGCTCCTCACTCACTGGATTTCACACTCAGAATGCCCCTCACTCACAGGATTCCACAAACACTATGCTCCGCACTCACAGGAATACATACTCACTATGTTCCGCACTCACAGGATTCCACACTCACTATGCTCCTCACTCACAGGATTCCACACTCACTATGCTCCGCAATCACAGGATTCCACACTCACTATGCTCCTCACTCACAGGATTCCACACTCACTATGCTCCTCACTCACAGGATTCCACACTCACTATGCTCCTCATTCACAGGAATACACACTCACTAGGTTCCGCACTCACAGGATTCCACGCTCACTATGCGCCGCCCTCACAGGATTCCACACTCAGTATGCTCCTCACTCACAGGATTCCAGACTCACTATGCTCCGCACTCACAGGATTCCACACTCACCATGCTCCTCACTCACAGGATTCCACGCTCACTATGCTCCGCACTCACAGGTTTCTACACTCACTATGCTCTTCACTCAGGATTCCACACTCACTATGCTCCGCACTCACAGGAATACACACTCACTATGCTCCTCACTCAGAGGATTCCACACACAGTATTCTCTTCACTCACAGGATTCCACACTCACTATGCTCCTCACTCACAGGATTCCACACTCACTATACTCCTCACTCACAGGATTCCACACTCACAATGCTCCTCACTCACAGGATTCCACACTCACTATGCTCCTCACTCACAGGATTCCACACTCACTATGCTCCTCACTCACAGGATTCCACACTCACTATGCTCCTCACTCAGAGGATTCCACACTCACTATGCTCCGCACTCACAGGATTCCACACTCACTATGCTCCTCACTCACAGGATTCCACACACACTATGCTCCTCACTCAGAGGATTCCACACTCACTATGCTCCGCAATCACAGGATTCCACACTCACTATGCTCCTCACTCACAGGATTCCACACTCACTATGCTCCTCACTCACAGGATTCCACACTCACTATGCTCCTCACTCACAGGATTCCACACTCACTATGCTCCTCACTCACAGGTTTCCACACACACTATGCTCCGCACTCACAGGATTCCACACTCACTATGGTCCTCCCTCACAGGATTCCACACTCACTATGCTCCGCACTCAGAGGATTCCACACTCACTATGCACCTCACTCACAGGATTCCACACTCACTATGCTCCTCACTCACAGGATTCCACACTCACTATGCTCCTCACTCACAGGATTCCACACTCACTATGCTCCTCACTCACAGGATTCCACACTCACTATGCTCTTCACTCACAGGATTCCACACTCACTATGCTCCTCACTCACAGGATTCCACACTCACTATGCTCCTCACTCAGACGATTCCACACTCACTATGCTCCTCAGTCACAGGACTCCACACTCACTATGCCCCTCAATAACAGGATTCCACACTCACTATGCTCCTCACTCACTGGATTTCACACTCAGAATGCCCCTCACTCACAGGATTCCACAAACACTATGCTCCGCACTCACAGGAATACATACTCACTATGTTCCGCACTCACAGGATTCCACACTCACTATGCTCCTCACTCACAGGATTCCACACTCACTATGCTCCTCACTCACAGGATTCCATGCTCACTATGCTCCTCATTCACAGGAATACACACTCACTAGGTTCCGCACTCACAGGATTCCACGCTCACTATGCGCCGCCCTCACAGGATTCCACACTCAGTATGCTCCTCACTCACAGGATTCCAGACTCACTATGCTCCGCACTCACAGGAATACACACTCACAGGATTCCACACTCACCATGCTCCTCACTCACAGGATTCCACGCTCACTATGCTCCGCACTCACAGGTTTCTACACTCACTATGCTCTTCACTCAGGATTCCACACTCACTATGCTCCGCACTCACAGGAATACACACTCACTATGCTCCTCACTCACAGGATTCCACACTCACTATGCTCCTCACTCACAGGATTCCACACTCACTATGCTCCTCACTCAGAGGATTCCACACACAGTATTCTCTTCACTCACAGGATTCCACACTCACTATGCTCCTCACTCACAGGATTCCACACTCACTATACTCCTCACTCACAGGATTCCACACTCACAATGCTCCTCACTCACAGGATTCCACACTCACTATGCTCCTCACTCACAGGATTCCACACTCACTATGCTCCTCACTCACAGGATTCCACACTCACTATGCTCCTCACTCAGAGGATTCCACACTCACTATGCTCCGCACTCACAGGATTCCACACTCACTATGCTCCTCACTCACAGGATTCCACACACACTATGCTCCTCACTCAGAGGATTCCACACTCACTATGCTCCGCAATCACAGGATTCCACACTCACTATGCTCCTCACTCACAGGATTCCACACTCACTATGCTCCTCACTCACAGGATTCCACACTCACTATGCTCCTCACTCACAGGATTCCACACTCACTATGCTCCTCACTCACAGGTTTCCACACACACTATGCTCCGCACTCACAGGATTCCACACTCACTATGGTCCTCCCTCACAGGATTCCACACTCACTATGCTCCGCACTCACAGGATTCCACACTCACTATGCTCCTCACTCACAGGATTCCACACTCACTATGCTCCTCACTCACAGGATTCCACACTCACTATGCTCCGCAATCACAGGATTCCACACTCACTATGCTCCTCACTCACAGGATTCCACACTCACTATGCTCCTCACTAACAGGATTCCACACTCACTGTGCTCCTCACTCACAGGATTCCACACTCACTATGCTCCGCACTCAGAGGATTCCACACTCACTATGCTCCGCACTCACAGGATTCCACACTCACTATGCTCCTCACTCACAGGATTCCATACTCACTATGCTCCGCACTCACAGGATTCCACACTCACTATGCTCCTCACTCACAGGAATACTCACTTACTATGCTCCTCACTCACAGGATTCCTCACTCACTATGCTCCGCACTCACAGGATTCCACACTCACTATGCTCCTCACTCACAGTATTCCACACTCACTATGCATTGCACCGACAGGATTCCACACTCACTATGCTCCGCACTCACAGGATTCCACACTCACTATGCTCCTCCCTCACATGATTCCACACTCACTATGCTCCGCACTCACAGGAATACACACTCACTGTGCTCCGCACTCACAGGGTTCCACACTTACTATGCTCCTCACTCCCAGGAATCCACAGTCACTACGCTCCGCACTCACAGGATTCCACACTCACTATGCTCCTCACTCACAGGATTCCACACTCACTATGCTCCTCACTCCCAGGATTCCACACTCACTACGCTCCGCACTCACAGGATTCCACACTCACTATGCTCCTCACTCACAGCAATACACACTCACTATGCTCCTCACTCACTGGATTCCACACTCACTATGCTCCTCACTCACAAAATTCCACACTCACTATGCTCTGCACCGACAGGATTCCACACTCACTATGCTCCGCACTCACAGGATTCCACACTCACTATGCTCTGCACTGACAGGATTCCACACTCACTATGATCCTCACTCACAGGATTCCACACTCACTATGCTCCGTACTCACAGGATTCCACACTCACTACCCTCCGCCCTCACAGGATTCCACACTCGCTATGCTCCATACTCACAGGATTCCACACTGACTATGCTCCTCATTCACAGGATTCCACACTCACTACGCTCCGCACTCACAGGATTCCACACTCACTGTGCTCCTCCCTCACAGGATTCCACACTCACTATGCTCCATACTCACAGGTTTCCACGCTCACTATGCTCCGTACTCACAGGATTCCACACTGACTATGCTCCTCATTCACAGGATTCCACACTCACTACGCTCCGCACTCACAGGATTCCACACTCACTGTGCTCCTCCCTCACAGGATTCCACACTCACTATGCTCCATACTCACAGGATTCCACGCTCACTATGCTCCGTACTCACAGGATTCCACACTGACTATGCTCCTCATTCACAGGATTCCACACTCACTACCCTCCGCCCTCACAGGATTCCACACTCGCTATGCTCCACATTCACAGGATTCCACACTCACTATGCTCCGTACTCACAGGATTCCACACTCACTATGCTCCTCACTCACAGGATTCCACACTCACTATGCTCCTCACTCACAGGATTCCACACTCACTATGCTCCGTACTCACAGGATTCCACACTCACTATGCTCCTCACTCACAGGATTCCACACTCACTATGCTCCTAATTCACAGGATTCCACTCTCACTATGCCCCTCACTCACAGGATTCCACACTCACTATGCCCCTCACTCACAGGATTCCACACTCACTATGCCCCTCACTCACAGGATTCCACATTCACTATGCTCCTCACTCACAGGATTCCACTCTCACTACGCTCCGCACTCACAGGATTCCACACTCACCATGCTCCTCACTCACAGGATTCCACACTCACTCTGCCCCTCACTGACAGGATTCCACACTCACTATGTTCCGCACTCACAGGATTCCACACTCACTATGATCCTCACTTACAGGATTCCACACTCACTATGCTCTGCACTCACGGGTTTTCACATTCACTAGGATCCTCACTGACAGTATTCCACACTCACTATGCTCCTCACTCACAGGATTCCACACTCACTATGCCCCTCACTGACAGGATTCCACACTCACTATGTTCCGCACTCACAGGATTCCACATTCACTATGATCCTCACTCACAGGATTCCACACTCACTATGCTCTGCACCGACAGGATTCCACACTCACTAAGCTCCGCACTCACAGGATTCCACACTCACTATGCTCCTCACCGACAGGATTCCACACTCACTATGCTCCGCACTCACAAGATTCCACACTCACTGTGCTCCTCACTCACAGGATTCCACACTCACCATGCTCCTCATTCACAGGATTCCACACTCACTATGCCCCTCACTGACAGGATTCCACACTCACTATGCTCCGCACTCACAGGATTCCACACTCACTGTGCTCATCACTCACAGCAATACACACTCACTATGCTCCTCACTCACTGGATTCCACAATCACTATGCTCCTCACTCACAAAATTCCACACTCACTATGCTCTGCACCGACAGCATTCCACACTCACTATGCTCCGCACTCACAGGATTCCACACTCACTATGCTCCTCCCTCACATGATTCCACACTCACTATGCTCTGCACTCACAGTAATACACACTCACTGTGCTCCGCACTCACAGGATTCCACACTCACTATGCTCCTCACTCACAGGATTCCACACTCACTACGCTCTGCACTCACAGGATTCCACACTCACTATGCTCCTCACTCACAGGATTCCACACTCACTACGCTCCGCACTCACAGGATTCCACACTCACTATGCTCCGTACTCACAGGATTCCACACTCACTACCCTCCGCCCTCACAGGATTCCTCACTCACTATGGTCCATACTCACAGGATTCCACACTCATTCTGCTCCTAATTCACAGGATTCCACACTCACTATGACCCTCACTCACAAGATTCCACACTCACTATGCCCCTCAGTCACAGGATTCCACACTCACTACGCTCCGCACTCACAGGATTCCACACTCACTACGCTCCGCACACACAGGATTCCACACTGACTATTCTCCGTACTCACAGGATTCCACACTCACTACCCTCCGCCCTCACAGGATTCCACACTCACTATGCTCCGTACTCACAGGATTCCACACTCACTATGCTCCTCACTCACAGGATTCCACACTCACTACGCTCCGCACTGACAGGATTCCACACTCACTATGCTCCTCACTCACAGGATTCCACACTCACTATGCTCCTCACTCACAGGATTCCACACTCACTACGCTCCACACCCACAGGATTCCACACTCACTATGCTCCACACCCACAGGATTCCACACTCACTACGCTCCTCACTCACAGGATTCCACACTCACTACGCTCCGCACTCACAGGATTCCACACTCACTACGCTCCGCACTCACAGGATTCCACACTCACTATGCTCCACACCCACAGGATTCCACACTCACTATGCTCCTCACTCACAGGATTCCACACTCACTACCCTCCGCCCTCACAGGATTCCACACTCACTATGCTCCTAATTCACAGGATTCCACACTCACTATGCTCCTCACTCACAGGATTCCACACTCACTATGCTCCGTACTCAGAGGATTCCACACTCACTATGCTCCTCACTCACAGGATTCCACACTCACTACCCTCCGCCCTCACAGTATTCCACACTCACTATGCCCCTCACTAACAGGATTCCACACTCACTATGCTCTGCACTCACAGGTTTCCACATTCACTATGATCCTCACTCACAGGATTCCCCACTCACTATACTCCTCACTCACAGGATTCCACACTCACTCTGCCAGTCACTGTCAGGATTCCACACTCACTATGTTCCGCACTCACAGGATTCCACACTCACTATGTTCCTCATTCACAGGATTCCACACTCACTATGCTCCGCACTTACAAAATTCCACACTCACAATGCCCCTCACTCAGAGGATTCCACAGTCACTGCGCTCCGCACTCACAGGATTCCACACTCACTATGCTCCGCACTCACAGGATTCCACACTCACTATGCTCCTCACTCACAGGATTCCACAGTCACTGCGCTCCGCACTCACAGGATTCCACACTCACTATGCTCCTCCCTCACATGATTCCACACTCACTATGCTCCGCACTCACAGGAATACACACTCACTGTGGTCCGCACTCACAGGGTTCCACACTTACTATGCTCCTCACTCCCAGGATTCCACACTCACTACGCTCCGCACTCACAGGATTCCACACTCACTATGCTCCTCACTCACAGCAATACACACTCACTATGCTCCTCACTCACTGGATTCCACACTCACTATGCTCCTCACTCACAAAATTCCACACTCACTATGCTCTGCACCGACAGGATTCCACACTCACTATGCTCCGCACTCACAGGATTCCACACTCACTATGCTCTGCACTGACAGGATTCCACACTCACTATGATCCTCACTCACAGGATTCCACACTCACTATGCTCCGTACTCACAGGATTCCACACTCACTACCCTCCGCCCTCACAGGATTCCACACTCGCTATGCTCCATACTCACAGGATTCCACACTGACTATGCTCCTCATTCACAGGATTCCACACTCACTACGCTCCGCACTCACAGGATTCCACACTCACTGTGCTCCTCCCTCACAGGATTCCACACTCACTATGCTCCATACTCACAGGTTTCCACGCTCACTATGCTCCGTACTCACAGGATTCCACACTGACTATGCTCCTCATTCACAGGATTCCACACTCACTACGCTCCGCACTCACAGGATTCCACACTCACTGTGCTCCTCCCTCACAGGATTCCACACTCACTATGCTCCATACTCACAGGATTCCACGCTCACTATGCTCCGTACTCACAGGATTCCACACTGACTATGCTCCTCATTCACAGGATTCCACACTCACTACCCTCCGCCCTCACAGGATTCCACACTCGCTATGCTCCACATTCACAGGATTCCACACTCACTATGCTCCGTACTCACAGGATTCCACACTCACTATGCTCCTCACTCACAGGATTCCACACTCACTATGCTCCTCACTCACAGGATTCCACACTCACTATGCTCCGTACTCACAGGATTCCACACTCACTATGCTCCTCACTCACAGGATTCCACACTCACTATGCTCCTAATTCACAGGATTCCACTCTCACTATGCCCCTCACTCACAGGATTCCACACTCACTATGCCCCTCACTCACAGGATTCCACACTCACTATGCCCCTCACTCACAGGATTCCACATTCACTATGCTCCTCACTCACAGGATTCCACTCTCACTACGCTCCGCACTCACAGGATTCCACACTCACCATGCTCCTCACTCACAGGATTCCACACTCACTCTGCCCCTCACTGACAGGATTCCACACTCACTATGTTCCGCACTCACAGGATTCCACACTCACTATGATCCTCACTTACAGGATTCCACACTCACTATGCTCTGCACTCACGGGTTTTCACATTCACTAGGATCCTCACTGACAGTATTCCACACTCACTATGCTCCTCACTCACAGGATTCCACACTCACTATGCCCCTCACTGACAGGATTCCACACTCACTATGTTCCGCACTCACAGGATTCCACATTCACTATGATCCTCACTCACAGGATTCCACACTCACTATGCTCTGCACTCACAGGTTTTCACATTCACTATGATCCTCACTGACAGTATTCCACACTCACTATGCTCCTCACTCACAGGATTCCACACTCACTATGCTCCTCACTCACAGGAATACACACTCACTATGCTCCTCACTCACTGGTTTCCACACTCACTATGCTCCTCACTCACAAAATTCCACACTCACTATGCTCTGCACCGACAGGATTCCACACTCACTAAGCTCCGCACTCACAGGATTCCACACTCACTATGCTCCTCACCGACAGGATTCCACACTCACTATGCTCCGCACTCACAAGATTCCACACTCACTGTGCTCCTCACTCACAGGATTCCACACTCACCATGCTCCTCATTCACAGGATTCCACACTCACTATGCCCCTCACTGACAGGATTCCACACTCACTATGCTCCGCACTCACAGGATTCCACACTCACTGTGCTCATCACTCACAGCAATACACACTCACTATGCTCCTCACTCACTGGATTCCACAATCACTATGCTCCTCACTCACAAAATTCCACACTCACTATGCTCTGCACCGACAGCATTCCACACTCACTATGCTCCGCACTCACAGGATTCCACACTCACTATGCTCCTCCCTCACATGATTCCACACTCACTATGCTCTGCACTCACAGTAATACACACTCACTGTGCTCCGCACTCACAGGATTCCAAACTCACTATGCTCCTCACTCACAGGATTCCACACTCACTACGCTCCGCACTCACAGGATTCCACACTCACTATGCTCCGCACTCACAGGATTCCACACTCACTATGCTCCTCACTCACAGGATTCCACACTCACTACGCTCCGCACTCACAGGATTCCACACTCACTATGCTCCTCACTCACAGGATTCCACACTCACTACGCTCCGCACTCACAGGATTCCACACTCACTACGCTCCGCACACACAGGATTCCACACTCACTATGCTCCGTACTCACAGGATTCCACACTCACTACCCTCCGCCCTCACAGGATTCCTCACTCACTATGGTCCATACTCACAGGATTCCACACTCATTCTGCTCCTAATTCACAGGATTCCACACTCACTATGACCCTCACTCACAAGATTCCACACTCACTATGCCCCTCAGTCACAGGATTCCACACTCACTACGCTCCGCACTCACAGGATTCCACACTCACTACGCTCCGTACACACAGGATTCCACACTGACTATTCTCCGTACTCACAGGATTCCACACTCACTACCCTCCGCCCTCACAGGATTCCACACTCACTATGCTCCGTACTCACAAGATTCCACACTCACTATGCTCCTCACTCACAGGATTCCACACTCACTACTCTCCGCACTGACAGGATTCCACACTCACTATGCTCCTCACTCACAGGATTCCACACTCACTATGCTCCTCACTCACAGGATTCCACACTCACTACGCTCCACACCCACAGGATTCCACACTCACTATGCTCCACACCCACAGGATTCCACACTCACTACGCTCCGCACTCACAGGATTCCACACTCACTACGCTCCGCACTCACAGGATTCCACACTCACTACGCTCCGCACTCACAGGATTCCACACTCACTATGCTCCACACCCACAGGATTCCACACTCACTATGCTCCTCACTCACAGGATTCCACACTCACTACCCTCCGCCCTCACAGGATTCCACACTCACTATGCTCCTAATTCACAGGATTCCACACTCACTATGCTCCTCACTCACAGGATTCCACACTCACTATGCTCCGTACTCAGAGGATTCCACACTCACTATGCTCCTCACTCACAGGATTCCACACTCACTACCCTCCGCCCTCACAGTATTCCACACTCACTATGCCCCTCACTCACAGGATTCCACACTCACTATGCTCTGCACTCACAGGTTTCCACATTCACTATGATCCTCACTCACAGGATTCCCCACTCACTATACTCCTCACTCACAGGATTCCACACTCACTCTTCCAGTCACTGTCAGGATTCCACACTCACTATGTTCCTCATTCACAGGATTCCACACTCACTATGCTCCGCACTTACAAAATTCCACACTCACAATGCCCCTCACTCAGAGGATTCCACAGTCACTGCGCTCCGCACTCACAGGATTCCACACTCACTATGCTCCTCACTCACAGGATTCCACAGTCACTGCGCTCCGCACTCACAGGATTCCACACTCACTATGCTCCTCACTCACAGGATTCCACACTCACTATGCTCTGCACTCACAGGATTCCACACTCACTATGCTCCTCCCTCACATGATTCCACACTCACTATGCTCCGCACTCACAGGAATACACACTCACTGTGGTCCGCACTCACAGGGTTCCACACTTACTATGCTCCTCACTCACAGGATTCCACACTCACTATACTCCTCACTCACAGGATTCCACACTCACTATGCTCCGCACTCACAGGATTCCACACTCACTATGCTCCTCACTCACAGGATTCCACACTCACTACCCTCCGCCCTCACAGTATTCCACACTCACTATGCCCCTCACTCACAGGATTCCACACTCACTATGCTCTGCACTCACAGGTTTCCACATTCACTATGATCCTCACTCACAGGATTCCCCACTCACTATACTCCTCACTCACAGGATTCCACACTCACTCTGCCAGTCACTGTCAGGATTCCACACTCACTATGTTCCGCACTCACAGGATTCCACACTCACTATGTTCCTCATTCACAGGATTCCACACTCACTATGCTCCGCACTTACAAAATTCCACACTCACAATGCCCCTCACTCAGAGGATTCCACAGTCACTGCGCTCCGCACTCACAGGATTCCACACTCACTATGCTCCTCACTCACAGGATTCCACAGTCACTGCGCTCCGCACTCACAGGATTCCACACTCACTATGCTCCTCCCTCACATGATTCCACACTCACTATGCTCCGCACTCACAGGAATACACACTCACTGTGGTCCGCACTCACAGGGTTCCACACTTACTATGCTCCTCACTCACAGGATTCCACACTCACTACGCTCCGCACTCACAGGATTCCACACTCACTATGCTCCTCACTCACTGGATTCCACACTCACTATGCTCCGTACTCAGAGGATTCCACACTCACTATGCTCCTCACTCACAGGATTCCACACTCACTACACTCCGCCCTCACAGGATTCCACACTCACTATGCCCCTCACTCACAGGATTCCACACTCACTATGCTCTGCACTCACAGGTTTCCACATTCACTATGATCCTCACTCACAGGATTCCCCACTCACTATACTCCTCACTCACAGGATTCCACACTCACTCTGCCATTCACTGTCAGGATTCCACACTCACTATGTTCCGCACTCACAGGATTCCACACTCACTATGCTCCTCCCTCACAGGATTCCTCACTCACTATGCTCCTCACTCACAGGATTCCACACTCACTATGCACCTCACTCACAGGATTCCACACTCACTACCCTCCGCCCTCACAGGATTCCACACTCACTATGCCCCTCACTCACAGGATTCCACACTCACTATGCTCTGCACTCACAGGTTTCCACATTCACTATGATCCTCACTCACAGGATTCCCCACTCACTATACTCCTCACTCACAGGATTCCACACTCTGCCAGTCACTGTCAGGATTCCACACTCACTATGCTCCTCACTCACAGGATTCCACACTCACTATGCTCCTCACTCACAGGATTCCACACTCACTATGCTCCGTACTCAGAGGATTACACACTCACTATGCTCCTCACTCACAGGATTCCACACTCACTACCCTCCGCCCTCACAGGATTCCACACTCACTATGCCCCTCACTCACAGGATTCCACACTCACTATGCTCTGCACTCACAGGTTTCCAAATTCACTATGATCCTCACTCACAGGATTCCCCACTCACTATACTCCTCACTCACAGGATTCCACACTCACTATGCTCCGCACTCACAGGATTCCACACTCACTATGTTCCTCATTCACAGGATTCCACACTCACAATGTTCCGCACTCACAGGATTCCACACTCACTATGTTCCTCATTCACAGGATTCCACACTCACTATGCTCCGCACTTACAAAATTCCACACTCACAATGCCCCTCACTCAGAGGATTACACACTCACTATGCTCCTCACTCACAGGATTCCACAGTCACTGCGCTCCGCACTCACAGGATTCCACACTCACTATGCTCCTCCCTCACATGATTCCACACTCACTATGCTCCGCACTCACAGGAATACACACTCACTGTGGTCCGCACTCACAGGGTTCCACACTTACTATGCTCCTCACTCACAGGATTCCACAGTCACTATGCTCCTCACTCACAGGATTCCACACTCACTACGCTCCGCACTCACAGGATTCCACACTCACTATGCTCCTCACTCACAGGATTCCACACTCACTATGCTCCGTACTCAGAGGATTCCACACTCACTATGCTCCTCACTCACAGGATTCCACACTCACTACCCTCCGCCCTCACAGGATTCCACACTCACTATGCTCCTCACTCACAGGATTCCACACTCACTACCCTCCGCCCTCACAGGATTCCACACTCACTATGCCCCTCACTCACAGGATTCCACACTCACTATGCTCTGCACTCACAGGTTTCCACACTCACTATGCTCCTCACTCACAGGATTCCACACTCACTATACTCCTCACTCACAGGATTCCACACTCACTCTGCCAGTCACTGTCAGGATTCCACACTCACTATGTTCCGCACTCACAGGATTCCACACTCACTATGCTCCTCCCTCACAGGATTCCTCACTCACTATGCTCCTCACTCACAGGATTCCACTCTGTCTATGCTCCTCACTCACAGGATTCCACACTCACTATGCTCCGTACTCAGAGGATTCCACACTCACAATGCTCCTCACTCACAGGATTCCACACTCACTACCCTCCGCCCTCACAGGATTCCACACTCACTATGCCCCTCACTCACAGGATTCCACACTCACTATGCTCTGCACTCACAGGTTTCCACATTCACTATGATCCTCACTCACAGGATTCCCCACTCACTATACTCCTCACTCACAGGATTCCACACTCACTCTGCCAGTCACTGTCAGGATTCCACACTCACTATGCTCTGCACTCACAGGTTTCCACATTCACTATGCTCCTCACTCACAGGATTCCACACTCACTATGCTCCTCACTCACAGGATTCCACACTCACTATGCTCCTCACTCACAGGATTCCACACTCACTATGCTCCGTACTCAGACGATTCCACACTCACTATGCTCCTCACTCACAGGATTCCACACTCACTACACTCCGCCCTCACAGGATTCCACACTCACTATGCCCCTCACTCACAGGATTCCACACTCACTATGCTCTGCACTCACAGGTTTCCACATTCACTATGATCCTCACTCACAGGATTCCCCACTCACTATGCCAGTCACTGTCAGGATTCCACACTCACAATGCCCCTCACTCACAGGATTCCACACTCACTATGTTCCTCACTCACAGGATTCCACACTCACTATGCTCCTCACTCACAGGATTCCACAGTCACTGCGCTCCGCACTCACAGGATTCCACACTCACTATGCTCCTCACTCACAGGATTCCACACTCACTACACTCCGCCCTCACAGGATTCCACACTCACTATGCTGCTCACTCACAAGATTCCACACACACTATGCCCCTCACTCACAGGATTCCACACTCACTATGTTCCTCACTCACAGGATTCCACACTCACTATGCCCCTCACTCACAGGATTCCACACTCAGTA
This sequence comes from Hypanus sabinus, assembly GCF_030144855.1. Lineage (NCBI taxonomy): Eukaryota > Metazoa > Chordata > Chondrichthyes > Myliobatiformes > Dasyatidae > Hypanus > Hypanus sabinus. The sequence continues at coordinate 197,065,837 of NC_082707.1, forward strand.
TGCTCCTCACTCACAGGATTCCACACTCACTATGCTCCTCACTCACAGGATTCCACAGTCACTGCGCTCCGCACTCACAGGATTCCACACTCACTATGCTCCGCACTCACAGGAATACACACTCACTGTGGTCCGCACTCACAGGGTTCCACACTTACTATGCTCCTCATTCACAGGATTCCACAGTCACTATGCTCCTCACTCACAGGATTCCACACTCACTATGCTCCTCACTCAGAGGATTCCACACTCACTATGCTCCTCACTCACAGGATTCCACACTCACTACGCTCCGCACTCACAGGATTCCACACTCACTATGCTCCTCACTCACAGGATTCCACACTCACTATGCTCCTCACTCACAGGATTCCACACTCACTATGCTCCGTACTCAGAGGATTCCACACTCACTATGCTCCTCACTCACAGGATTCCACACTCACTACCCTCCGCCCTCACAGGATTCCACACTCACTACGCTCCTCACTCACAGGATTCCACACTCACTCTGCCAGTCACTGTCAGGATTCCACACTCACTATGTTCCGCACTCACAGGATTCCACACTCACTAGGCTCCTCCCTCACAGGATTCCTCACTCACTATGCTCCTCACTCACAGGATTCCACACTCACTATGCTCCTCATTCACAGGATTCCACACTCACTATACTCTGCACCGACAGGATTCCACACTCACTATGCTCTTCACTCACAGGATTCCACACTCACTATGCTCTTCACTCACAGGATTCCACACTCACTATGCTCCTCATTCACAGGATTTCACATTCACTCTGCTCCTCACTCACAGGATTCCACATTCACTACGCTCCTCACACACAGGATTCCACACTCACAATGCTCCTCATTCACATGATTCCACACTCACTATGCTCCGCACTCACAGGATTCCACACTCACTACCGTCCTCATTCACAGGATTCCACACACACTATGCCCCTCACTCACAGGATTCCACACTCACTATTCTCTTCACTCACAGGATTCCACACTCACTATGCTCCTCACTCACAAAATTCCACACTCACTATGCTCCTCACTCACAGGCATACAGACTCACTATGCTCCTCACTCACAGGATTCCACACTCACTATGCTCCTCACCCACAGGAATACACACTTACTATGCTCCTTACTCACAGTATTCCACACTCACTATGCTCCTCATTCACAGGATTCCACACTCACTATGCTCCGCACTCACAGGATTCCAGACTCACTATGCTCCGCACTCACAGGATTCCACACACACAATTCTCTTCACTCAGGATTCCACACTCACTGTGCTCCTCACCCACAGAATTCCACACTCACTATGCTCCTCACTCACAGGATTCCACACTCCCTATGCTCCTCACTCACAGGATTCCACACTCACTATGCTCTTCACTCAGAGTTACGCACTCACTATGCTCCTCACTCACAGGACTACACACTCACTATGCTCCTCACTCACAGGAATACACACTCACTATGCTCCTCACTCACAGGATTCCACACTCACTATGCTCCGCACTCACAGGATTCCACACACACTATTCTCTTCACTCAGGATTCCACACTCACTATGCTCTTCACTCACAGGATTCCACACTCACTATGCTCTGCACTCACAGGATTCCACACTCACTATGCTCCGCACTCACAGGATTCCACACTCACTATGCTCCGCACTCACAGGATTCCACACTCTCTACCCTCCTCATTCACAGGATTCCACACTCACTATGCTCCGCACTCACAGGATTCCACACTCTCTACCCTCCTCATTCACAGGATTCCACACTCACTATGCCCCTCACTCACAGGATTCCACACTCACTATGCTCCTCACTCACAGGATTCCACTCTCACTATGCTCCTCACTCAAAAAATCCACACTCACTATGCTCCTCACTCACAGGCATACAGACTCACTATGCTCCTCACTCACAGGATTCCACACTCACTATGCTCCACACTCACAGGAATACACACTTACAACCTCCTCACTCACAGTATTCCACACTCACTATGCTCCTCATTCACAGGATTCCACACTCACTATGCCCTGCACTCACACGATTCCACACTCACTATGCTCCGCACTCACAGGAATACACACTCACTGTGCTCCGCACTCAAAGGATTCCACACACACAATTCTCTTCACTCAGGATTCCACACTCACTGAGCTCCTCACTCACAGAATTCCACACTCACTATGCTCCTCACTCACAGGATTCCACACTCCCTATGCTCCTCACTCACAGGATTCCACACTCACTATGCTCTTCACTCAGAGCTCCGCACTCACTATGCTCCTCACTCACAGGAATACACACTCACTATGCCCCTCACTCACAGGATTCCACACTCACTATGCTCCACATTCACAGGATTCCACACTCACTATGCTCCTCACTCACAGGGTTCCAAACTCACTATGCTCCTCACTCACAGGATTCCACACTCACTATGCTCCTCACTCACAGGATTCCACACTCACTATGCTCCGCACTGACAGAATTCCACACTCACTATGCTCCTCACTCACAGGATTCCACACTCACTATGCTCCTCACTCACAGGATTCCACACTCACTATGCTCCGCACTGACAGAATTCCACACTCACTATGCTCCTCACTCACAGGATTCCACACTCACTATGCTCCGCACTCACAGGATTCCACACTCACTATGCTCCTCATTCACAGGATTCCACACTCACTATGCCCCTCACTCACAGGATTCCACACTCACTATGCTCCTCACTCACAAGATTCCACTCTCACTATGCTCCTCACTCACAAAATTCCACACTCACTATGCTCCTCACTCACAGGCATACAGACTCACTATGCTCCTCACTCACAGAATTCCACACTCACTATGCTCCTCACTCACAGGAATACACACTTACAACCTCCTCACTCACAGTATTCCACACTCACTATGCTCCTCATTCACAGGATTCCACACTCACTACGCTCCGCACTCATAGGATTCCACACTCACTATGCTCCTCAATCACAGGATTCCACACTCCCTATGCTCCTCACTCAAAGGATTCCACACACACAATTCTCTTCACTCAGGATTCCACACTCACTGTGCTCCTCACTCACAGAATTCCACACTCACTATGCTCCTCACTCACAGGATTCCACACTCACTATGCTCCTCACTCACAGGATTCCACACTCACTATGCTCCTCACTCACAGGATTCCACACTCACTCTGCCCCTCACTGACAGGATTCCACACTCACTATGCTCCTCACTCAAAGGATTCCACACACACAATTCTCTTCACTCAGGATTCCACACTCACTGTGCTCCTCACTCACAGAATTCCACACTCACTATGCTCCTCACTCACAGGATTCCACACTCACTATGCTCCTCACTCACAGGATTCCACACTCACTATGCTCCGCAGTCACAGGACTCCACACACACAATTCTCTTCACTCAGGATTCCACACTCACTATGCCCCTCACTCTCAGGATTCCACACTCACTATACTCCTCACTCACAGGATTCCACACTCACTCTGCCCCTCACTGACAGGATTCCACACTCACTATGCTCCTCACTCACAGGATTCCACACTCACTATGCTCCTCACTCACAGGATTCCACACTCACTATGCTCCGCACTCACAGGATTCCACACACACTATTCTCTTCACTCAGGATTCCACACTCACTATGCTCTTCACTCACAGGATTCCACACTCACTATGCTCTGCACTCACAGGATTCCACATTCACTATGATCCTCACTCACAGGATTCCACACTCAGTATACTCCTCACTCACAGGATTCCACACTCACTATGCTCCGCACTCACAGGATTCCACACTCTCTACCCTCCTCATTCACAGGATTCCACACTCACTATGCTCCTCACTCACAGGATTCCACTCTCACTATGCTCCTCACTCACAAAATTCCACACTCACTATGCTCCTCACTCACAGGCATACAGACTCACTATGCTCCTCACTCACAGGATTCCACACTCACTATGCGCCACACTCACAGGAATACACACTTACAACCTCCTCACTCACGGTATTCCACACTCACTATGCTCCTCATTCACAGGATTCCACACTCACTATGCTCCGCACTCACAGGATTCCACACTCACTATGCTCCGCACTCACAGGAATACACACTCACTGTGCTCCGCACTCAAAGGATTCCACACACACAATTCTCTTCACTCAGGATTGAACACTCACTGAGCTCCTCACTCACGGAATTCTACACTCACTATGCTCCTCACTCACAGGATTCCACACTCCCTATGCTCCTCACTCACAGGATTCCACACTCACTATGCTCCGCACTCACAGGAATACACACTCACTGTGCTCCGCACTCACAGGACTCCACACACACGATTCTCTTCACTCAGGATTCCACACTCACTATGCCCCTCACTCTCAGGATTCCACATTCACTATGCTCTTCACTCACAGGATTCCACACTCACTATGCTCTGCACTCACAGGATTCCACATTCACTATGATCCTCACTCACAGGATTCCACACTCACTATACTCCTCACTCACAGGATTCCACACTCACTCTGCCCCTCACTGACAGGATTCCACACTCACTATGCTCTTCACTCACAGGTTTCCACATTCACTATGATCCTCACTCACAGGATTCCACACTCACTATGCTCCTCACTCACAGGATTCCACACTCACTATGCTCCTCACTCACAGGATTCCACACTCACTATGCTCCGCACTCACAGGATTCCACACTCACTCTGCCCCTCACTGACAGGATTCCACACTCACTATGCTCTTCACTCACAGGTTTCCACATTCACTATGATCCTCACTCACAGGATTCCACACTCACTATGCTCCTCACTCACAGGATTCCACACTCACTATGCTCCTCACTCACAGGATTCCACACACACTATGCTCTGCACTCACAGGATTCCACATTCACTATGATCCTCACTCACAGGATTCCACACACACTATTCTCTTCACTCAGGATTCCACACTCACTATGCTCTTCACTCACAGGATTCCACACTCACTATGCTCTGCACTCACAGGATTCCACATTCACTATGATCCTCACTCACAGGATTCCACACTCAGTATACTCCTCACTCACAGGATTCCACACTCACTATGCTCCGCACTCACAGGATTCCACACTCTCTACCCTCCTCATTCACAGGATTCCACACTCACTATGCTCCTCACTCACAGGATTCCACACTCACTATGCTCCTCACCCACAGGCATACAGACTCACTATGCTCCTCACTCACAGGATTCCACACTCACTATGCTCCACACTCACAGGAATACACACTTACAACCTCCTCACTCACGGTATTCCACACTCACTATGCTCCTCATTCACAGGATTCCACACTCACTATGCTCCGCACTGACAGGATTCCACACTCACTATGCTCCGCACTCACAGGAATACACACTCACTGTGCTCCGCACTCAAAGGATTCCACACACACAATTCTCTTCACTCAGGTGTCCACACTCACTGAGCTCCTCACTCACAGAATTCCACACTCACTATGCTCCTCGCTCACAGGATTCCACACTCCCTATGCTCCTCACTCACAGGATTCCACACTCACTATGCTCTTCACTCAGTGTTCCGCACTCACTATGCTCCTCACTCACAGGAATACACACTCACTATGCTCCGCAGTCACAGGATTCCACACACACAATTCTCTTCACTCAGGATTCCACACTCACTGTGCTCCTCACTCACAGAATTCCACACTCACTATGCTCCTCACTCACAGGATATCACACTCACTATGCTCCTAACTCACAGGATTCCACACTCTCTATGCTCCGCACTCACAGGATTCCACACACACAATTCTCTTCACTCAGGATTCCACACTCACTGTGCTCCTCACTCACAGAATTCCACACTCACTATGCTCCTCACTGACAGGATTCCACACTCTCTATGCTCCGCACTCACAGGATTCCACACACACTATTCTCTTCACTCAGGATTCCACACTCACTATGCTCTTCACTCACAGGATTCCACACTCACTATGCTCTGCACTCACAGGATTCCACACTCACTATACTCCTCACTCACAGGATTCCACACTCACTCTGCCCCTCACTGACAGGATTCCACACTCACCTTGCTCTGCACTCACAGGTTTCCACATTCACTATGATCCTCACTCACAGGATTCCACACTCACTATGCTCTGCACTCAAGGGTTTCCACATTCACTATGATCCTCACTCACAGGATTCCACACTCACTCTGCTCCTCACTCACAGGATTCCACACGCACTCTGCCCCTCACTGACAGGATTCCACACACACTCTGCCCCTCACTGGCAGGATTCCACACTCACTATGTTCCGCACTCACAGGATTCCACACTCACTATGCTCCTCACTCACAGGATTCCACGCTCACTATGCACAGCACCGACAGGATTCCACACTCACTATGCTCTTCATTCACAGGATTCCACACTCACTATGCTCTTCATTCACAGGATTCCACACTCACTATGCTCCTCACTCACAGGATTCCACACTCACTATGCTCCACATTCACAGGATTCCACACTCACTATGCTCCTCACTCACAGGATTCCACACTCACTATGCTCCACATTCACAGGATTCCACACTCACTATGTTCCACATTCACAGGATTCCACACTCACTATGCTCCTCACTCACAGGATTCCACACTCACTATGCTCCACATTCACAGGATTCCACACTCACTATGCACCTCACTCACAGGATTCCACACTCACTATGCTCCTCACCCACAGGATTCCACACTCACTATGCTCCGCACTCACAGGATTCCACACTCACTACCCTCCTCATTCACAGGATTCCACACTCACTATGCCCCTCACTCACAGGATTCCACACTCACTATGCTCCTCACTCAGAAGATTCCACTCTCACTATGCTCCTCACTCACAAAATTCCACACTGACTATGCTCCTCACTCACAGAATTCCACACTCACTATGCTCCTCACTCACAGGAATACACACTTACAACCTCCTCACTCACAGTATTCCACACTCACTATGCTCCTCATTCACAGGATTCCACACTCACTATGCTCCGCACTCACAGGATTCCACACTCACTATGCTCCGCACTCACAGGAATACACACTCACTGTGCTCCGCACTCAAAGGATTCCACACACACAATTCTCTTCACTCAGGATTGAACACTCACTGAGCTCCTCACTCACGGAATTCTACACTCACTATGCTCCTCACTCACAGGATTCCACACTCCCTATGCTCCTCACTCACAGGATTCCACACTCACTATGCTCCGCACTCACAGGAATACACACTCACTGTGCTCCGCACTCACAGGACTCCACACACACGATTCTCTTCACTCAGGATTCCACACTCACTATGCCCCTCACTCTCAGGATTCCACACTCACTATGCACCTCACTCACAGGATTCCACACTCACTATGCTCCTCACTCACAGGATTCCACACTCACTATGCTCTTCACTCACAGGATTCCACACTCACTATGCTCTGCACTCACAGGATTCCACATTCACTATGATCCTCACTCACAGGATTCCACACTCACTATACTCCTCACTCACAGGATTCCACACTCACTCTGCCCCTCACTGACAGGATTCCACACTCACTATGCTCTTCACTCACAGGTTTCCACATTCACTATGATCCTCACTCACAGGATTCCACACTCACTATGCTCCTCACTCACAGGATTCCACACTCACTATGCTCCTCACTCACAGGAATCCACACTCACTATGCTCCGCACTCACAGGATTCCACATTCACTATGATCCTCACTCACAGGATTCCACACTCACTATGCTCCTCACTCACAGGATTCCACTCTCACTATGCTCCTCACTCACAAAATTCCACACTCACTATGCTCCTCACTCACAGGCATACAGACTCACTATGCTCCTCACTCACAGGATTCCACACTCACTATGCTCCACACTCACAGGAATACACACTTACAACCTCCTCACTCACGGTATTCCACACTCACTATGCTCCTCATTCACAGGATTCCACACTCACTATGCTCCGCACTGACAGGATTCCACACTCACTATGCTCCGCACTCACAGGAATACACACTCACTGTGCTCCGCACTCAAAGGATTCCACACACACAATTCTCTTCACTCAGGAGTCCACACTCACTGAGCTCCTCACTCACAGAATTCCACACTCACTATGCTCCTCGCTCACAGGATTCCACACTCCCTATGCTCCTCACTCACAGGATTCCACACTCACTATGCTCTTCACTCAGTGTTCCGCACTCACTATGCTCCTCACTCACAGGAATACACACTCACTATGCTCCGCAGTCACAGGATTCCACACACACAATTCTCTTCACTCAGGATTCCACACTCACTGTGCTCCTCACTCACAGAATTCCACACTCACTATGCTCCTCACTCACAGGATATCACACTCACTATGCTCCTAACTCACAGGATTCCACACTCTCTATGCTCCGCACTCACAGGATTCCACACACACAATTCTCTTCACTCAGGATTCCACACTCACTGTGCTCCTCACTCACAGAATTCCACACTCACTATGCTCCTCACTCAAAGGATATCACACTCACTATGCTCCTAACTCACAGGATTCCACACTCTCTATGCTCCGCACTCACAGGATTCCACACACACTATTCTCTTCACTCAGGATTCCACACTCACTATGCTCTTCACTCACAGGATTCCACACTCACTATGCTCTGCACTCACAGGATTCCACACTCACTATACTCCTCACTCACAGGATTCCACACTCACTCTGCCCCTCACTGACAGGATTCCACACTCACCTTGCTCTGCACTCACAGGTTTCCACATTCACTATGATCCTCACTCACAGGATTCCACACTCACTATGCTCTGCACTCAAGGGTTTCCACATTCACTATGATCCTCACTCACAGGATTCCACACTCACTCTGCTCCTCACTCACAGGATTCCACACGCACTCTGCCCCTCACTGACAGGATTCCACACACACTCTGCCCCTCACTGGCAGGATTCCACACTCACTATGTTCCGCACTCACAGGATTCCACACTCACTATGCTCCTCACTCACAGGATTCCACACTCACTATGCTCCACATTCACAGGATTCCACACTCACTATGCTCTTCATTCACAGGATTCCACACTCACTATGCTCTTCATTCACAGGATTCCACACTCACTATGCTCCTCACTCACAGGATTCCACTCTCACTATGTTCCACATTCACAGGATTCCACACTCACTATGCTCCTCACTCACAGGATTCCACACTCACTATGCCCCTCAATAACAGGATTCCACACTCACTATGCTCCACATTCACAGGATTCCACACTCACTATGCACCTCACTCACAGGATTCCACACTCACTATGCTCCTCACCCACAGGATTCCACACTCACTATGCTCCGCACTCACAGGATTCCACACTCACTACCCTCCTCATTCACAGGATTCCACACTCACTATGCCCCTCACTCACAGGATTCCACACTCACTATGCTCCTCACTCAGAAGATTCCACACTCACTATGCTCCTCACTCACAGAATTCCACACTCACTATGCTCCTCACTCACAGGAATACACACTTACAACCTCCTCATTCACAGGATTCCACACTCACTATGCTCCGCACTCACAGGATTCCACACTCACTATGCTCCGCACTCACAGGAATACACACTCACTGTGCTCCGCACTCAAAGGATTCCACACACACAATTCTCTTCACTCAGGATTGAACACTCACTGAGCTCCTCACTCACGGAATTCTACACTCACTATGCTCCTCACTCACAGGATTCCACACTCCCTATGCTCCTCACTCACAGGATTCCACACTCACTATGCTCCGCACTCACAGGAATACACACTCACTGTGCTCCGCACTCACAGGACTCCACACACACGATTCTCTTCACTCAGGATTCCACACTCACTATGCCCCTCACTCTCAGGATTCCACATTCACTATGCTCTTCACTCACAGGATTCCACACTCACTATGCTCTGCACTCACAGGATTCCACATTCACTATGATCCTCACTCACAGGATTCCACACTCACTATACTCCTCACTCACAGGATTCCACACTCACTCTGCCCCTCACTGACAGGATTCCACACTCACTATGCTCTTCACTCACAGGTTTCCACATTCACTATGATCCTCACTCACAGGATTCCACACTCACTATGCTCCTCACTCACAGGATTCCACACTCACTATGCTCCTCACTCACAGGATTCCACACTCACTATGCTCCGCACTCACAGGATTCCACACACACTATGCTCTGCACTGACAGGATTCCACATTCACTATGCACCTCACTCACAGCATTCCACACTCAGTATACTCCTCACTCACAGGATTCCACACTCACTATGCTCCGCACTCACAGGATTCCACACTCTCTACCCTCCTCATTCACAGGATTCCACACTCACTATGCTCCTCACTCACAGGATTCCACTCTCACTATGCTCCTCACTCACAAAATTCCACACTCACTATGCTCCTCACTCACAGGCATACAGACTCACTATGCTCCTCACTCACAGGATTCCACACTCACTATGCTCCACACTCACAGGAATACACACTTACAACCTCCTCACTCACGGTATTCCACACTCACTATGCTCCTCATTCACAGGATTCCACACTCACTATGCTCCGCACTGACAGGATTCCACACTCACTATGCTCCGCACTCACAGGAATACACACTCACTGTGCTCCGCACTCAAAGGATTCCACACACACAATTCTCTTCACTCAGGAGTCCACACTCACTGAGCTCCTCACTCACAGAATTCCACACTCACTATGCTCCTCGCTCACAGGATTCCACACTCCCTATGCTCCTCACTCACAGGATTCCACACTCACTATGCTCTTCACTCAGTGTTCCGCACTCACTATGCTCCTCACTCACAGGAATACACACTCACTATGCTCCGCAGTCACAGGATTCCACACACACAATTCTCTTCACTCAGGATTCCACACTCACTGTGCTCCTCACTCACAGAATTCCACACTCACTATGCTCCTCACTCACAGGATATCACACTCACTATGCTCCTAACTCACAGGATTCCACACTCTCTATGCTCCGCACTCACAGGATTCCACACACACTATTCTCTTCACTCAGGATTCCACACTCACTATGCTCTGCACTCACAGGATTCCACACTCACTATACTCCTCACTCACAGGATTCCACACTCACTCTGCCCCTCACTGACAGGATTCCACACTCACCTTGCTCTGCACTCACAGGTTTCCACATTCACTATGATCCTCACTCACAGGATTCCACACTCACTATGCTCTGCACTCAAGGGTTTCCACATTCACTATGATCCTCACTCACAGGATTCCACACTCACTCTGCTCCTCACTCACAGGATTCCACACGCACTCTGCCCCTCACTGACAGGATTCCACACACACTCTGCCCCTCACTGGCAGGATTCCACACTCACTATGTTCCGCACTCACAGGATTCCACACTCACTATGCTCCTCACTCACAGGATTCCACACTCACTATGCTCTTCATTCACAGGATTCCACACTCACTATGCTCTTCATTCACAGGATTCCACACTCACTATGCTCCTCACTCACAGGATTCCACTCTCACTATGTTCCACATTCACAGGATTCCACACTCACTATGCTCCTCACTCACAGGATTCCACACTCACTATGCTCCACATTCACAGGATTCCACACTCACTATGTTCCACATTCACAGGATTCCACACTCACTATGCTCCTCACTCACAGGATTCCACACTCACTATGCTCCACATTCACAGGATTCCTCACTCACTATGCACCTCACTCACAGGATTCCACACTCACTATGCTCCTCACCCACAGGATTCCACACTCACTATGCTCCTCACCCACAGGATTCCACACTCACTATGCTCCGCACTCACAGGATTCCACACTCACTACCCTCCTCATTCACAGGATTCCACACTCACTATGCCCCTCACTCACAGGATTCCACACTCACTATGCTCCTCACTCAGAAGATTCCACTCTCACTATGCTCCCACTCAGAAGATTCCACTCTCACTATGCTCCTCACTCACAAAATTCCACACTGACTATGCTCCTCACTCACAGAATTCCACACTCACTATGCTCCTCACTCACAGGAATACACACTTACAACCTCCTCACTCACAGGATTCCACACTCACTATGCTCCTCATTCACAGGATTCCACACTCACTATGCTCCGCACTCACAGGATTCCACACTCACTATGCTCCGCACTCACAGGAATACACACTCACTGTGCTCCGCACTCAAAGGATTCCACACACACAATTCTCTTCACTCAGGATTGAACACTCACTGAGCTCCTCACTCTCAGGATTCCACATTCACTATGCTCTTCACTCACAGGATTCCACACTCACTATGCTCTGCACTCACAGGATTCCACATTCACTATGATCCTCACTCACAGGATTCCACACTCACTATACTCCTCACTCACAGGATTCCACACTCACTCTGCCCCTCACTGACAGGATTCCACACTCACTATGCTCTTCACTCACAGGTTTCCACATTCACTATGATCCTCACTCACAGGATTCCACACTCACTATGCTCCTCACTCACAGGATTCCACACTCACTATGCTCCTCACTCACAGGATTCCACACTCACTATGCTCCGCACTCACAGGATTCCACACACACTATGCTCTGCACTCACAGGATTCCACATTCACTATGATCCTCACTCACAGGATTCCACACACACTATTCTCTTCACTCAGGATTCCACACTCACTATGCTCTTCACTCACAGGATTCCACACTCACTATGCTCTGCACTCACAGGATTCCACATTCACTATGATCCTCACTCACAGGATTCCACACTCAGTATACTCCTCACTCACAGGATTCCACACTCACTATGCTCCGCACTCACAGGATTCCACACTCTCTACCCTCCTCATTCACAGGATTCCACACTCACTATGCTCCTCACTCACAGGATTCCACTCTCACTATGCTCCTCACTCACAAAATTCCACACTCACTATGCTCCTCACTCACAGGCATACAGACTCACTATGCTCCTCACTCACAGGATTCCACACTCACTATGCTCCACACTCACAGGAATACACACTTACAACCTCCTCACTCACGGTATTCCACACTCACTATGCTCCTCATTCACAGGATTCCACACTCACTATGCTCCGCACTGACAGGATTCCACACTCACTATGCTCCGCACTCACAGGAATACACACTCACTGTGCTCCGCACTCAAAGGATTCCACACACACAATTCTCTTCACTCAGGAGTCCACACTCACTGAGCTCCTCACTCACAGAATTCCACACTCACTATGCTCCTCGCTCACAGGATTCCACACTCCCTATGCTCCTCACTCACAGGATTCCACACTCACTATGCTCTTCACTCAGTGTTCCGCACTCACTATGCTCCTCACTCACAGGAATACACACTCACTATGCTCCGCAGTCACAGGATTCCACACACACAATTCTCTTCACTCAGGATTCCACACACACAATTCTCTTCACTCAGGATTCCACACTCACTGTGCTCCTCACTCACAGAATTCCACACTCACTATGCTCCTCACTCACAGTATATCACACTCACTATGCTCCTAACTCACAGGATTCCACACTCTCTATGCTCCGCACTCACAGGATTCCACACACACAATTCTCTTCACTCAGGATTCCACACTCACTGTGCTCCTCACTCACAGAATTCCACACTCACTATGCTCCTCACTCACAGGATTCCACACTCACTATGCTCTGCACTCACAGGATTCCACACTCACTATACTCCTCACTCACAGGATTCCACACTCACTCTGCCCCTCACTGACAGGATTCCACACTCACCTTGCTCTGCACTCACAGGTTTCCACATTCACTATGATCCTCACTCACAGGATTCCACACTCACTCTGCTCCTCACTGACAGGATTCCACACTCACCTTGCTCTGCACTCACAGGTTTCCACATTCACTATGATCCTCACTCACAGGATTCCACACTCACTCTGCTCCTCACTCACAGGATTCCACACTCACTCTGCCCCTCACTGACAGGATTCCACACTCACCTTGCTCTGCACTCACAGGTTTCCACATTCACTATGATCCTCACTCACAGGATTCCACACTCACTCTGCCCCTCACTGACAGGATTCCACACACACTCTGCCCCTCACTGGCAGGATTCCACACTCACTATGTTCCGCACTCACAGGATTCCACACTCACTATGCTCCTCACTCACAGGATTCCACTCTCACTATGCACAGCACCGACAGGATTCCACACTCACTATGCTCTTCATTCACAGGATTCCACACTCACTATGCTCTTCATTCACAGGATTCCACACTCACTATGCTCCTCACTCACAGGATTCCACTCTCACTATGTTCCACATTCACAGGATTCCACACTCACTATGCTCCTCACTCACAGGATTCCACACTCACTATGCTCCACATTCACAGGATTCCACACTCACTATGTTCCACATTCACAGGATTCCACACTCACTATGCTCCTCACTCACAGGATTCCACACTCACTATGCTCCACATTCACAGGATTCCACACTCACTATGCTCCTCACTCACAGGATTCCACACTCACTATGCTCCTCACCCACAGGATTCCACACTCACTATGCTCCGCACTCACAGGATTCCACACTCACTACCCTCCTCATTCACAGGATTCCACACTCACTATGCCCCTCACTCACAGGATTCCACACTCACTATGCTCCTCACTCAGAAGATTCCACTCTCACTATGCTCCTCACTCACAAAATTCCACACTGACTATGCTCCTCACTCACAGAATTCCACACTCACTATGCTCCTCACTCACAGGAATACACACTTACAACCTCCTCACTCACAGTATTCCACACTCACTATGCTCCTCATTCACAGGATTCCACACTCACTACGCTCCGCACTCACAGGATTCCACACTCACTATGCTCCGCACTCACAGGAATACACCCTCACTGTGCTCCGCACTCACAGGATTCCACACTCACTGTGCTCCTCACTCACAGAATTCCACACTCACTATGCTCCTCAATCACAGGATTCCACACTCCCTATGCTCCGCACTCACAGGATTCCACACACACAATTCTCTTCACACAGGATTCCACACTCACTGTGCTCCTCACTCACAGAATTCCACACTCACTATGCTCCGCACTCACAGGATTCCACACTCACTATGCTCCTCACTCACAGGATTCCACACTCACTATGCTCCTCACTCACAGGATTCCACACTCACTATGCTCCTAACTCACAGGATTCCACACTCACTATGCTCCGCACTCACAGGATTCCACACACACTATTCTCTTCACTCAGGATTCCACACTCACTATGCCCCTCACTCACAGGATTCCACACTCACTATGCTCCTAACTCACAGGATTCCACACTCACTATGCTCCGCACTCACAGGATTCCACACACACTATTCTCTTCACTCAGGATTCCACACTCACTATGCTCTTCACTCACAGGATTCCACACTCACTATGCTCTGCACTCACAGGATTCCACATTCACTATGATCCTCACTCACAGGATTCCACACTCACTATACTCCTCACTCACAGGATTCCACACTCACTCTGCCCCTCACTGACAGGATTCCACACTCACTATGCTCTGCACTCAAGGGTTTCCACATTCACCATGATCCTCACTCACAGGATTCCACACTCACTCTGCTCCTCACTCACAGGATTCCACACGCACTCTGCCCCTCACTGACAGGATTCCACACGCACTCTGCCCCTCACTGGCAGGATTCCACACTCACTATGTTCCGCACTCACAGGATTCCACACTCACTATGCTCCTCACTCACAGGATTCCACACTCACTATGCTCCTCCCTCACAGGATTCCACACTCACTATGCTCCTCACTCACAGGATTCCACACTCACTATGCTCCGCACTTACAAAATTCCACCCTCACAATGCCCTTCACTGACAGGATTCCACACTCACTATGCTCCGCACTTACAAAATTCCACCCTCACAATGCCCTTCACTGACAGGATTCCACACTCACTATGCTCCTCATTCACAGGATTACACACTCACTATGCTCCGCACTTACAAAATTCCACCCTCACAATGCCCCTCACTCACAGGATTCCACACTCACTATGCTCCTCATTCACAGGATTCCACACTCACTATGCTCCTCACTCACAGGATTCCACACTCACTATGCTCCTCACTCACAGGATTCCACTCTCACTACGTTTCGCACTCACAGGATTCCACACTCACTATACTCCTCACTCACAGGATTCCACTCTCACTATGCTCCGCACTCACAGGATTCCACACTCACTATACTCCGCACTCACAGGATTCCACACTCACTATGGTCCTCACTCACAGGATTCCACACTCACCATGCTCCTCACTCACAGGATTCCACACTCACTATGCTCTTCACTCACAGGATTCCACACTCACTATGCTCCGCACTCACAGGATTCCACACTCACTATACTCCGCACTCACAGGATTCCACACTCACTATGCTCCTAACTCACAGGATTCCACACTCACCATGCTCCTCACTCACAGGATTCCACACTCACTATGCTCCTCACTCACAGGATTCCACTCTCACTATGCTCCTCACTCACAGGAATACACACTCACTATGCTCCTCACTCACAGGAATACACACTCACTATGCTCCGCACTCACAGGATTCCACACACACAATTCTCTTCACTCAGGATTCCACACTCACTGTGCTCCTCACTCACAGAATTCCACACTCACTATGCTCCTCACACACAGGATTCCACACTCACTATGCTCCTAACTCACAGGATTCCACACTCACTATGCTCCGCACTCACAGGATTCCACACACACTATTCTCTTCACTCAGGATTCCACACTCACTATGCCCCTCACTCACAGGATTCCACACTCACTATGCTCTTCACTCACAGGATTCCACACTCACTATGCTCTGCACTCACAGGATTCCACATTCACTATGATCCTCACTCACAGGATTCCATACTCACTATACTCCTCACTCACAGGATTCCACACTCACTCTGCCCCTCACTGACAGGATTCCACACTCACTATGCTCTGCACTCACGGGTTTCCACATTCACCATGATCCTCACTCACAGGATTCCACACTCACTCTGCTCCTCACTCACAGGATTCCACACGCACTCTGCCCCTCACTGACAGGATTCCACACACACTCTGCCCCTCACTGGCAGGATTCCACACTCACTATGTTCCGCACTCACAGGATTCCACACTGACTACCCTCCGCACTCACAGGATTCCACACTCACTATGCTCCTCACTCACAGGATTCCACACTCACTATGCTCCGCACTTACAAAATTCCACCCTCACAATGCCCTTCACTGACAGGATTCCACTCTCACTATGCTCCTCATTCACAGGATTCCACACTCACTATGCTCCGCACTTACAAAATTCCACCCTCACAATGCCCCTCACTCACAGGATTCCACACTCACTATGCTCCTCACTCACAGGATTCCACACTCACTATGCTCCTCATTCACAGGATTCTACACTCACTATGCTCCTCATTCACAGGATTCCACACTCACGATGCTCCTCACTCACAGGATTCCACACTCACTATGCTCCTCACTCACAGGATTCCACTCTCACTACGCTCCGCACTCACAGGATTCCACACTCACTATACTCCTCACTCACAGGATTCCACTCTCACTATGCTCCGCACTCACAGGATTCCACACTCACTATGCTCCTCACTCACAGGATTCCACACTCACTATGCTCCTAACTCACAGGATTCCACACTCACTATGCTCCGCACTCACAGGATTCCACACACACTATTCTCTTCACTCAGGATTCCACACTCACTATGCTCCTAACTCACAGGATTCCATTCTCACTACGCTCCGCACTCACAGGATTCCACTCTCACTATACTCCTCACTCACAGGATTCCACACTCACTATGCTCTTCACTCACAGGATTCCACACTCACTATGCTCTGCACTCACAGGATTCCACATTCACTATGCCCCTCACTCACAGGATTCCACACTCACTATGCTCCACACTCACAGGATTCCACACTCACTATGCTCCTCACTCACAGGATTCCACACTCACTATGCTCCACTCTCACAGGATTCCACACACACTATGCTCCGCACTCACAAAATTCCACACTCACTATGCTCCGCACTCACAAAATTCCACACTCACTATGCTCCTCACTCACAGGATTCCACACTCACTATGCTCCTCACTCACAGGATTCCACACTCACCATGCTCCTCACTCACACGATTCCACACTCACTATGCTCCGCACTCACAGGATTCCACACTCACTATGCTCCTCACTCACACAATTCCACACTCACTATGCTCCGCACTGACAGGAATACACACTCACTATGCTGCGCACTCACAGGATTCCACACACACTATTCTCTTCACTCAGGATTCCACACGCACTATACTCCTCACTCACAGGATTCCTCACTCACTATGCTCCGCACTCACAGGATTGCACACTCACTATGCTCCTCACTCACAGAATTCCACACTCACTATGCCCCTCACTCACACGATTCCACACTCACTATGCTCCACACTCACAGGATTCCACACTCACTATGCTCCTCACTCACAGGATTCCACACTCACTACCCTCCTCTTTCACAGGGTTCCACACTCACTATGCCCCTCACTCACAGGATTCCACACTCACTACGCTCCGCACTCACAGGATTCCACACTCACTATGCTCCTCCCTCACATGATTCCACACTCACTATGCTCCGCACTCACAGGATTCCACACTCACTACCCTCCTCTTTCACAGGATTCCACACTCACTATGCTCCTCACTCACAGGATTCCACACTCACTACCCTCCTCTTTCACAGGATTCCACACTCACTATGCTCCTCACTCACAGGATTCCACTCTCACTATGCTCCTCACTCACAGGATTCCACACTCACTACCCGCCTCTTTCACAGGATTCCACACTCACTATGCTCCTCACTCAGAGGATTCCACACTCACTATGCTCCTCACTCACAGGATTCCACACTCACTATGCTCCTCACTCACAGGACTCCACACTCACTATGCCTCTCAATAACAGGATTCCACACTCACTATGCTCCTCACTCACAGGATTCCACACTCACTATGCTCTGCACCGACAGGATTCCACACTCACTATGCTCCGCACTCACAGACTTCCACACTCACTATGCCCCTCACTGACAGGATTCCACACTCACTATGCTCCTCACTCACAGGAATACACACTCACTATGTTCCGCACTCACAGGATTCCACACTCACTATGCTCCGCACTCACAGGAATACACACTCACTATGTTCCGCACTCACAGGATTCCACACTCACTATGCTCCTCACTCACAGGATTCCACACTCACTATGCTCTTCACTCAGGATTCCACACTCACTATGCTCCGCACTCACAGGAATCCACACTCACTATGCTCCTCACTCACAGAATTCCACACTGACTATGCTCCTCACTGACAGGATTCCACACTCACTATGCTCCTCACTCACAGGAATACACACTCACTATGTTCCGCACTCACAGGATTCCACACTCACTATGCTCCGCACTCACAGGAATACACACTCACTATGCTCCGCACTCACAGGATTGCACACTCACTATGCTCCTCACTCACAGAATTCCACACTCACTATGCCCCTCACTCACACGATTCCACACTCACTATGCTCCACACTCACAGGATTCCACACTCACTATGCTCCTCACTCACAGGATTCCACACTCACTATGCTCCTCCCTCACATGATTCCACACTCACTATGCTCCGCACTCACAGGATTCCACACTCACTACCCTCCTCTTTCACAGGATTTCACACTCACTATGCTCCTCACTCACAGGATTCCACACTCACTACCCTCCTCTTTCACAGGATTCCACATTCACTATGCTCCTCACTCACAGGATTCCACTCTCACTATGCTCCTCACTCACAGGATTCCACACTCACTACCCCCCTCTTTCACAGGATTCCACACTCACTATGCTCCTCACTCAGAGGATTCCACACTCACTATGCTCCTCACTCACAGGACTCCACACTCACTATTCCTCTCAATAACAGGATTCCACACTCACTATGCTCCTCAGTCACAGGATTCCACACTCACTATGCTCCTCACTCACAGGATTCCACACTCACTATGCTCTGCACCGACAGGATTCCACACTCACTATGCTCTTCATTCACAGGATTCCACACTCACTATGCTCCGCACTCACAGACTTCCACACTCACTATGCCCCTCACTGACAGGATTCCACACTCACTATGCTCCTCACTCACAGGAATACACACTCACTATGTTCCGCACTCACAGGATTCCACACTCACTATGCTCCGCACTCACAGGAATACACAGTCACTATGTTCCGCACTCACAGGATTCCACACTCACTATGTTCCGCACTCACAGGATTCCACACTCACTATGCTCCTCACTCACAGGATTCCACACTCACTATGCTCTTCACTCAGGATTCCACACTCACTATGCTCCGCACTCACAGGAATCCACACTCACTATGCTCCTCACTCACAGAATTCCACACTGACTATGCTCCTCACTGACAGGATTCCACACTCACTATGCTCCTCACTCACAGGAATACACACTCACTATGTTCCGCACTCACAGGATTCCACACTCACTATGCTCCGCACTCACAGGAATACACACTCACTATGTTCCGCACTCACAGGATTCCACACTCACTATGCTCCGAACTCACAAAATTCCACACTCACTATGCTCTGCTCTCACAGGATTCCACATTCACTATGCTCCGCACTCACAGGATTCCACACTCACTATGCTCCTCACTCACAGGATTCCACACTCACTATGCTCCTCACTCACAGGATTCCACACTCACTATGCTCCTCACTCACACGATTCCACACTCACTATGCTCCACACTCACGGGATTCCACACACACTATGCACGGCACTCACAAAATTCCACACTCACTATGCTCCGCACTCACAAAATTCCACACTCACTATGCTCCTCACTCACAGGATTCCACACTCACTATGCTCCTCACTCACAGGATTCCTCACTCACTATGCTCCTCACTCACACGATTCCACACTCACTATGCTCCACACTCACAGGATTCCACACAAACTATGCTCCTCACTCACACAATTCCACACTCACTATGCTCCGCACTCACAGCAATACACACACACTATGCTGCGCACTCACAGGATTCCACACACACTATTCTCTTCACTCAGGATTCCACACGCACTATGCTCCTCACTCACAGGATTCCTCACTCACTATGCTCCGCACTCACAGGATTCCACACTCACTATGCTCCTCACTCACAGAATTCCACACTCCCTATGCTCCTCACTCACAGGATTGCACACTCACTATGCTCCTCACTCACAGGATTCCACACTCACTATGCTCCACACTCACAGGATTCCACACTCACTATGCTCCGCACTCACAGCAATACACACTCCCTATGCTCCTCACTCACAGGATTGCACACTCACTATGCTCCTCACTCACACAATTCCACACTCACTATGCTCCGCAATCACAGGACTCCACACTCTCTATGCTCCTCACTCACAGGATTCCACACTCACTATGCCCCTCACTCACAGGATTCCACACTCACTATGCTCCGCAATCACAGGATTCCACACTCACTATGCTCCTCACTCACAGGATTCCACACTCACTATGGTCCGCACTCACAGGATTCTGTACTCACTATGCTCCTCACTCACAGGATTCCACACTCACTATGCTCCTCACTCACAGAATTCCACACTCACTATGCTCCTCACTCACAAAATTCCACACTCACTATGCTCCTCACTCACAGGATTCCACACTTACTATGCCCCACACTCACAGGATTCCACACTCACTATGCTCCGCAATCACTGGATTCCACAATCACAGGATTCCACACTCACTATGCCCCCCACTCACAGGATTCCACACTCACTATGCTCCGCACTCACAGGATTCCGTACTCACTATGCTCCTCACTCACAGGATTCCACACTCACTATGCTCTTCACTCAGGATTCCAAACTCACTATGCTCCGCACTCACAGGATTCCACACTCACTATGCTCCCCTCTCACAGGATTCCACACTTACTATGCTCCTTACTGACAGGATTCCACACTCACTATGCTCCTTACTCACAGGATTCCACACTCACTATGCTCTGCACCGACAGGATTCCACACTCACTATGCTCTTCATTCACAGGATTCCACACTCACTATGCTCCGCACTCACAGACTTCCACACTCACTATGCCCCTCACTGACAGGATTCCACACTCACTATGCTCCTCACTCACAGGAATACACACTCACTATGTTCCGCACTCACAGGATTCCACACTCACTATGCTCCGCACTCACAGGAATACACACTCACTATGTTCCGCACTCACAGGATTCCACACTCACTATGCTCCTCACTCACAGGATTCCACACTCACTATGCTCTTCACTCAGGATTCCACACTCACTATGCTCCGCACTCACAGGAATCCACACTCACTATGCTCCTCACTCACAGAATTCCACACTGACTATGCTCCTCACTGACAGGATTCCACACTCAGTATGCTCCTCACTCACAGGAATACACACTCACTATGTTCCGCACTCACAGGATTCCACACTCACTATGCTCCGCACTCACAGGAATACACACTCACTATGCTCCGCACTCACAGGATTGCACACTCACTATGCTCCTCACTCACAGAATTCCACACTCACTATGCCCCTCACTCACACGATTCCACACTCACTATGCTCCACACTCACAGGATTCCACACTCACTATGCTCCTCACTCACAGGATTCCACACTCACTATGCTCCTCCCTCACATGATTCCACACTCACTATGCTCCGCACTCACAGGATTCCACACTCACTACCCTCCTCTTTCACAGGATTCCACACTCACTATGCTCCTCACTCACAGGATTCCACACTCACTACCCTCCTCTTTCACAGGATTCCACACTCACTATGCTCCTCACTCACAGGATTCCACTCTCACTATGCTCCTCACTCACAGGATTCCACACTCACTACCCCCCTCTTTCACAGGATTCCACACTCACTATGCTCCTCACTCAGAGGATTCCACACTCACTATGCTCCTCACTCACAGGGCTCCACACTCACTATGCCTCTCAATAACAGGATTCCACACTCACTATGCTCCTCACTCACAGGATTCCACACTCACTATGCTCCGCACTCACAGACTTCCACACTCACTATGCCCCTCACTGACAGGATTCCACACTCACTATGCTCCTCACTCACAGGAATACACACTCACTATGTTCCGCACTCACAGGATTCCACACTCACTATGCTCCGCACTCACAGGAATACACAGTCACTATGTTCCGCACTCACAGGATTCCACACTCACTATGTTCCGCACTCACAGGATTCCACACTCACTATGCTCCTCACTCACAGGATTCCACACTCACTATGCTCTTCACTCAGGATTCCACACTCACTATGCTCCGCACTCACAGGAATCCACACTCACTATGCTCCTCACTCACAGGATTCCACACTCACTATGCTCCACACTCACGGGATTCCACACACACTATGCACGGCACTCACAAAATTCCACACTCACTATGCTCCGCACTCACAAAATTCCACACTCACTATGCTCCTCACTCACAGGATTCCACACTCACTATGCTCCTCACTCACAGGATTCCACACTCACTATGCTCCTCACTCACACGATTCCACACTCACTATGCTCCACACTCACAGGATTCCACACTCACTATGCTCCTCACTCACACAATTCCACACTCACTATGCTCCGCACTCACAGCAATACACACACACTATGCTGCGCACTCACAGGATTCCACACACACTATTCTCTTCACTCAGGATTCCACACGCACTATGCTCCTCACTCACAGGATTCCTCACTCACTATGCTCCGCACTCACAGGATTCCACACTCACTATGCTCCTCACTCACAGAATTCCACACTCCCTATGCTCCTCACTCACAGGATTGCACACTCACTATGCTCCTCACTCACAGGATTCCACACTCACTATGCTCCACACTCACAGGATTCCACACTCACTATGCTCCACACTCACAGGATTCTACACTCACTATGCTGCTCACTCACACAATTCCACACTCACTATGCTCCGCACTCACAGCAATACACACTCACTATGCTGCGCACTCACAGGATTCCACACACACTATTCTCTTCACTCAGGATTCAACACTCACTATGCTCCACACTCACAGGATTCCTCACTCACTATGCTCCGCACTCACAGGATTCCACACTCACTATGCTCCTCACTCACAGAATTCCACACTCCCTATGCTCCTCACTCACAGGATTGCACACTCACTATGCTCCTTACTCACAGGATTCCACACTCACTATGCTCCTCACTCACAGACTTCCACACTCCCTATGCTCCGCAATCACAGGACTCCACACTCTCTATGCTCCTCACTCACAGGATTCCACACTCACTATGCCCCTCACTCACAGGATTCCACACTCACTATGCTCCGCAATCACAGGATTCCACACTCACTATGCTCCTCACTGACAGGATTCCACACTCACTATGGTCCGCACTCACAGGATTCCGTACTCACTATGCTCCTCACTCACAGGATTCCACACTCACTATGCTCCTCACTCACAGGATTCCACACTCACTATGCTCCTCACTCACAGGATTCCGTACTCACTATGCTCCTCACTCACAGGATTCCACACTCACTATGCTCCTCACTCACAGGGTTCGACACTCACTATGCTCCTCACTCACAGAATTCCACATTCCCTATGCTCCGCAATCACAGGATTCCACACTCACTATGCTCCTCACTCACAAAATTCCACACTCACTATGCTCCTCACTCACAGGATTCCACACTCACTATGCCCCTCACTCACAGGATTCCACACTCACTATGCTCCGCAATCACTGGATTCCACAATCACAGGATTCCACACTCACTATGCTCCGCACTCACAGGATTCCGTACTCACTATGCTCCTCACTCACAGGATTCCACACTCACTATGCTCCGCACTCACAGGTTTCCACACTCACTATGCTCTTCACTCAGGATTCCAAACTCACTATGCTCCGCACTCACAGGATTCCACACTCACTATGCTCCCCTCTCACAGGATTCCACACTCACTATGCTCCTTACTGACAGGATTCCACACTCACTATGCTCCTTACTCACAGGATTCCACACTCACTATGCTCCTCACTGACAGGATTCCACACTCACTATGCTCCGCACTCACAAAATTCCACACTCATTATGCTCCTCACTCACAGGTTTCCACACTGACTATGCTCGTCACTCACAGGAATACACACTCACTATGCTCCTTACTCACAGGATTCCACACTCACTATGCTCCTCACTGACAGGATTCCACACTCACTATGCTCCGCACTCACAAAATTCCACACTCATTATGCTCCTCACTCACAGTATTCCAGACTCACTATGCTCCGCAATCACAGGATTCCACACTCACCATGCTCCTCACTCACAGGATTCCACACTCACTATGCTCCTCACTCACAGGATTCCACTCTCACTACGCTCCGCACTCACAGCATTCCACACTCACTATGCTCCTCACTCACAAAATTCCACACTCACTATGCTCCACTCTCACAGGATTCCACACACACTATGCTCCGCACTCACAAAATTCCACACTCACTATGCTCCGCACTCACAAAATTCCACACTCACTATGCTCCTCACTCACAGGATTCCACACTCACTATGCTCCTCACTCACAGGATTCCACACTCACCATGCTCCTCACTCACACGATTCCACACTCACTATGCTCCGCACTCACAGGATTCCACACTCACTATGCTCCTCACTCACACAATTCCACACTCACTATGCTCCGCACTCACAGGAATACACACTCACTATGCTGCGCACTCACAGGATTCCACACACACTATTCTCTTCACTCAGGATTCCACACGCACTATGCTCCTCACTCACAGGATTCCTCACTCACTATGCTCCGCACTCACAGGATTCCACACTCACTATGCTCCTCACTCACAGAATTCCGCACTCACTATGCCCCTCACTCACACGATTCCACACTCACTATGCTCCACACTCACAGGATTCCACACTCACTATGCTCCTCACTCACAGGATTGCACACTCACTATGCCCCTCACTCACAGGATTCCACACTCACTATGCTCCTCCCTCACATGATTCCACACTCACTATGCTCCGCACTCACAGGATTCCACACTCACTACCCTCCTCTTTCACAGGATTCCACACTCACTATGCTCCTCACTCACTGGATTCCACACTCACTACGCTCCGCAATCACAGGATTCCACTCTCACTATGCTCCTCCCTCACAGGATTCCACACTCACTACCCTCCTCTTTCACAGGATTCCACACTCACTATGCTCCTCACTCACAGGATTCCACACTCACTACCCTCCTCTTTCACAGGATTCCACACTCACTATGCTCCTCCCTCACATGATTCCACACTCACTATGCTCCGCACTCACAGGATTCCACACTCACTACCCTCCTCTTTCACAGGATTCCACACTCACTATGCTCCTCACTCACAGGATTCCACACTCACTACCCTCCTCTTTCACAGGATTCCACACTCACTATGCTCCTCACTCACAGGATTCCACTCTCACTATGCTCCTCACTCACAGGATTCCACACTCACTACCCCCCTCTTTCACAGGATTCCACACTCACTATGCTCCTCACTCAGAGGATTCCACACTCACTATGCTCCTCACTCACAGGACTCCACACTCACTATGCCTCTCAATAACAGGATTCCACACTCACTATACTCCTCACTCACAGGATTCCACACTCACTATGCTCTGCACCGACAGGATTCCACACTCACTATGCTCTTCATTCACAGGATTCCACACTCACTATGCTCCGCACTCTCAGACTTCCACACTCACTATGCCCCTCACTGACAGGATTCCACACTCACTATGCTCCTCACTCACAGGAATACACACTCACTATGTTCCGCACTCACAGGATTCCACACTCACTATGCTCCGCACTCACAGGAATACACACTCACTATGTTCCGCACTCACAGGATTCCACACTCACTATGCTCCTCACTCACAGGATTCCACACTCACTATGCTCTTCACTCAGGATTCCACACTCACTATGCTCCGCACTCACAGGAATCCACACTCACTATGCTCCTCACTCACAGAATTCCACACTGACTATGCTCCTCACTGACAGGATTCCACACTC
This sequence comes from Hypanus sabinus, assembly GCF_030144855.1. NCBI lineage: Eukaryota > Metazoa > Chordata > Chondrichthyes > Myliobatiformes > Dasyatidae > Hypanus > Hypanus sabinus. The sequence goes on from NC_082707.1 coordinate 197,093,614, forward strand.
ACTATGCTCCTCACTCACAGGAATACACACTCACTATGTTCCGCACTCACAGGATTCCACACTCACTATGCTCCGCACTCACAGGAATACACACTCACTATGTTCCGCACACACAGGATTCCACACTCACTATGCTCCGAACTCACAAAATTCCACACTCACTATGCTCTGCTCTCACAGGATTCCACATTCACTATGCTCCGCACTCACAGGATTCCACACTCACTATGCCCCTCACTCACAGGATTCCACACTCACTATACTCCACACTCACAGGATTCCACACTCACTATGCTCCTCACTCACAGGATTCCACACTCACTATGCTCCACACTCACAGGATTCCACACACACTATGCACGGCACTCACAAAATTCCACACTCACTATGCTCCGCACTCACAAAATTCCACACTCACTATGCTCCTCACTCACAGGATTCCACACTCACTATGCTCCTCACTCACAGGATTCCACACTCACTATGCTCCTCACTCACACGATTCCACACTCACTATGCTCCACACTCACAGGATTCCACACTCACTATGCTCCTCACTCACACAATTCCACACTCACTATGCTCCGCACTCACAGCAATACACACTCACTATGCTGCGCACTCACAGGATTCCACACACACTATTCTCTTCACTCAGGATTCCACACGCACTATGCTCCTCACTCACAGGATTCCTCACTCACTATGCTCCGCACTCACAGGATTCCACACTCACTATGCTCCTCACTCACAGAATTCCACACTCCCTATGCTCCTCACTCACAGGATTGCACACTCACTATGCTCCTCACTCACAGGATTCCACACTCACTATGCTCCACACTCACAGGATTCCACACTCACTATGCTGCTCACTCACACAATTCCACACTCACTATGCTCCGCACTCACAGCAATACACACTCACTATGCTGCGCACTCACAGGATTCCACACACACTATTCTCTTCATTCAGGATTCCACACGCACTATGCTCCACACTCACAGGATTCCTCACTCACTATGCTCCTTACTCACAGGATTCCACACTCACTATGCTCCTCACTCACAGACTTCCACACTCCCTATGCTCCTCACTCACAGGATTGCACACTCACTATGCTCCTCACTCACAGGATTCCACACTCACTATGCTCCTCACTCACAGGATTGCACACTCCCTATGCTCCGCAATCACAGGATTCCACACTCACTATGCTCTTCACTCACAAAATTCCACACTCACTATGCTCCTCACTCACAGGATTCCACACTCACTATGCCCCTCACTCACAGGATTTCACACTCACTATGCTCCGCAATCACAGGATTCCACACTCACAAGATTCCACACTCACTATGCCCCCCACTCACAGGATTCCACACTCACTATGCTCCGCAATCACAGGATTCCACACTCACAGGATTCCACAGTCACTATGCCCCCCACTCACAGGATTCCACACTCACTATGCTCCTCACTCACAGGATTCCATATTCACTACGCTCCTCACTCACAGGATTCGACACTCACTATGCTCCTCACTCACAGAATTCCACACTCCCTATGCTCCGCAATCACAGGATTCCACACTCACTATGCTCCTCACTCACAAAATTCCACACTCACTATGCTCCTCACTCACAGGATTCCACACTCACTATGCCCCTCACTCACAGGATTCCACACTCACTATGCTCCGCAATCACAGGATTCCACACTCACAGGATTCCACACTCACTATGCCCCCCACTCACAGGATTCCACACTCACTATGCTCCGCACTCACAGGATTCCGTACTCACTATGCTCCTCACTCACAGGATTCCACACCCACTATGCTCCGCACTCACAGGTTTCCACACTCACTATGCTCTTCACTCAGGATTCCAAACTCACTATGCTCCGCACTCACAGGATTTCACACTCACTATGCTCCGCAATCACAGGATTCCACACTCACAAGATTCCACACTCACTATGCCCCCCACTCACAGGATTCCACACTCACTATGCTCCGCAATCACAGGATTCCACACTCACAGGATTCCACAGTCACTATGCCCCCCACTCACAGGATTCCACACTCACTATGCTCCTCACTCTCAGGATTCCACACTCACTATGCTCCTCACTCACAGGATTCGACACTCACTATGCTCCTCACTCACAGAATTCCACACTCCCTATGCTCCGCAATCACAGGATTCCACACTCACTATGCTCCTCACTCACAAAATTCCACACTCACTATGCTCCTCACTCACAGGATTCCACACTCACTATGCCCCTCACTCACAGGATTCCACACTCACTATGCTCCGCAATCACAGGATTCCACACTCACAGGATTCCACACTCACTATGCCCCCCACTCACAGGATTCCACACTCACTATGCTCCGCACTCACAGGATTCCGTACTCACTATGCTCCTCACTCACAGGATTCCACACCCACTATGCTCCGCACTCACAGGTTTCCACACTCACTATGCTCCCCTCTCACAGGATTCCACACTCACCATGCTCCTTACTCACAGGATTCCACACTCACTATGCTCCTCACTCACAGGATTCCTCACGCCCTCTGCCCCTCACTCACAGGATTCCACACTCACTATGCTCCTCACTCACAGTATTCCAGACTCACTATGCTCCTCACTCACAGGATTCCACACTCACTATGCTCCTCACTCACAGGATTCCACACTCACTATGCTCCTCACTCACAGCATTCCACACTCACTATGCTCCGCACTCACAGGATTCCACACTCACTATACTCCTCACTCACAGGATTCCACACTCACTATGCTCCTCACTCACAGGATTCCACACTCACTATGCACCTCACTCACAGGATTCCACACTCACTATGCTCCTCACTCACAGGATTCCACACTCACTATGCTCCTCACTCACAGGATTCCACACTCGCTATGCTCCTCACTCACAGGATTCCACACTCACTATGCTCCTCACTCACAGCATTCCACACTCACTATGCTCCGCACTCACAGGATTCCACACTCACTATACTCCTCACTCACAGGATTCCACACTCACTATGCTCCTCACTCACAGGATTCCACACTCACTATGCTCCTCACTCACAGGATTCCACACTCACTATGCTCCTCACTCACAGCATTCCACACTCACTATGCTCCGCACTCACAGGATTCCACACTCACTATACTCCTCACTCACAGGATTCCACACTCACTATGCTCCTCACTCACAGGATTCCACACTCACTATGCCCCTCACTCACAGGATTCCACACTCACTATGCTCCGCAATCACTGGATTCCACAATCACAGGATTCCACACTCACTATGCTCCGCACTCACAGGATTCCGTACTCACTATGCTCCTCACTCACAGGATTCCACACTCACTATGCTCCGCACTCACAGGTTTCCACACTCACTATGCTCTTCACTCAGGATTCCAAACTCACTATGCTCCGCACTCACAGGATTCCACACTCACTATGCTCCCCTCTCACAGGATTCCACACTCACTATGCTCCTTACTGACAGGATTCCACACTCACTATGCTCCTTACTCACAGGATTCCACACTCACTATGCTCCTCACTGACAGGATTCCACACTCACTATGCTCCGCACTCACAAAATTCCACACTCATTATGCTCCTCACTCACAGGTTTCCACACTGACTATGCTCGTCACTCACAGGAATACACACTCACTATGCTCCTTACTCACAGGATTCCACACTCACTATGCTCCTCACTGACAGGATTCCACACTCACTATGCTCCGCACTCACAAAATTCCACACTCATTATGCTCCTCACTCACAGTATTCCAGACTCACTATGCTCCGCAATCACAGGATTCCACACTCACCATGCTCCTCACTCACAGGATTCCACACTCACTATGCTCCTCACTCACAGGATTCCACTCTCACTACGCTCCGCACTCACAGCATTCCACACTCACTATGCTCCTCACTCACAAAATTCCACACTCACTATGCTCCACTCTCACAGGATTCCACACACACTATGCTCCGCACTCACAAAATTCCACACTCACTATGCTCCGCACTCACAAAATTCCACACTCACTATGCTCCTCACTCACAGGATTCCACACTCACTATGCTCCTCACTCACAGGATTCCACACTCACCATGCTCCTCACTCACACGATTCCACACTCACTATGCTCCGCACTCACAGGATTCCACACTCACTATGCTCCTCACTCACACAATTCCACACTCACTATGCTCCGCACTCACAGGAATACACACTCACTATGCTGCGCACTCACAGGATTCCACACACACTATTCTCTTCACTCAGGATTCCACACGCACTATGCTCCTCACTCACAGGATTCCTCACTCACTATGCTCCGCACTCACAGGATTCCACACTCACTATGCTCCTCACTCACAGAATTCCGCACTCACTATGCCCCTCACTCACACGATTCCACACTCACTATGCTCCACACTCACAGGATTCCACACTCACTATGCTCCTCACTCACAGGATTGCACACTCACTATGCCCCTCACTCACAGGATTCCACACTCACTATGCTCCTCCCTCACATGATTCCACACTCACTATGCTCCGCACTCACAGGATTCCACACTCACTACCCTCCTCTTTCACAGGATTCCACACTCACTATGCTCCTCACTCACTGGATTCCACACTCACTACGCTCCGCAATCACAGGATTCCACTCTCACTATGCTCCTCCCTCACAGGATTCCACACTCACTACCCTCCTCTTTCACAGGATTCCACACTCACTATGCTCCTCACTCACAGGATTCCACACTCACTACCCTCCTCTTTCACAGGATTCCACACTCACTATGCTCCTCCCTCACATGATTCCACACTCACTATGCTCCGCACTCACAGGATTCCACACTCACTACCCTCCTCTTTCACAGGATTCCACACTCACTATGCTCCTCACTCACAGGATTCCACACTCACTACCCTCCTCTTTCACAGGATTCCACACTCACTATGCTCCTCACTCACAGGATTCCACTCTCACTATGCTCCTCACTCACAGGATTCCACACTCACTACCCCCCTCTTTCACAGGATTCCACACTCACTATGCTCCTCACTCAGAGGATTCCACACTCACTATGCTCCTCACTCACAGGACTCCACACTCACTATGCCTCTCAATAACAGGATTCCACACTCACTATACTCCTCACTCACAGGATTCCACACTCACTATGCTCTGCACCGACAGGATTCCACACTCACTATGCTCTTCATTCACAGGATTCCACACTCACTATGCTCCGCACTCTCAGACTTCCACACTCACTATGCCCCTCACTGACAGGATTCCACACTCACTATGCTCCTCACTCACAGGAATACACACTCACTATGTTCCGCACTCACAGGATTCCACACTCACTATGCTCCGCACTCACAGGAATACACACTCACTATGTTCCGCACTCACAGGATTCCACACTCACTATGCTCCTCACTCACAGGATTCCACACTCACTATGCTCTTCACTCAGGATTCCACACTCACTATGCTCCGCACTCACAGGAATCCACACTCACTATGCTCCTCACTCACAGAATTCCACACTGACTATGCTCCTCACTGACAGGATTCCACACTCACTATGCTCCTCACTCACAGGAATACACACTCACTATGTTCCGCACTCACAGGATTCCACACTCACTATGCTCCGCACTCACAGGAATACACACTCACTATGTTCCGCACACACAGGATTCCACACTCACTATGCTCCGAACTCACAAAATTCCACACTCACTATGCTCTGCTCTCACAGGATTCCACATTCACTATGCTCCGCACTCACAGGATTCCACACTCACTATGCCCCTCACTCACAGGATTCCACACTCACTATACTCCACACTCACAGGATTCCACACTCACTATGCTCCTCACTCACAGGATTCCACACTCACTATGCTCCACACTCACAGGATTCCACACACACTATGCACGGCACTCACAAAATTCCACACTCACTATGCTCCGCACTCACAAAATTCCACACTCACTATGCTCCTCACTCACAGGATTCCACACTCACTATGCTCCTCACTCACAGGATTCCACACTCACTATGCTCCTCACTCACACGATTCCACACTCACTATGCTCCACACTCACAGGATTCCACACTCACTATGCTCCTCACTCACACAATTCCACACTCACTATGCTCCGCACTCACAGCAATACACACTCACTATGCTGCGCACTCACAGGATTCCACACACACTATTCTCTTCACTCAGGATTCCACACGCACTATGCTCCTCACTCACAGGATTCCTCACTCACTATGCTCCGCACTCACAGGATTCCACACTCACTATGCTCCTCACTCACAGAATTCCACACTCCCTATGCTCCTCACTCACAGGATTGCACACTCACTATGCTCCTCACTCACAGGATTCCACACTCACTATGCTCCACACTCACAGGATTCCACACTCACTATGCTGCTCACTCACACAATTCCACACTCACTATGCTCCGCACTCACAGCAATACACACTCACTATGCTGCGCACTCACAGGATTCCACACACACTATTCTCTTCATTCAGGATTCCACACGCGCTATGCTCCACACTCACAGGATTCCTCACTCACTATGCTCCTTACTCACAGGATTCCACACTCACTATGCTCCTCACTCACAGACTTCCACACTCCCTATGCTCCTCACTCACAGGATTGCACACTCACTATGCTCCTCACTCACAGGATTCCACACTCACTATGCTCCTCACTCACAGGATTGCACACTCCCTATGCTCCGCAATCACAGGATTCCACACTCACTATGCTCTTCACTCACAAAATTCCACACTCACTATGCTCCTCACTCACAGGATTCCACACTCACTATGCCCCTCACTCACAGGATTTCACACTCACTATGCTCCGCAATCACAGGATTCCACACTCACAAGATTCCACACTCACTATGCCCCCCACTCACAGGATTCCACACTCACTATGCTCCGCAATCACAGGATTCCACACTCACAGGATTCCACAGTCACTATGCCCCCCACTCACAGGATTCCACACTCACTATGCTCCTCACTCTCAGGATTCCACACTCACTATGCTCCTCACTCACAGGATTCCATATTCACTACGCTCCTCACTCACAGGATTCGACACTCACTATGCTCCTCACTCACAGAATTCCACACTCCCTATGCTCCGCAATCACAGGATTCCACACTCACTATGCTCCTCACTCACAAAATTCCACACTCACTATGCTCCTCACTCACAGGATTCCACACTCACTATGCCCCTCACTCACAGGATTCCACACTCACTATGCTCCGCAATCACAGGATTCCACACTCACAGGATTCCACACTCACTATGCCCCCCACTCACAGGATTCCACACTCACTATGCTCCGCACTCACAGGATTCCGTACTCACTATGCTCCTCACTCACAGGATTCCACACCCACTATGCTCCGCACTCACAGGTTTCCACACTCACTATGCTCTTCACTCAGGATTCCAAACTCACTATGCTCCGCACTCACAGGATTTCACACTCACTATGCTCCGCAATCACAGGATTCCACACTCACAAGATTCCACACTCACTATGCCCCCCACTCACAGGATTCCACACTCACTATGCTCCGCAATCACAGGATTCCACACTCACAGGATTCCACAGTCACTATGCCCCCCACTCACAGGATTCCACACTCACTATGCTCCTCACTCTCAGGATTCCACACTCACTATGCTCCTCACTCACAGGATTCGACACTCACTATGCTCCTCACTCACAGAATTCCACACTCCCTATGCTCCGCAATCACAGGATTCCACACTCACTATGCTCCTCACTCACAAAATTCCACACTCACTATGCTCCTCACTCACAGGATTCCACACTCACTATGCCCCTCACTCACAGGATTCCACACTCACTATGCTCCGCAATCACAGGATTCCACACTCACAGGATTCCACACTCACTATGCCCCCCACTCACAGGATTCCACACTCACTATGCTCCGCACTCACAGGATTCCGTACTCACTATGCTCCTCACTCACAGGATTCCACACCCACTATGCTCCGCACTCACAGGTTTCCACACTCACTATGCTCCCCTCTCACAGGATTCCACACTCACCATGCTCCTTACTCACAGGATTCCACACTCACTATGCTCCTCACTCACAGGATTCCTCACGCCCTCTGCCCCTCACTCACAGGATTCCACACTCACTATGCTCCTCACTCACAGTATTCCAGACTCACTATGCTCCTCACTCACAGGATTCCACACTCACTATGCTCCTCACTCACAGGATTCCACACTCACTATGCTCCTCACTCACAGCATTCCACACTCACTATGCTCCGCACTCACAGGATTCCACACTCACTATACTCCTCACTCACAGGATTCCACACTCACTATGCTCCTCACTCACAGGATTCCACACTCACTATGCACCTCACTCACAGGATTCCACACTCACTATGCTCCTCACTCACAGGATTCCACACTCACTATGCTCCTCACTCACAGGATTCCACACTCGCTATGCTCCTCACTCACAGGATTCCACACTCACTATGCTCCTCACTCACAGCATTCCACACTCACTATGCTCCGCACTCACAGGATTCCACACTCACTATACTCCTCACTCACAGGATTCCACACTCACTATGCTCCTCACTCACAGGATTCCACACTCACTATGCTCCTCACTCACAGGATTGCACACTCACTATGCTCCGCACTCACAGGATTCCACACTCACTATACTCCGCACTCACAGGATTCCACACTCACTATGCTCCTCACTCACAGGATTCCACACTCACCATGCTCCTCACTCACAGGATTCCACACTCACTATGCTCCTCACTCACAGGATTCCACTCTCACTACGCTCCGCACTCACAGGATTCCACACTCACTATACTCCGCACTCACAGGATTCCACACTCAGTATGCCCCTCACTCACAGGATTCCACACTCACTATGCTCCGCACTCACAGGATTCCACTCTCACTACGCTCCGCACTCACAGGATTCCACACTCACCATGCTCCTCAATCACGGGATTCCACACTCACTATGCTCCGCACTCACAGGATTCCACTCTCACTACGCTCCGCACTCACAGGATTCCACACTCACCATGCTCCTCAATCACAGGATTCCACACTCAGTATGCCCCTCACTCACAGGATTCCACACTCACTATGCTCCTCCCTCACATGATTCCACACTCACTATGCTCCGCACTCACAGGATTCCACACTCACTACCCTCCTCTTTCACAGGATTCCACACTCACTATGCTCCTCACTCAGAGGATTCCACACTCACTATGCTCCTCACTCACAGGACTCCACACTCACTATGCCCCTCAATAACAGGATTCCACACTCACTATGCTCCTCACTCACAGGATTCCACTCTCACTATGCTCCGAACTCACAGAATTCCACACTCACTATGCCCCTCACTGACAGGATTCCACACTCACTATGCTCCTCACTCACAGGAATACACACTCACTATGTTCCGCACTCACAGGATTCCACACTCACTATGCTCCTCACTCACAGGATTCCACACTCACTATGCTCTTCACTCAGGATTCCACACTCACTATGCTCCGCACTCACAGCATTCCACACTCACTATGCTCCGCAATCACAGGATTCCACACTCACTATGCTCCTCACTCACAGGATTCCACACTCACTATGCTCTTCACTCAGGAATCCACAATCACTATGCTCCTCACTCACAGAATTCCACACTCACTATGGTCCTCACTCACAGTATTCCTCACTCACTATGCTCCTCACTCACAGTATTGCACACTCACTATGCTCCTCACTCACAGAATTCCACACTCACTATGCTCCTCACTCACAGGATTCCACACTCACTATGCTCCTCACTCACAGGATTCCACACTCACTATGCTCCTCACTCACAGGATTCCACACTCACTATGCTCTTCACTCAGGAATCCACAATCACTATGCTCCTCACTCACAGAATTCCACACTCACTATGGTCCTCACTCACAGTATTCCTCACTCACTATGCTCCTCACTCACAATACTCCACACTCACTATGCTCGTCACTCACATGATTCCACACTCACAATGCTCCGCACTCACAGCCTTCCACACTCACTATGCTCCTGAGCAACTGGATTCCACACTCACTATGCTTCTCACTCACAGGATTCCACACACACTATGCTCCGAACTCACAAAATTCCACACTCACTATGCTCCTCACTCAGAGGATTACACACTCACTATGCTCCGCACTCACAGGATTCCACACTCACTATGCTCCTCACTCACACTATTCCACACTCACTATGCTCCGCACTCACAGGAATACACACTCACTATGCTGCGCACTCACAGGATTGCACACTCACTATGCTCCTTACTCACAGGATTCCACACTCACTATGCTCCTCACTCACAGACTTCCACACTCCCTATGCTCCTCTCTCACAGGATTGCACACTCACTATGCTCCTCACTCACAGGATTCCACACTCACCATGCTCCTCACTCACAGAATTCCACACTCACTATGCTCCGCAATCACAGGATTCCACACGCACTATGCTCCTCACTCACAGGATTCCTCACTCACTATGCTCCTCACTCACAGAATTCCACACTCCCTATGCTCCGCAATCACAGGATTCCACACTCCCTATGCCCCTCACTCACAGGATTCCACACTCACTATGCTCCGCAATCACAGGATTCCACACTCACAGGATTCCACACTCACTATGCCCCCCACTCACAGGATTCCACACTCACTATGCTCCGCACTCACAGCATACCGTACTCACTATGCTCCTCACTCACAGGATTCCACACTCACTATGCTCCTGACTCACAGGATTCCACACTCACTATGCTCCTCACTCACAGAATTCCACACTCCCTATGCTCCGCAATCACAGGATTCCACACTCACTATGCTCCTCACTCACAAAATTCCACACTCACTATGCTCCTCACTCACAGGATTCCACACTCACTATGCCCCTCACTCACAGGATTCCACACTCACTATGCTCCGCAATCACAGGATTCCACACTCACTATGCCCCCCACTCACAGGATTCCCCACTCCCTATGCTCCGCACTCACAGGATTCCACACTCACTATGCTCTTTACTGACAGGATTCCACACTCACTATGCTCCTTACTCACAGGATTCCACACTCACTATGCTCCACACTCACAGGATTCCTCACGCCCTCTGCCCCTCACTGACAGGTTTCCACACTCACTATGCTCTTCACTCAGGATTCCACACTCACTACGCTCCGCACTCACAGGATTCCACACTCACTATGCTCCTCACTCACAGGAATACACAATCACTTTGCTCCTTACTCACAGGATTCCACACTCACTATGCTCCTCACTCACAGTATTCCACACTCACTATGCTCCTCACTCACAGGATTCCACACTCACTATGCTCCTCACTCACAGTATTCCACACTCACTATGCTCCTCACTCACAGGATTCCACACTCACTATGCTCCTCACTCACACAATTCCACACTCACTATGCTCCTCACTCACAGGATTCCACACTCACTATGCTCCTCACTCACACAATTCCACACTCACTATGCTCCGCACTCACAGGATTCCACACTCACTATGCTCCTCACTCACACAATTCCACACTCACTATGCTGCGCACTCACAGGAATACACACTCACTATGCTGCGCACTCACAGGAATACACACTCACTATGCTGCGCACTCACAGGAATACACACTCACTATGCTGCGCACTCACAGGATTCCACACACACTATTCTCTTCACTCAGGATTCCACACACACTATGCTCCTCACTCACAGAATTCCACACTCCCTATGCTCCTCACTCACAGGATTGCACACTCACTATGCTCCTCACTCACAGGATTCCACACTCACTATGCTCCTCACTCACAGGATTCCACACTCACTATGCTCCTCACTCACAGGATTCCACACTCACTATGCTCCACACTCACAGGATTCCACACTCACTATGCTCCACACTCACAGGATTCCACACTCACTATGCTCCTCACTCACAGACTTCCACACTCCCTATGCTCCTCACTCACAGGATTGCACACTCACTATACTCCTCACTCACAGGATTCCACACTCACTATGCTCCGCACTCACAGGATTCCACACTCACTCTGCTCCTCACTCACAGGATTCCACACTCACTATGCTCCTCACTCACAGGATTCCACACTCACTCTGCTCCTCACTCACAGGATTCCACACTCAATATGCTCCGCACTCACAGGATTCCACACTCACTATGCTCCTCACTCACAGGAATACACACTCACTATGCTCCTCACTCACAGAATTCCACACTCCCTATGCTCCTCATTCACAGGATTCCACACTCACTATGCTCCTCACTCACAGGATTCCACACTCACTATGCTCCTCACTCACAGGATTCCACACTCACTATGCTCCTCACTCACAGGATTCCACACTCACTATGCTCCGTACTCAGAGGATTCCACACTCACTATGCTCCTCACTCACAGGATTCCACACTCACTATGCTCCTCACTCACAGGATTCCACACTCACTATGCTCCTCACTCACAGGATTCCACACTCACTATGCTCCTCACTCACAGGATTCCACACTCAATATGCTCCTCACTCACAGGATTCCACACTCACTATGCTCCGCACTCACAGGATTCCACACTCCCTATGCTCCTCATTCACAGGATTGCACACTCACTATGCTCCGCAATCACAGGATTCCACACTCCCTATGCTCCTCAGTCACAGAATTCCACACTCCCTATGCTCCGCAATCACAGGATTGCACACTCACTATGCTCCGCAATCACAGAATTCCACACTCACTATGCTCCTCACTCACAGGATTGCACACTCACTATGCTCCTCATTCACAGAATTCCACACTCACTATGCTCCTCACTCACAGGATTCCACACTCAGTATGCTCCTCACTCACAGGATTCCACACTCACTATGCTCCTCACTCACAGGATTCCACACTCACTATGCTCCTCAGTCACAGAATTCCACACTCCCTATGCTCCGCAATCACAGAATTCCACACTCCCTATGCTCCGCACTCACATGATTCCACACTCACTATGCTCCTCACTCACAGGATTCCACACGCACTATGCTCCTCACTCACAGGATTCCACACGCACTATGCTCCTCACTCACAGGATTCCACACTCCCTATGCCCCTCACTCACAGGATTCCACACTCACTGTGCTCCTCACTCACAGAATTCCACACTCACTATGCTCCTCACTCACAGGATTCCACATTCACTATGCTCCTCACTCACAGGATTCCACACTCACTATGCTCCTCACTCACAGGATTCCTCACTCACTATGCTCCTCACTCACAGGATTCCACACTCACTATGCTCCTCACTCACAGGATTCCACACTCACTATGCTCCTCACTTACAAAATTCCGCACTCACTATGCTCCTCACTCACAGGATTCCACACTCACTATGCCCCTCACTCACAGGATTCCACACTCACTATGCTCCTCACTCACAGGATTCCACACTCACTATGCTCCGCACTCACAGGATTCCGTACTCACTATGCTCCTCACTCACAGGATTCCACACTCACTCTGCTCCTCACTCACAGGATTCCACACTCACTATGCCCCTCACTCACAGGATTCCACACTCACTATGCTCCTCACTCACAGGATTCCACACTCACTATGCTCCGCACTCACAGGATTCCGTACTCACTATGCTCCTCACTCACAGGATTCCACACTCACTATGCTCCTCACTCGCAGGATTCCACACTCAGTATGCTCCTCACTCACAGGATTCCACACTCACTATGCTCCGCACTCACAGGAATACACACTCACTATGTTCCGCACTCACAGGATTCCACACTCACTATGCTGCTCACTTACAGGATTCCACACTCACTATGCTCCGCACTCACAGGTTTCCACACTCACTATGCTCTTCACTCAGGATTCTACACTCAGTATGCTCCGCACTCACAGTATTCCACACTCACTGTGCTCCGCACTCAGAGTATTCCACACTCACTATGCTCCTCAGTCACAGAATTCCACACTCACAGGATTCCACACTCACAGGATTCCACATTCACTATGCTCCGCAATCACAGGATTCCACACTCACAGGATTCCACACTCACAGGATTCCACACTCACTATGCTCCTCACTCACAGGATTCCGTACTCACTATGCTCCTCACTCACAGGATTCCACACTCACTATGCTCCGCACTCACAGGTTTCCACACTCACTATGCTCTTCACTCAGGATTCCACACTCACTATGCTCCGCACTCACAGGATTCCACACTCACTATGCTCCTTACTGACAGGATTCCACACTCACTATGCTCCTTACTCACAGGATTCCACACTCACTATGCTCCACACTCACAGGATTCCTCACGCCCTCTGCCCCTCACTGACAGGTTTCCACACTCACTATGCTCTTCACTCAGGATTCCACACTCACTATGCTCCGCCGTCACAGGATTCCACACTCACTATGCTCCTCAATCACAGGATTCCACACTCACTATGCTCCGCACTCACAGGATTCCACACTCACTATGCTCCTCACTCACAGTATTCCAGACTCACTATGCTCCTCACTCACAGGATTCCACACTTACTATGCTCCTCACTCACAGGATTCCACACTCACTATGCTCCGCACTCACAGGATTCCACACTCACTATGCCCCTCACTCACAGGATTCCACACTCACTATGCTCCTCACTCACAGGATTCCACACTCACTATGCTCCTCACTCACAGGATTCCACACTCACTATGCTCCTCACTCACACAATTCCACACTCACTATGCTCCGCACTCACAGGATTCCACACTCACTATGCTCCTCACTCACACAATTCCACACTCACTATGCTGCGCACTCACAGGAATACACACTCACTATGCTGCGCACTCACAGGATTCCACACACACTATTCTCTTCACTCATGATTCCACACTCACTATGCCCCTCACTCACAGGATTCCACACTCACTATGCTCCGCACTCACAGGATTCCACACTCACTATGCTCCGCAATCACAGGATTCCACACTCACTATGCTCCGCACTCACAGGATTCCACTCTCACTATGCTCCGCACTCACAGGATTCCACACTCACTATGCCCCTCACTCACAGGATTCCACACTCACTATGCTCCTCACTCACAGGATTCCACACTCACTGTGCTCCGCACTCACAGGATTCCACACTCACTATGCTCCTCACTCACAGGATTGCACACTCACTATGCTCCTCACTCACAGGATTCCACACTCACTGTGCTCCGCACTCACAGGATTCCACACTCACTATGCTCCTCACTCACAGGATTCCACACTCACTATACTCCTCACTCACAGGATTCCACACTCACTATGCTCCTCACTCACAGGATTCCACACTCACTATGCTCCTCAGTCACAGAATTCCACACTCACTATGCTCCTCACTCACAGGATTGCACACTCACTATGCTCCTCAGTCACAGAATTCCACACTCCCTATGCTCCGCAATCACAGGATTGCACACTCACTATGCTCCTCACTCACAGAATTCCACACTCACTATGCTCCTCAGTCACAGAATTCCACACTCACTATGCTCCTCACTCACAGGATTCCACACTCACTGTGCTCCGCACTCACAGGATTCCACACTCACTATGCTCCTCACTCACAGGATTCCACACTCACTATACTCCTCACTCACAGGATTCCACACTCACTATGCTCCTCACTCACAGGATTCCACACTCACTATGCTCCTCAGTCACAGAATTCCACACTCACTATGCTCCTCACTCACAGGATTGCACACTCACTATGCTCCTCAGTCACAGAATTCCACACTCCCTATGCTCCGCAATCACAGGATTGCACACTCACTATGCTCCTCACTCACAGAATTCCACACTCACTATGCTCCTCAGTCACAGAATTCCACACTCACTATGCTCCTCACTCACAGGATTCCACACTCACTATGCTCCTCACTCACAGGATTCCACACTCACTATGCTCCTCACTCACAGGATTCCACACTCACTATGCCCCTCACTCACAGGATTCCACACTCACTATGCTCCGCAATCACAGGATTCCACACTCACAGGATTCCACACTCACTATGCCCCCCACTCACAGGATTCCACACTCACTATGCTCCTCACTCACAGGATTCCACACTCACTATGCCCCTCACTCACAGGATTCCACACTCACTATGCTCCGCAATCACAGGATTCCACACTCACAGGATTCCACACTCACTATGCCCCCCACTCACAGGATTCCACACTCACTATGCTCCGCAATCACAGGATTCCACACTCACAGGATTCCACACTCACTATGCTCCTCACTCACAGGATTCCACACTCACTATGCCCCCCACTCACAGGATTCCACACTCACTATGCTCCTCACTCACAGGATTCCACACTCACTATGCTCCTCACTCGCAGGATTCCACACTCAGTATGCTCCTCACTCACAGGATTCCACACTCACTATGCTCCGCACTCACAGGAATACACACTCACTATGTTCCGCACTCACAGGATTCCACACTCACTATGCTGCTCACTTACAGGATTCCACACTCACTATGCTCCGCACTCACAGGTTTCCACACTCACTATGCTCTTCACTCAGGATTCTACACTCACTATGCTCCGCACTCACAGGATTCCACACTCACTATGCTCCGCACTCACAGGATTCCGTACTCACTATGCTCCTCACTCGCAGGATTCCACACTCACTACGCTCCTCACTCAGAGGATTCCACACTCACTATGCTCCTTACTGACAGGATTCCACACTCACTATGCTCCTCATTCACAGGATTCCACACTCACTATGCTCCTCACTCACAGGATTCCTCACGCCCTCTGCCCCTCACTGACAGGATTCCACACTCACTATGCTCCTCACTGACAGGATTCCACACTCACTATGCTCCGCACTCACAGGAATACACACTCGTTGTGCTCCGCACTCACAAAATTCCACACTCACAATGCCCCTCACTCTCAGGATTCCACACTCACTATGCTCCTCATTCACAGGATTCCACACTCACTATGCTCCTCCCTCACAGGATTCCACACTCACTATGCTCCTCACTCACAGGATTCCTCACGCCCTCTGCCCCTCACTGACAGGATTCCACACTCACTATGCTCCTCACTGACAGGATTCCACACTCACTATGCTCCGCACTCACAGGAATACACACTCGTTGTGCTCCGCACTCACAAAATTCCACACTCACAATGCCCCTCACTCTCAGGATTCCACACTCACTATGCTCCTCATTCACAGGATTCCACACTCACTATGCTCCTCACTCACAGGATTCCACACTCACAATGCCCCTCACTCTCAGGATTCCACACTCACTATGCTCCTCATTCACAGGATTCCACACTCACTATGCTCCTCACTCACAGGATTCCACACTCACTATGCTCCTCACTCTCAGGATTCCACACTCACTATGCTCCTCATTCACAGGATTCCACACTCACAATGCCCCTCACTCTCAGGATTCCACACTCACTATGCTCCTCATTCACAGGATTCCACACTCACTATGCTCCTCACTCACAGGATTCCACGCTCACTATGCACCTCACTCACAGGATTCCACACTCACTATGCTCCTCACTCACCGGATTCCACACTCACTATGCTCCTCACTCACTGTATTCCAGACTCACTATGCTCCGCTCTCACAGATTTCCAACCTATTCTGCTGTGCACACACCGAATGGCACATTTACTCTGCGCTGCAAGCATGGAATTTCACACTCAACGGGATCTACTCTCACAGATTTCCACACTCACACTGATCCGCACTCACAGAATTCTACACTGACTGTGATCCGCACTCACAGAATTCTACACTGACTGTGATCCGCACTCACAGAATTCTACACTGACTGTGATCCGCACTCACAGAATTTCACACTCACTCAGCTCCGCACTCACACAAGTCCACATAGAATTCCGCACTCATTCAGGTGTGCACTTGCAGAATTCCACAATTGCTAGGCTCCGCACACACTGAACTTCACACCAGCTGGGCACTGCATGCACAGATGTCAATGTTCAGCCTGTTCCTGGGGTAGTCACTCACTGAAATCTACACTCACTCTGCTCCTTACTTACAGATTTTCACACTCACTCTGCCGCACATTCTGGCACAACCATGGATTCAGCAGCGCAGCAGATACAACAATTGCACTTTTGACTATGCATGTGTCAGCTGATTATTATTTCATTGTGATGGTATTTAATTCCATTCTTTTCAGTGTAGCAGTTGCTGAGACTTGAGCAAAGCAGAGCTATGTTTCACTGCCTGCTTGCATTTGGCCTTGCCTGAGAATTTGGACTGTCGTGTCAACTGTCTCTGAAGACTTGCAGTATTTGTTTTATAATTAGTTATTGCTTTCGGCCAGGGAGATATTCTGACAATCCTGATGGTTGTGGGAATTTTATTACCCAGTGCGAACTGACATTCCAAGCACAGCCTAGTTACTTTGGTGATGATGCGTAAAAACTGGCATGCATGATCAGTCTCCGAGTTGGACCTCCACTCTCCCTGTTCAATAGCAACAGGAGCAAGGATACCCCGTGGCCCAGTCGTTCCAACATTTCATGGCAGAGTTAAGGAGGGGTTATGACCTTCCAGTACAGGGTCAGGAGGTTGCCTACCAACTCTTGGACCTGCGCCAGGGGAGAGGAACAGTGAGAGCCTATTCAGTTAAATTCTGTTCACTTACAGTAGAGGTGGGTTGGAATGGGATATCTCTCATTACTGCCTTCCAGCATGGATAGTCTGGATGACCTGATTAAACTGGCTATTCATGTTGATGACTGGTTAAACTGTGGTGCAGGGAACGAATGTTTCAAGCTTCCTATGCACCATCTGATTACTGTCTTTCCTTGCCCTCTCTTGCCACCCAGCACCCAGCCCACGGAGGAGTCTATGCAAATAGAGTGCATACACCTGTCTCAGGAGGAACGAGGGCATCACAGGACAGGCTTCTATTGCGGTAATCCAGGACGTTTCCAGGCTTCATATCCTAAGCGTCCAGTAAAAGAGAATACCCGTCAGCAGGGAGGGGAATCCTGACGGGTCGGTTCCCTCTTCAGTCAGCTTCCACTAATTCTGTAATGCTCACTGAGGCTGGGTGGGACAACAACCAGAGGACATGGGTTAAGTGTGACAGGTGAACAGTTTAGGGTGAACATGTGGGGAAACTTCTTCATGCAGAAGCTCATGAGAGTATGGAATGAGCTGCTAACACATGGTTCGTGCAAGCTTGATTTCAAAGTTTAAGAGGTCTGAATAGGTCCCTGGATGGTAGGAGCATGGAGGCTGTGGTCCTGGTGCAGGTCAATGGGAATAGGCACTTTAAGTTGTTTAGCATGGACTAGATGGGCTGAAGGGCCTGGCTCTGTCCTGTACTTTTCTATGACTCTACAATTCTATGAGTTTCCTAGGGTTGAAACGTCTAACAGAGGGTGCACGGATCCTTTAATGGTATTGGTCCATGGCATTAAAAAGCTTGGGACCCCATCTGGCACAAGAGGGCATGCGTTAAAGGCAACGGGGGGAAGTTCAAAGGAGATGTGTAGGGCAAGTTTGTTGGGTGCCTGGTATGTGCTGCCAGAGGTGGTGGAGGTTCGAGGCGATTAAGAGGTACCTAGATAGGCATGTGAAGATACAGAGAATAGAGGGATGTAGACAATTTGCAGACAAAATTGATTTGGTGTCATCAGCTTAAATTGTTTAGCACAGCATCATTGGTCAACATTTCGGGCCAAGACCCTTCACCAGTCTTGATGAAGGGTCTCGGTCTGGAACAGCAACTGTTTATTCCTCTCCATAGATGCTGCTCAACCTGCTGAGCAACTCCAGCATCTTGTGTGTGTGACTTTGTACTGTGCTGTTGTAATGTTCTATAATAAAACATTCGCAGATATTGCAGCCAACAGAGCCCCTGCCTCACAGCGCCAGAGAGCTGGGTTCACTCCTGATCTCTAATGCTGCCTGAGCGAATTTTGGATGTTCTCCCTGTCATTGCAAGGGATTTCTTCCAGGTTTTCTGGTTTCCTGAATAAAAATGATGTGGTCGGTGAGTTGGCCACTGTACATTGCCCCCATGTGTGTGGTGAGTGGTGGATCCTAGGTGGAGCTGGTGGGAATGTGGGGAGAACAAATTGAGATTATTGTAGGCTTAGTGTAAATCAGTGTGGATTCATAGGCCAAGAGCCTGGTTCCATGCGGAATATCTCCATCCCGTCTGTGAAAAGCCTCTACACTCACAGCTGAGGCATTATAAGGCACTGGTGAGGCCTCACTTGGAGTACTGTGAGCCATTTTGGGTCCCTTTTCGAAGAAAGGATGTGCTGACACTGGAGAGGGTTCAGAGGAGGTTCATGAAATGATTCCAGGATTGAAAGGCTTGTCATACAAGGAGTGTTTGAACGCTCTATGCCTCTGCTCTCCGGAGTTCAGAAGAATGACGGGTGACCTCATGGAAACCTATCGATTGCTGAATGGTCTCAACAGAGTGGACGTGGAGAGGACGTTTCCCATGATGGGGGAGTCTAAGACCAGAGGATGCATCCTCAGAATAGAGAGGCATCCATTTAGAATGAAGATGAGAAGGAAATTCTTCAGCCAGAGTGGCAAATCTGTGGAATTCGTTGCTGCGGGCAGCTGTGGAGGCCAAGTCATTGGGTATATTTAAGGAAGAGGTTGATAGAATCTTGATAGGTCAGGGCATGAGGGGATACGGGGAGAAGGCAGGAGACTGGGGCTGAGAAGGAAAATGGATCAGCTATGAAGAAAAATGGTGGAGCAGATTCTATGAGCCAAATGGCCTAATTCTGCTTCCATATCTTACAGTTGTATAGAATTTCAAGTTCAAGAATCCTTACCCTCAAGAATTCCTACACCAAAGAAACTCCAAAGTAATAATACAGTCAAGAAATACCAAATCAAGTCATGCTGTGCCCAGGTAACAGTATATGGAAGTTATGTTACACTCAAGAAACACCAGATGTAAAAACCTCACACTCAATTCACATCACACCCAAGTAAAGTTACACTCAGGTAATGAGCATTGAAGAAACTCAGCACTCATTGAATTTCATGCAGGTCAGGATCACTTAATTTTTGGATCTCCTGCTGCACTCAGTATTTCCGCCCCTCGCCAATGGCAGACGTTGCACTTCACGGGTCTTTTCGTTGCACCTCCCAACTCCTCAGTGTCCCCTTCCAGACGGAGCACTTCCGTCTCCCGGTGCAGCAGGCACACACTTAGCACTAGGCCGCGAGGGAGTCAGGTGTGCCTCACACAGCAGGTGCAGGACCCCCGTGAAACCAGTCAGGCAATCTCACTTCAGGGGAGCCATAGGGACAGATGGTTATAGGAAACAGAATTGTCACAGCAGTGCAGCGGGAGAGTGCTCTGCTCAGACTTTAGCAGATTGTTCAGGGATATAGACTGCACGGAACTTGTCCCATCCCCTGCCTGGAAAGGTATGACCCAGCCGGTGTGTGAAAAACAAAAGGTGGTCAATATGCTCGGTGCTGTCATCCTGTCACGGCATCAAACCTGTAATTCACTCACACACTAAAGTGCTTTATTAGCTCTACCTCAAGCTCTAACTGCTTTTAACTTCTTCCCCTGACATTCTTATAAGGCCATATGACATAGGAGCAGAATTAGGCCATTTGGCCCATCCTGTCTACTCCACCATTCGATCATCAAGGATCAAGAACCAGCTTTGTTCACTATTTACATGCATCAGGGATTTACTATTGTCGTGTTGGTGTGACACACAACAACAAACAACAATATTCAACAGTTACAAAGAATCAATAATTACACAAAAAATAAAGTTAGGGGTGAAAGGATGGATGTGGAATAAAACATGTGTAACTCTCAGGCTCGGCCAGCTCGTGTTCGTCTAGGGGAATCAGCGTGTTACACTCTATCCCACCGAATTTAGTCATGTCCTCATGACATTGAGATAATTCGCCAAGCTTCCTGAAAAACACAAAGCCCAATCCAGGTGCAAAAGGCAGTGACATAGCTCCCCAAAATGGTAGAGATTATGCCCTGTTCCCCAGGCACTACATAGCCAACCTATTTTGTAGTCTCCTAATTCTCTGAGACCTCCGTACCTCCTCACCTAACTCTTCAGGCTCAGACACTGCTGGGGATACTTCGGGTCTACCTGGTGAATCCGCTCTCGATCGATCACTCATGCCCCCCTGCAACTCGGAGACCCCTGACCCGTGTCTAGGCCCCGCTTCCTCTCCTTCAGGGTCCCATTGTAACTCAGGCTGTCCACAGATAGACCCCCACTTCACCTGACTCGGAGGGAGAAGGCCCAGGAGTCTCTTCGTCAATCACTGGGGAGTTAGCAAAAGGCAGCATGTACCACACATACCACATATCCGGGTCCTCATCCTCCAAATCAGTATCTCTCTCATGGGCAGGGCCCGGCCCATCCTCTCCTGCTGGCCCTGCAGTCGACCCGCGTTTTGGCAGAGTCCTCTTACTAGGTGTGGGCTCCAAGTTGGGCTCTGGGTCTACCTGCACCTCTTGTCCCAGGGGCAACAGGTGGTTCTGATGGAGAATCTTGACAGACCCATTCCCATGCTCTGGTTTCACCCGGAAAACTGGTAGGTTGGGCATCTGACTCTCCGCCACATAGGGTGTGGCCGCCCAGCGGTCAGCCAACTTATGCTACACAGGTAGCCCCGAATTCCTTATGAGGACTCGGTCTCCCGGCTGGAGTTGGGAGAAGCTCACCTTTTGATCAGACCTTCTCTTATTTCCACGATTCTGCTTGCAGGCCGCAACCCCAGTCAATTCGTAAGCCCTTTGCAGCTCTCTCCTTTTATCAGACACATACTTCCGATAAGGATTCAGTGGTGTCACCCCCGTCAGTCCCAAAACAACGGTCAATGGGCAACCTCGCCTCGCACCCAAACATCAGATAGTATGGCGAGTACCCAGTAGCTTCATTTTGTGTACAGTTGTAACAATGAACCAGATGCCCAGTATGTTGACTCCACCTGCTCTTCTTGCTGATCTCCAGGGTCCCGAGCATGACTAGCAAGGTCTGATTAAACCTCTCATGCTGGGGATCACCCTGTGGGTGAGAGGGCGTGGCCCTCGACTTCTCAACTCCAAGCACGTCCAGTAACTCATAGATGAGTCTGCTCTCGAAATCCCGTCCCTGGTCACTATGTATTCGCCATAATAAATGAAATACTTCTCCCATAACACTTTTTCTACCATAGTTGCCCTCTGGTCCTTGGTAGGAAAAGCCTGAGCATATCTGGTGTAGTGGTCCATGATGACTAGGACATTCGCCGTGTTGCTGGCATCGGGTTCTATGCACAGGAAATCCATACACACCAGGTTCAGGGGCCTTGCACTCTGCAGGTGGGACAAGGGTGCTGCCCGCGTAGGCAGCGTCTTCTGCCGTATGCAGCAAATGCATGACTTGCAGGATTCTTCGACCTCCGACTTCATTCGGGGCCAGTAAAACTGGTCTCTGAGCAATCCATAGGCCTCTTCCACCCCAAGATGTCCAGAATCATCATGAAGTGATTTCAACGCCACCCTCCGATACTTCTCGGGCAGAACCAGCTGGTAACGCTGGTGACCTGATGTGACCCAGTATAAGATCTGGTTCTTCAACTCCAACCAAGGCCTTCCTTTCAGTAATGGAGGCACCAAAATGTGATTCGTCTTCTCCACCTGAACCATGTCTCTCTTTGCGACTGCTGACCAAATGGTACCAATGCCCGGATCATCTCGCTGAGCAGCAGCCACTTCCCCGCAATTCAATTCCGGCAGCTCATTTGTCTTCAGAGCAGTCAGGTTGGGGGATGGCATCATCAGAAGCCCCAATTGATCCACCGCTCGCTCCTGCCCCTCCTTTTCCTCTGCATTCATAGTGATGGCAAACTGACACAGGGCCTTCACCCCCGGGGCAAGAACGCTCTCCCACTCCTCGTCCCTGTTCAGTTCCTCAGACACCCATTGGGACAAAGCATCCACATCAACGTTCCGGCTCCCTGGCTGGTACTTCAGGCTGAAATCATATGCAGGCAATGCTGCCAACCCCCTAAACCTTCTTGGCTGGCATCTGTGTGCAGTACATATGGAAATCAGGGGTCTGCAAAAGCCAGCACTGGCGCCTGAGTCAGCAGCTCCTTCAGTGACTGAAAGGCCTCCTCACATTTTGCATCCCACCTCGGTGTAAAGGGCTCCAACGTGATAAGATACTCTCCACCCTCCTGGCCTTTTCTCCCCCTCCCTTTCTTCCCCAAGGGGGGGGTAACCATACAGGAGCTGATTCAAGGGGTGACTCACTTTGGCGTAGCCCTTCATGGATCTCCGATGATAACCACAGAACCCAAGGAACGAACGCAGAGCACTCACAGTCTGGGGCCTTGGCCAAGTGGTCACATCTTCTATCTTCGCCAGGTCTGTAGCTACTCCATTCCATGAGATTATGTGTCTGACATAGCTAACAGACGTTTTGCAGAACTGACACTTGTCCAGGGAAAGTTTTAACCCTTCACTTTCAGGCAGCTCAGCACCTTCCCCAGCCTCGCTTCATGTTCTTCCAAGGTGGATCCAAATACTATGAGGTCATCCAGATACACCAACACCTCAAGCAAGCTCATATCCCCCACCATCTTCTCCATGACCCGCTGGAAGGCTGCAGAGGCTCCCGATATGCCCTGGGCCATCCTTTTGAACTGGAAGAATCCCAGGGGACATATAAATGCCGTTTTCCCTTTGTCGGCCTCACTCATGGGGATCTGGTAATATCCGCTCCTCAAATCCAGCACACTCAACCACTTCACACCACAGACAGGCCATCGCAACTTCGACCCTCGGGGCAGTATTCTGGTCAGGGACGGTGAGCCTGTTCAGAGTCCTATAGTCCACGCACATCCGCACCTTCCTGTTCTTCTTCCAGGCCACTAGTATTGGGGACACATAGGGGCTTTGGTTCACGATGATGATACCAGCTTCCTTCAACTTATGCAAATGCTGCCGCAGGTTTCCCACGTCTGCAGGGGCCAGTCAGCGCGACCTTCCTCTAAACGGGGTGTCCTCGGTCACCCAGATAGTGTGACGTGTGCTCTTGGAACAACCCACATCAAACTCGCCAATGGAATAGACACCTTCCAATTTCAACATCTTTTCTACCAGCCTCCTCTTCCAACCCGGCAGCACGAGGGAGTCCCCGAAGTTGAATGGCTCAGCAGTCAAGTTCCCCCTTTTTCAGATAGTTTCTCCCCGGCGTGCCTCACGGGGGCACTAGACATTACCGTCACCGGGAACAGATGTACCAGGGGCATCTCGCACTTGAAGGTGAACTCTCTCTTCGTAGTGTTCCTGACGATCACAGCCATCCTGCGTTCCTGTACAACCGAGGGCTTCTGCAATTCGAGCCTCACCAGTACCCCAGCCGGAGATCTCGACTCCCACTTGTGGTCTTCCGGAGCGTCCATGAAGAGGGCCTTGCCCTCAGGCACTCTGAGAAATTTGGGGGCCCCCATCACTCTCGCTACTTCCCCAGGCCATACCACCATTGGCTTTGACTAGGTGAACCACACAATCCCTCGTTTAAATGCTGCTACGCCCTTCCTCAAAAGCAGCCTGAAACACTGGGTGCACTGACAAAGTTCCCAAAAAGCTCTCACCCGCTATCTCCTTGCAGGCCCCCCATGAGCCTCCTCACAAAAGGCGTATTGGTCCCCACCAGAACTGAAACACCGCCCCTCTTAACAGAGTCCGGACAAACTGAAGCAACCTGCACATCTTCACTCATTCCTCAGCAATGGACCACCTTGAACTACCATCCGACATGTCTCTGACTGTGTTATTTCCTGGGAAAAGGACGGCGGAATTT
This sequence comes from Hypanus sabinus, assembly GCF_030144855.1. NCBI lineage: Eukaryota > Metazoa > Chordata > Chondrichthyes > Myliobatiformes > Dasyatidae > Hypanus > Hypanus sabinus. Next base: position 197,119,826 of record NC_082707.1, read on the forward strand.
AGGAAACGTTGGCTCACGCATGATCTTACATACTCCAGTGAGCAGAGGCCCAACCTGCCCACCTTTCTCCATGTATCAACCCCTTCAGCCCAGGTGTCAACCAGGCCTTGCAGTGCAGGGGCGGAAATGTAGTGCAGTGGTTTGCACAATGTTTTGGAGTACCAGAGGCCGGGTTCAATTCCTGTGTCTGTCTGTAAGGAGTTTGCACATTCTCTCCGTGACCCTGTTGGCTTCCTCAGGTTCCTTCTCACAGTCCAATGATGGAAAGCTCGATAGGTTAATTTGTCATTGTGAATTGTCCCTTGATTAGTCTAGGATTAAATTGTGGGGATTCCTGTGCGGCACGGCTCGAAGGACCTGGAGAGCCTATCCCACACTACATCTGAATAAGTAAATACTAATATTGAAGTCTGTTCGATCTGGAGATGGTACTGTCGAGAGATTCTTCAGAAGTCAAGAACAAGGCACAGTGGTTATGGCTACATTGTGGTTAAGGATCCTGGAAACCGCCTGGGTCATAGGGTGCTGTACAGATAAGCACTGCATCAATTGCCTTCACCTCTCACGATTGTGGGCAAGTGCCTGGATTGCAGCAAAGCACTCTCCGGTCCACTCTGCAATGTTGCCTGTCTTTTCCTTCCTCTGTCTGCATCTTTTTCTTTTCCCCTGCACCATTCCTTGAGGAATGGTCTTTGATAGTCCACTTGATCTTGCTATGTGGCCATACCATCTCAGTTTCCTCTTCTTTATGGTGGACAGTAGATCTTCATGTTGGGCGATGGTTCTTCGTACTTCGTCATTTGAGACATGGCCTGTACAGGAGATGCCATGCAGCCTTCTGAAGCATCTTATTTCTACTGACAGGATCTTCTTTTGCAATTCTGCTGTCAAAGTCCATGATTCACAAGCATACAAGGAGATGGAGAGCACAGGTACATGCAGGAGTTCCAGCTTGGATCTAAAAGTGATGTTAATGTCTCTCCAGATTTGTTTTCACTTAGCCAGGATTGCTGTTGTTTGGGCTGTCTTTGCAAGGCTTTGATCCTTCTTGGTTGATGATGGCACCAAGGTATTGAACCATTTGACAATCTCTAGTTCTTGTCCATTGACTGTGGTTTTTGTTGTGATTGGCTCCTCACCGTTTCTCATCAGCTTAGTTTTCTCCGCACTGATCTCCATGCCATGTATCGTCCAGACAGTTCACAAGGCAGGGCAACTCATCCTCACTTCCTACTAGCCCATCAATGTCATACCTGAGGTTGGTTATGATCTGTCCTCTGATGCTGATATGGTCTTCCAGGGCATCTGTCATTAATCGCTCCATGAATATCATGCGTGAAAGGAGGCAGCCTTGTTGGACTCCAACTGATGTGTGGAATCGCTCTCCAACTGTGCCTTGAGCAAGTACCTCACTGCCAGCTTTGGTGTAGATGTTGCTTGATGGTTTGGATCATCTTCTGGTCCATGTTGTATGTCTTCATTGTGGCCCAGAGTGCATCATGCCACACCCTATCGAATGCCTTCTTGAAGTCTATGAACACATGGAAGATGTCCTGTTGACGTTGTTGTACTTCTTGCACAGTTCTCAGATGTTGAATAACTGTTCTGTTGTACTTCCTCCACTTCTGAATTGAGCCCGCTCTTTGGCGATTATTTCTTCTGCCTGTGGTTTCGGTCTGTTCAGGATGACTTTCAACATCACTTTGCTTGCGTGGCTGGTAAGACTTCGGGTTGTATAACTCTGGCACTGCTGTAGGTTGCCTTTCTCGGGGAGAGTAATGATGAATAATTTTCTACAGAGTGTTGGCCATTCCCTAGTCTGCCAGATTCTGTTGCAGATATTGATGAGGATATCTATCACTTTCTCTCCTCCAAGTTCTCTCAGCTCAGCCGGGATGTTGTCTATTCCTGGAGCTTTCCCATTCCTCAGTGACCTTATGGCTGTATTTACTTCTTCCCGAGAATCTTGTGGTTACAGACTTTTTATTAGAAATTTATTGACAAGAAATAACTGTAAAGAGAGTAATTATCTCTAACTCTAACCAACTCACTCTACTGTAAGTATAGAGAAAAAGAATCGGACAGGGAACTTGCCTCGTGGTTGGTGTTTATTCTGAAAACTAGTTGAAGCTGGCTAGATGAGGAAACTCTCTGATAAGAACAGCCTTTGAAACAAGAGTGGTTTTGATTGATGCTGCTGTGACACCGAAGGTTTACAGAGAATGAAACTACAGAACTAATGAACCAACTGTAGTACAGATTACTGACAATTTACAGATAAACAGGTCAATATTCAAACATATAAGCAAGCATGAAGAAAATTAAATAGCAAGAAAAGTAACAGTTTAGACCCTAATCCAACATCACTAACCAGAGTATGGTCTCACCAATGCTACATTCCACCAGTTGCTTTACCTGTTTGCTAACCTCTGTGTTACATGGGATAGGAGCTGAAGATCCCTTCATACCACTTAAATAATATATGCATTCACAATCCTTTCTTTTATGATTGCTTCAGATATTGTCTGAGGACCCACACTCAACATTCAGAATCAGAATCAGATTGATTACCAATATGTTGTGAAATTTGTTATTTTGTGGCAGAAGTACAGTGCAACAATAAAAAAGCTATAAATTACTATAAGAAATATACATTCAGTGATCACTTTGTTAGGTACGCCATGTGACAGCAACTCAATGCATAAAAGCACGCAGACGTGGTCAAGAGGTTCAGTTGTTGTTCAGACCAAACATCAGAATGGAGGAGGCAGTGTGATCTAAGTGGCTTTGACCGTGGAATGATTGTTGGTGCCAGTGGGGCGGTTTAAGTATCTCAGAAACTGCGGATATCTTGGGATTTTTATGCACAACAGGCTCCAGAGTTTACAGAGAATAGCACAAAACACACGCGCAAAAAAAAAAAAATCCGGTGAGTGAAAGTTCTGTGGGCGAAATTGCTTTGATAGTGAGAGAGGTCAGAGGAAAATATCCAGACTGGTTCAAGCTGACAGAAGGGCAACAGTAATTCAAATAAAATTTGGTTTTTTGCAACAGCACAGTGCAATACATAAAATCACTACAGTACTGTCTTAGGTACCCTTGCTATATATACGTGTGTATATATATATATATATATATGTGTGTGTGTGTGTGTGTGTGTGTGTGTGTGTGTGTGTGTGCCCAAGATGTTATACATAGTACTGTATATAAATATACTGCATACATTAATAACAGATATAAATTAAATTAAATAATTAGTGCAAAAAGCGAGAGAAAAGACTAGTGAGGTAATGTACATGGGCTCACTTTCCATATAGAAATCCGATGGTGGTGGGGAAGAAGACGTTCCTAAAATATTGGAGGTCTTCAGGCTCCTGTAGCTTCTCCTTGCAGTATCAATGAGGGCTTGTGTTGTGTATTTAAAATTGCAATAATATTAGAGTAATATTGTAAATATAATGTTTGAATAAGCATTCTTTGTTTTGTAATCTCAGTATGACTATATGTGTGAAGTACATGAATAGAATACGTCATCCCGCCACTGTACGTGTCCCACTTAAAGTAAAAACGAAGTTTGACCCGCACTCCAAACACGCTTGTTTTTATTTTGATTTGTTTTATGTTTGGAGTTTCAAAACATAACAAAGGGGACAAGGAAGCTGTACGGAGAAACTTGAGACAGTTACCGACCTGTTGAAGTGCAGTAGGACGTTCGAGTTAAAAATCATCAGCTCAGCATGTGTCTCCTTGGAAGGGAAGAGAGAAACAGCCGAGTTTAAAAAAAGGTAGAAAATGAATTAAATTCACAGGTGCAAAGAACATCATAATTTTTTTTTAAAAGAGCAGAAATGGCCTGCTACATCAATCAATTCTGCAGCAGATAACTGGATAACTGGAGTTTATATACTGAACAAACTGAGCTGTATCTTTAAGCAAATGAAATAGCCAATGAGATGCCTGTGCCAGTTTTGATGAGTGCAATAAGTGGAAAAACAAACAGTTTGCTTAGAAGTTTGACTGCTCCATCCAAACTAGCTAAAATGAGCATTGCTGATATCATGAAAATGCAGGAACATTTAGAGCCAAAACCATCGTTGTTTGCAGAATGCTTCAGGTTTATAAGCAGAATCAAAAGAAAGGGGAGTCCATTTCAGCTTATATGGCTGAATTTAAGCGATTGTCTAAGCTTTTCCAATTCAGTGATGGTCTTAATGATGTATTGAGAGATCGGTTGATTTGTGGAATCTTACAAGAAAGCATTCAAAAATGACTCCTAACTGAGGCACAGGTTACACTTAAAAGACCAGTTGAAATAGCTGCATCAGTGGAAACAGCAGACAGAGATGCAATTGAGTTGCAGTCGAGAATGAAAGTGAGCATGAACAGAATTGATACATCTAAACAGAAACCGCCTGGCTGAACAAATTGTGTTACAATTGTGGCAGGGGCTCACATACACCTGACCAATGCAAACTTAAAGGTGAAACTTGCAGAAAATGCAACAAAGTAGGACTCTTACAAGGAGCATGTCAGGCAGACAAAAATAAATGGATTGCACGGGGAAGGGAAAACGATAGAAAGTCAAGTCGCTGTTTTAAATGGAACATTAATCTGTATGCTGTTGATGAAAAATCTGATAATGATGAAAGCAATACAGGACTGCATAACCTTAAAATTTACAATGTAAAAACTATCAATAGACTAGCAAAACAGTTTATACCAAAGTGATCGACATATTATTTAAATTGGAATTGGACACTGGTTTGGCAGTTTCAGTCATTCCACAAAATGAGTTTGAATGGCCTTTCAAAGATACTGAACTGAAGCCCACAGATTTCCAACTAAGAACTTGTACAGGAGAAAGGGTGACTCCTGTGGGAATGACATTCGCAACAGTGAAATACAACAACCAACAGGGCACATTGAGCTTGTGTGTGGTAAAAACAGGAGGGCCAGCATTGTGGGGGTGTGATTGGCTGAGACAGCTAGAACTTGATTGGAGATCCATTCATCATCTGCATTTCACATC